>NC_037676.1:43360173-43697758 GCF_003255815.1 Theropithecus gelada | reverse complement strand
CCCCCAAAAAAAAAAAAAAAAAAAAAAAAAAAAAAAAAAAAAAAAGAAACCACACATCACAAACAGTTTAACAGACATCTTCTTTGTGGTTTTCATCTGGGGATGATCCAATTTTCTCCATGGCCACAATGTCCCTTTGTAGAAGTCCCTTCATAGATTCTACAAACAGAGTGTTTCCAACCTGATGAATCAAAAGAAATTTTTAACTCCATGAGATGAATCCATACCTCACAAAGCAATTTCATAGACACTTTCTTCCTAGCTTGTATATTTTCCAACCTGCTGAAAAAAAGAAGGGATTAACTCTCTGAGATGAATTCACACATCACAAAGTGTTTCACAGATAGCTTCTGTCTAGTTTTAATCTGGGGATAGTTTTTTTTCTGGTAGGTCACAATAACCTCCAAAAAGTCCCTTTGCAGATTCTACAAAAAGAGTGTTTCTAACCTGTTGAATTTAAAGAAAGGTTTAATTTGGTGAGATGAATCCACACATCAGAAAGCATTTTCACAAATAGCTTCTTTTCAGTTTTTATCTGGGGATGTTCGGATTTTTTTTTTTTTTTTAATCTGGGAATATTTGGATTTTTCCCACAGGCCTCAAAGGGTTTCTAAATGTCCATTTGCTGATTCTCAAAAAAGAGTTTTTCCAACTTTCTGATTCAAAAGTAAGGCTTAACTCTGTGAGATGAATCCACACTTTACAAAGCTTTAACAGAAAGATTCATTCTAGTTTTTACCTGAAAATATTAATCTTTTCCCCTTAGGCCTCAAATGTCTCACAAATGTTTTCTTGCACAATCTCCAAAAGAGTGTTTTTCAACCTTCTGAAAGAAAAACGAAAGGCTTAACTCTGTGAGATGAATCCACATGTCACAAAGCAGTTTCACAGATGCTTCTTTACCCGTTTTTTCAGGTGATACTCATTTTCCCACATAGGACTCAATGGGCTACTTATGTCCCTTTGCAGATTGTGCAAAAAGAGATTTTCCAACCTGATGAATGAAAACAAAGGTTTAAATCTTTGAAAAGAGTCCACAGATCACAAAACAGTTCCACAGATAGTTTCTTTCTAGTTTTCATCTAGGGATATTTAGTTTTTCCTCATAGACCTCAATGTGCTTCTAAATGTCCCTTTGCAGATTTCACAAAAAAAGTGTCTCGAATCTGCTGAATCAAAAGAAAGGTTTAACTCTCTGAAAATAATTCACACATCACAAAGCAGTTTCACAAATATCTTTGTAGTTTTCATCTGGGGATATTAAGTTTTCCTTGCGGTCCTCAGTGAGCTCCCAAATGTCCCTTCATATGTTCTCCAAAAACAGAGTCTCCAACCTGCTGAATCAAAAAAAAAGTTTAACTCTGTAAGTTGAATTGATACATAACAAAGAGGTTTCACAGGTTATTTCTTGTTTTTGGAAATATTCAGTTTATTTCCATAGGCCTCAATGGATTTGCAAAAGTTTTTGCACATATTATACAGAAAGAGTGTTTCCAACCTGATGAATCAAAAGAAATATTTACCTCTGGGAGATGAATCTTCACATCACAAAGCAGTTTCACAGATAGCTTTTTTCTAGTTTTTATGTTGGGATAGTCTGTTTTTTTTCCATAGGTCCCACAGGGCTCCTAAATGGTTCTTTGCAGATTCTCCAAGAAGAGTGTTTCCAACATGCTGAATAAAAACAAAAAAATGGTTTAACACTGTGAGGTGAATCCACACATCACAAAGAACTTTCTCAGACAGCTTCTTTCTAGTTTTCATCTGGGGATATTTGGTTTTTCTTCATAGGCTTAAATG
Organism: Theropithecus gelada; assembly: GCF_003255815.1. Classification (NCBI taxonomy): domain Eukaryota; kingdom Metazoa; phylum Chordata; class Mammalia; order Primates; family Cercopithecidae; genus Theropithecus; species Theropithecus gelada. The sequence continues at coordinate 43,695,958 of NC_037676.1, read as the reverse complement.
GGCTCCCAAATGTCCCTTTGCAGATTATTTAAATAGAGCGTTTCCAATCTGCTGGATCAAGAAGAAAGTTTTAACTGTTGGATGAATCCTCACCATACAAAAAGGTTTCAAAATAGATTATTTCTAGTTTTTATCTGGGGATATTTGGCTTTTTTCCAAAGGACCCAATGGACGCCCAAATGTCCCCTCACAGATTCTCCTGAAAGGTTTTTTGAGACCTGCTGATTCAAAAGAAAGGTTTAGCTCTGTGAGATCAATCCACACATCATTAAGCAGCTTCACAGATAGCTTTTTCTAATTTTTATCTGGGGATATTCGGTATTTCCCCATAGGTCTCAATAAACTTGTAAATATCCCTTTGCAGATTCCCTAAAAAGAGTGTTTCCAACCTGCTGGATCAAAAGAAAGTTTTATCTCTATAGCATGAATCCCCACATCACAAATCAGTTTCACGAATAGCTTCTTTCTAGCTTTTATCTGGAGAGATTAAGTTTTTACTTATAGGCCTCAATGGGCTCCTAAATATCCAAAAACAGTGTTACCAACGTACTGAATCAAAGCAAATGTTTAACTCTGTAAGATGAATCCACACATATCAAAGCTGTTTCACAGAGAACTTCTTTCCTGTTTTCATCTGAGAACATTTGGTTTCTTCTCATAGACCTCAATGGGCTCCCAAGTGTTCCTTCACAGATTCTACAAATGGTGTGCTTCAAACCTGCTATATCAAATGAAAGGTAAAATTCTGTGAGTTCAATCCATACATCACAAAGCAGTTTCACAGATAGCTTCTTTTTAGGTTTTATCTTGGGATATTTGGTATTTCTTCACAGGTCTCAATGAGCTCCTAATTGTCCTTTCACAGATTATCTAAAGAGTGTTTCCAACCTCTTAGAAAGGTTTAACTCTGGCAGATGAATCCACATATCACAAAGCAGATGGACAAATAGATTCTTTGTAGTTTTTATCTGGGGACATTCAGTGTTTCCCGATAGGACCCAACGGGCTCCCAAATGTCCCTTCACATATTCTCCAAAAAAAGTGTTTCCAACCTGCTGAATCAGAATAAAGGTTTACTTCTTTGGGATGAATCCACACATCACAAAGCAGTTTCACAAATAACTCTTTTTCTGTTTTTTATTTGGGGATATTTGACTTTTCCCCATAGACCTCAATGGGCTCCAAATATTCTTTTGCAGATTCTACAAAAAGAGTGTTCCCAACCTGATGTATCAAAAGAAATGTTTAACGTTTTAAGATGAATCCACACATCACAAAGACATTTCACAAATAGTTTCTTTCTAGTTTTTATCTGGGAATATTGGGGTTTTCCCAATAGGCCTAAATATGCTCCCAAATGTCCCTTCATGGAATTGTCAAAAACATGGTTTCCAACCTGCTGGATCAAAAGAAAGTTTTATCAATTTGAAATGAATTTTAAAAATCACAAAGCAGTTTTACACATAGCTTCTTTGTAATTTTTATCTGGGGATATTCACTTTTTTTCCCATAGGCCACAATTGGCCTCTAAATGTTTCTTCACAGATTCTCCAAAAAGAAAGTATACAACCTGCTGAATCAAAAGAAAGATCAAACTTTGTGAGATGAATGAACAGGAACATATATCATAAAGGAGTTTTACTGATTCCTTCTTTCTAATTTTTGTCCGAGGATATTTGGTTTTTCTTCATGGACCACAATGGGCTCCCAAATGTCCTTTCGCAGACTCTCCAAAAACAGTATTTTTATCATGGTGAATCAAAGAAAAACTTAACTCTGTGAGGTGAATCCACACATCACAAAGCACTTTCACACATAGCTTCTTTCTACTTTTTATCTGAGTATATTCGGTTGTTCCACATAGGTGTCAATGAGTTCCAAAATGATATTTCACAGATTCTCTATAAGAGTGTTTCCAATCTGCTGAATAAAAAAAAAAAAAAAAAGATTTAACTTTGTGATATAAATCCACATATCACAAAGCAGTTTCACAAATAGTTTGTTTCCAGTTTCCATTACGGATATTCAGTTTTTTCCCAAAGACCTCAAAGGGATTTCAAATGTCCCTTTGTACATTCTCCAAAAAGAGAGTTTCCAACCTGTTGGATCAGAAGCAAGGATTAGATCTGTGAGGTCAATTTATACATCACAAAACACTTTCACATAGAGCTTCCTTCTAGTTTTTTTATCTGGGAATATGCAGTTTTTACTTATAGGCATAAATGGGCACCCAATGTCTCTTCACATATTCTCCAAAAAGAGTGTTTTCACCCTGCTGGATGAAAAAGAAAGTTTCATTTTGTGAGAGGAATCAACATATCACTATGCAGATTCACAGATAAATTGTTTCTGCTATTTATCTGGGTATAATCTGTTTTTCCCGATAGGCCTCAATGGGCTTCCAAATGTCCCTTTGCAGATTCTTTAAAAAGAGTGTTTCCAACATGTTGGCTCAAATAAAAGGTTTAGCTCTGTGAGATGAATCCACATATCACAAAGCAGTTTCATAGATATCTTCTTTTGAGTTTTTATCTGGGAATATTCAGTTTTTCCTCATAGGCATCAATGGGCTTTCAAGTGTCCCTTTGTAGATTATCCAAATAGATTCTCCAACCTCCCGAGTCAAAAGAAAGGGTTAACTCTGTGAGATGAATCCACACATCACAAAGCAGTTTCATAGATAGCTTCTTTCTAGTTTTTATCTCGGGATATTTGGCTTTTCCCCATAGGCCTCATTGGGCTCTTCAAAGTCTCTTCACAGATTCTCCAAATTGAAGTGTTTCCAATGTCCTGAATCAAAAGAAATGTTCAGTTCTGTGAGGTGAGTCCACACATCACAAATAACTTCCTAGGTAGCTTCTTTCTAATTTTTATCTTAGAATTCTTGGTTTTTCCCCACATACTTTAATGGGCTTCGAAATACCCCTTTGTAGCTTCTCCAAAAAGAGCATTTCCAACCTGCTGAATCAAAACAAAGGCTTAACTCTGGGAGATGAATGCACTCATCACAAAGCAGTTTAATAGATGGCTTCTTTCTATTTTTTATCTGAGGATATTCAGTTTCTACCCGGAGTCCCCGGTGAGCTCCTAAACGTTCAGTCACAGATTCTGCAAAAAGAGTGTTTCCAACTTATGGAATCCGAAGAATGTTTTAGCTATGTGACATAAGTTTCCACCTCAAAGGGCAGTTTCACAGATAGCTTCATTCCAGTCTTTTTCTGGGGATATTTGGTTTTTCCCCATAGGCCTCAATCTGTTATTACATTTCCCTTCGCAGATTCAAAAAGAGTGTTTCAAACCTGATGAATCTAAGGCAGTTTTAGTTGTATGAGTTGAATCCACACATCACAGTTTCACTGAGAGCTTCTTTCTAGTTTTTATCTGTGTATATGAGTTTTTTCCCATAGACCTCAATTGGCTCCCAAATGTCCCTTCACAGATATCTTCACAAAAAGTGTTCCATGTGCTGATTCAAAAAAAAGTTTTCACTCTGCTAGATGAATTTACACATCACAAAGAAGTTTCAAAGATAGATTTGCTTGAGTTTTTATCTGGGAATATTCAATTTTCCCCCATAGGACTAAACGGGCTTTCAAAGGTCCCTTCACATACTCTCCAACAACATGTGTTTCCAAACTGCTGAATCAAAAGCAAAGTTTAACTCTGTGAGATGAATCCACACATCCCAAGGCACTTTCACAGATAGCTTCTTTCTACTTTTTCTCTAGGGTTACTCGGTTTTTCTGCATAGTCCTCGATGATCTCCCATATGTCCTTTCACAGATTGTCCAAAAAGAATATTTTCAACTGGCTGAATCAAAACGAAGGTTTAACTCTGTGAGATGAATGTACACAATACTAAGCAATTTCTCGAATGTTTTATTCCTAGTTTTTATCTGGGGATATTCACTTTTTCCCAGAGGCCTCAATGTGCTCACAAATGTCCGTTTGCAATTCTACAAAAAGCAGGTTTACAACTTGCTGAATCCAAGGAAACCTTTAACTCTGTGAGATGAATCCACACATCACATCAGTTTCAAAGATAGCTTCTTTTTAGTTTCTATCTAGGAATATTTGGTTTTTCTCCATAGCCATCAATGGGCTCCCAAATGTTCCTTCACAGATTCAGTAGAAAGATTGTTTTCAACTTGCCAAATAAAAGTTAAGTTTAATTCTCTGAGATGAATATACACATCACAAAGCAGTTTTACAGATAGCTGCTTTCTAGTTTTTATCTGGGGATATTCCGTTTTTACCTGGAGGACTCAATCAGCTACCAAATGTCCATTGGCAGAGTCTCTAAAAATGGTGTTTCCTACCTGCTGAATCAAAGAAAAAAAAATAGGCTTAATTCCGTGAGATAAATCCACACATCACAAAGAAGTTTCACAGATAGCTTCTTTCTAGTTTTTATCTTCAGATGTTTGGTTTTTCCTCATAGGCCTCCATGGGCTCCCAAATGTCCGTTCACAGGAACTCCAAAAAAAGTGTTTCCAAAATACTGAATCAAAAGAAGATTTTAAGTCTGTGAGATGAATCTACCCATCACAAAGCAGTTTCACAGATAGCTTATTTCTAGTTTTTATCTGGGGATATTTGGTTATTCCCCGTAAGTCTCAATGGGCTCCCAAATGTTTCTTCACAAATTCTCCAAAAAGAGTGTTTCCAACTTACTGAATCAGCAAAAATGATTAACTCGGTCAGATGAACAAACACACCACAAGAAACTTCACATATATATTCTTTCTTGTGTTTTTCTGGGGATATTCTATTTTTCTTATACACATTAATGGGTTGCCAAATATTCCTTTGAAGAATCTCCAAAAAGAGTATTTCCAACCTGCTGAATCAAAGGATAGGTTTAACTTTGTGATATGAATCCAAACACCACAAAGAAGTTTCACAGATAGCTTATTGACAGAATATATCTGAGGTATTCAGTTTTTCACCATAGGCGTAAATGGGCACCAGAATGTCATTTTGCAAATTTTCAAGAAATAGTATTCCCAACCTGCTGAATCAACAGAGAGCTTTATATCTGTGATACAAATCCACACATCACAAAGACATTTCACAGATAGCTTCTTCCTAATTTTTATCTGGGGATATTCAGCATTTTTTCTGGAAGCCAAAGTAAGCTCCCAAATGTTCTTTTGCAGATTCTACAAAAATAGTTTTTCCAACCTACTGAATTAAAAGAAAAGTTGCCTCTCTGAAATGAATCACATATCACAAAGCAGTTTGAAAGAAAGGTTATTTCTGGTTTTTGTCTGGGGATATTTTGTTTCTTACCATAGGCCTCGAAGGACTGCCGAATGTTCCATCACAGATTCTCCCAAAAAGGTGTTTCCAAACTGCTGAATCAAAAGAAAAGTTTAACTCTGTGAGGTGAATCCATATATCACAAAACAGTTTCACAAATAGCTTCTTTCTAGTTTTCTATCTTGGGATATTCAATTTTTACCCATCGGCCTCAATGGACTCCAAAATGGCAATTTGCAGATTCTGCAATAACAGTGTTTCCAACCAGCTGAATCAAGATAAAATTTTCACTCTGTGAGATGAATCTGCAAATCACAAAGCAGTTTCACTGAGAGTTTCTTTCTAGTTTTAATCTGGGGATATTCCTTTTTTACCCTAGGGCCATATGGGCTGCAAAATGACCATTCATAGACTCTCCAGGAAGGTTTTTTGCAAACTGCTGAATCAAAGGAAAGGTTTAAGTATGTTAGATGAATCCACACATCACAAAGCAGTTTCACAGATACCTTCTTTTTAGTTTTTATCTGGGGATATTCGATTTCTCCCCATATGCACCAACGGGCTCCCAAATGATGCTTGGCAAATTCTCCAAAAACAGTGTTTCCAACCAGCTGAATCAAAAACAAACAACAAACAAACAAACAAAAAAAGGTGTAAATCTATGAGATGGATCTACATATTACAAGGCAGTTTTACAGATATTTTCTTTCTAGATTTTATCTGGGGATATTCCAGTTTTCCCCACAGGCATCAATGGGCTACCAAATGTCCCTTTGCAGAACCACTGAATGGAGTGTTTCTAACCAGCTGAATCCAAAGTAAGGTTTAACATTTTGTGATAAACCCACATATCAAAAAGTAGTTTTACAGATCGCTTCCTTCTTGATTTTATCTGGAGATATTCATGCTTTTTTTTTTTTTTTTTTTTTTTTTTTTTTTTTTTTTTTTACCATTGACCTAATAGGCTACCAAATGTGCTTTCACAGATTCTTTAAAAGGAACATTTCGAATCTACTGAACTTAAAAAAAAAATGGTAACTCTGGGTGGTGAATCCACACATCACAAAGCAGTTTTACAGAGAAATTCTTTCTAGTTTTTTTTTTCCCCCCGGGGATTTTTTTTTCTATAGGCCTCTACGGACTCTCAAATGTTCCTTTGTAGATTCTGCAATAAGAATTTTTTTCAAACTCTTGAATCAAAAGAAAGTTTTAACACTGTGAGATTAATCCACATCTCATAAAGTAGCTTTCCAGATAGCTTATTTCTAGTTTTTATCTGGGAATATTTTATTTTTCCCCTAGATCTCAATGGGCTTCCAAATGTCTCTTTGCAGATCCTACAAAAATAGTGTTTCCAACCTTCGGATTCAAAATAAAGGTTTACCACTGTGAGGTGAATTCACTCATCACAAAGCAGTTTCACAGAAAGCTTCTTTTTAGTTTTTGTGTGGGGATATTTTGTGTTTCCCCATAGGCCTCAACTAGCTTTTGAATGTCCCTTCACATATTCTACAAAAGGAATATTTCCAACTTGCTGAATCAAAAGAAAGATTAAACTTTGTGAAACGAATCCACACACGACAAAGCAGTTTCACAGATGGCTTCTTTCTAGTTTGTATCTGGGGATATTCTGTTTTTCTGCCTAGGCCTCAATGGGCTCCAAAGTGTCCCTTTGCAGATTCCCCAAAGAGAATGTTTCCAACACATTGAATCAAAACAAAGATTTAACTCTGTGAGATGAACCCACACTTCAAAAAAGGATTTCACAGATAGCTTCATTCTGGTTTTTATCTGGGGATATTCAATTTTTCCCCACAGTCATCAATGAAATTACAAATATCCCTTTGAAGATTCTCCAAAAAGAGTGTTAACAACACGCTGAATAAAAAGGAAAGGTTTAACTCTGTGAGATGAATCCACACATCACAAAGTAGTTTCATAGACAGCTTCTTTCTTGTTTTAATTTGGGGATATTTGATTTTTTCCCATAAGCCTAAAATGGCTCACAAACGTCCCTTCACATGTTCCCCAAAAAGAGTGTTTTCAATTTGATGAATCAAAAGAAAAGCTTAACTCTGTGAATAAACATATCACAAAACAGTTTCACAGATAGCTTTTATCTATTTTTTGTCTGGAGACATTTGGATTTTCACCATAGACCTTATTGGGGTCCCAAATGTCTTTTCACCTATTCTCCATAAGGAGTGTTTTCAACCTCCTAAATCAAAAGAAAAGTTTAACACTGTGATTTGAATCCACACATCACAAACCAGTTTCACAGGTAACTTATTTCTACTTTTAATCTTGGGATATTCGTTTTTTCCCCATAGGCCACAATGAGCTCCCAAATGTCCCTTCACAAATTCTAGAAAAATAGTGTTCCTTCCAGGTGAATAAACATAAAGGCTTAACTCTATGAGATAAATCAACATTTTGCAAATCAGTTTCACAGATAGCTTCACATCTTTGCATTTTGTAAAATGTGCCTTTGCATATTCTACAAAAGGAGTGCATCCAACATGCAGAATAAAAACAAAGGGTTAACTCTGTGAGGTGAATCTACACATCACAAAGCATTTTCACGGATAGCTTCTTTCCAGTTTTTACCTGGGGATATTTGGTTTATCCCTACAGACTTCTATGGGTTCTCAAATGCCCCTTTGCAGATTTTCCCAAAAGAGTATTACCAACCTGCTGAATCAGTAGAAATGGTTAACTCTGTGAGATGAAACCACACATCAAAAAGCAGTTTCAAAGATAACATCATTCTAGATTTTATCTGTGGATGTTCTGTTTTCCCACATAGGCCAAAATGGGCTCCCAGATGTCCCTTTGCATGTTCTACAAAAAGAGTGTTTCCAATCTGCTGTCTCAAAAGAAATATTTAACTCTGTGAGATGAATCTACACATCACAAAGCAGTTTCCCTGATACCTTCTTTCTACTTTTTATATGTGGATATTCATTTTTTTCCCACAAACCTCAATGGGCTCTCAAATGTCCCTTCACAGATTCTCCGAAAACAGCCTTTCCAATCTGTTGAATTAAAAGAAAGTTTAACTCTGTGAGACGAATCCATACATTACAATGCAGTTTCACAGATATTTTCTTTGTAGTTTTTATCTGGAAATATTCAATTTTTTTCCACAGGCCTCAATGGCCTTCCAAATGTTTCTTTGCTGATTCCTAAGAATAAGTGTTTCCAGCCTGATGAATCAAAGGAAAAATTTAACAATGTGAGATGAATCCACATCACAAAGCAATTTCACAGACAGCATTTTTGTAGTTTTTATCTGGGCATATTTGTTTTTTTCCCATATTCCTCAACAAGCTCCCAAATATCCCTTTGTAGATTCTCCAAAAAGACTTTCCAACCTGCTGATTCAAAAGAAAGGTGTAACTCTTTGAGATTAATCCATACATCACAAAGTGGTTTCACCGATAGTTTCTTTCTAGTATTTATCTTGGACATTTTGTTTTGCCCTGTGTGCCTCAATGGGCTCCCAAATATTCCTTCGAAGACTCTCCAAAAAGAATGTTTCCAACCTCCTGTATAGAATGAAAGTTTTAATTCTGTGAGATGAATCCACACATCACAGAGCACTTTCGCAGATAAGATCTTTCTAGTTTTTGTTTGGGGGTATTCAGTTTTTACTTATAGGCCTCAAAGTACTCCTAAATGTCCCTTCACAGATTCTACAAAAAGAGTGTTTCTAACTGGTTAGATGAAAAGAAGGGTTTAACTCTAAGAGATGAACCCACACCACAAAAACCGTTTCACAGGTAGTTTCTTCTTACTTTTTTTTTCTGGGGATATTCAGATTTTCCTCACAAGCTGCAATGGGCTCCAAAACGTCCCCTCACATATTCTTCAGAAAGAGTGTTTCCAACGTGATGAATAAAAGTAAGGTTAAATTTGGTGTGGTGAATCCACACATCACAGAAGAGTTTCACAGATAGTTTCTTTTTAGTTTATATGTGGAGATATTCATTTTTTTTCACAGGCCTCAATAAACTACCAATTGTCCCTTCACAGATTATAAAAAAAGAGTGTTCCCAACAGGTTGAATCAAAATAACGATTTTAACACTGTGATATTAATCCACACACAAAGCATTTTCACAAATAACTTTTTTCTAACTTTTTTTCTAGGGTTATTCTGCTGTTCCCCATAACACTCAATGAGTTCCCAAACATGCCTTTGAAGATCCTCCAAAAAGAGTGTTTCCCATCTGCAGAATTAAAATAAGGAGTTAACTCTCTGAGGTGAATCGACACAACACAAAGCAGTTTCACAGAGAACTTCTTACTAGTTTTTATCTGGGGATATTCAGTTTTTCCCCATAGGCCTAAATGGGCTCTAAATATCTCTTCTCAGATTCTCCAAAAAGAGTATTTGCAACCAGCTAAATCAAAAGAAAGGTTTAACTCTGTAAGATGAATTCACACATCAGAAAGAAGTTTCACAGATTGCTTCTTTCTTGTTTTATCTGGAGATAATTGATTTTCCCCCATAGGTCTCAATGGGTTCCCAAATGTCTCTTTGCAAATACTCCAAAAAGAGTATTTCCAACCTGCTGAATCAAAAGAAAACTTTAAATCTGTGAGATGCATCCACACATCACCAAGTAGTTCCACAGATAGCCTTTTCTGGTTTTTATCTTGGTACATTCAATTTTTCCCCATAGGCCTCAAAGGGCTCCCACATGTCCCTTTGTAGATTCTCCAAAAAGTGAGTTTCCACCCTGTTGAATCCAAACCAAGGTTTAACACTGGGAGATGAATCCAGACATCACAAACCAGTTTCACTGACTGCTTCTTTTTAGTTTTTATCTGCAGATTTTTGTTCAGTGCCATAGGCCTAAATATGCCCCAAAATATGCATTAACATATTCTCCAAAAAGAGTGTTTCCAACCTGATGAATCAAGAGAAATGTTTACTTCTGCAAAATGAATCCAAACATCACAAAGCAGTTTCACCAATAGTTTCTTTCTTTTTTCTTTCTATAGATATTCAGATTCAGAAAAAAACAGCATATCCAATCTGCTGAATAACAAAGGTTTAAGTCTGGAAGATGAACGCCCACTTCACAAAGCAGTCTCACAGATAGCTTCTTTCTAGTTTTTATCTGGTATATTCCGTTTTTCCCCATAGGCCACAATGGATTTCCAAATGTCACTTTGCAGATTCTCCAAATGGAGTGCTTGCAAACTACTGAATCAAAAGAATGGTTCACCTCTGTGAGATGAATCCACATATAACAAAGCAGTTTCATAGATAACTTCTTTCTCGCTTTTCTCTGGAGATGTTTGTTTTCTCGATATGGGACTCAATGGGATCTCAAATGTCCCTGTGCAGACTCTACAAAAAGAGTGTTTCCAACCTAATGAATCAAAAGAAAGGTTTAACTTTGTGAGAGGAATCCACACATCACAAACGAGTTTCACAGAAAGCTTCCTTCTAGTATTTATCTGGGTATATTGGCTTTTTCCAAATATGCTAAATGGGTTCCAAAATGTCCCTTTGCAGATTCCCCAAACAGAGTGTTTCCAACCTGTTGGATCAAAATAAAGGTTTATCTGTGTGAGATGAATCCACACATGACAACTCAGTTTCACAGATAGCTTCTTTCTGCTTTTTATCTGAGGACAATTGGTTTTTCTCTATAGGCCGCTATGGGCTCCAAAATGTCCCATCACAGATACCCCAAAAAGAGTTTTGCAACCTGCTGACTCATAAGAAAGCTTTAGCTCTGTGAGGAGAATCCACATATCACCAAGTAGTTTCACAGATAGCTTTTTTCTAGTTTTTATCTGAAGATATTCAATTTTTCCACATAGGCCTCAAAGGGCTCCCAAATGTCCCTTCACAGATTTTCCAAAAACACTGTTCCAACCTGATGAATAAAAATAAATGCTTAACTCTGTGAGATAAATCAAAACAAAACAAAGCAGTTTCACAGATAGCTTCTTTCTAGTTATTCTCTAGAGATATTCGGTTTTTCCCCATAGGCTTCAAAGGACTCCCAAATATCCCTTTCCCACGTTCTCAAAAAAAAGTGTTTCCAATTTTCTGGATCAAAAGAAAGGTTTAACTCTGGGATCTGAATATACACATAACATAGCAGACTGACAGACAGATTCTTTCTTGTTTGTATCTGGGGATATTATGTTTTTCCCCATAGGCCACAATGGGCTTCTAAATGTCCCTTTGCAGATTCTCCAAAAAAAGTGTTTCTAACCTGCTAAATCAATAGAAAAGTTTAACTTTGTGAGCTGAATCCACACATAACAAAATAGTCTCACGGATAGCTTCTTTCTAGTTTTTATCTGGGAATATTCTGTTTTTCCCTGTAGGCCACAATGAGCTCCAAAATGTCCCTTGCAGATTCTCCAAAAAGCTTGTTTCCAACCTGCTGAATCAAAAGACAGGTTTAACTCTGTGAGATAAATCTCCACATCACAAAGCAGTTTCACAGATAGCTTCTTTCTAGTTTTTATCTGGGGATATTCAGTTTTTCTCCATAAGCCTCAATGGGCTCCCAAATATCCCTTCACAGACTCTAAAAAAAGAGAGTTTCGAACATGCTGAATCAAAAGAAAGTATTACCCCAGTGAGATGAATCCATACATCAAAATTCAGTTTCACACATACCTTCATTTTAGTATTTCTCTGGGAATATTTGGTTTTCCCCATTCACCTCAATGAGATTCCAAATGCCCCTTTGTAGATTCTCCAAAAAGAAAGTTTCCAAACTGCTGAATTGAAAGAAAGTTTTAATTTTGTGAGATGAACTGACACATCACAAAGCAGTTTCACAGATAGCTTCTTGCTAGTTTTTATCTGTTGATAATCTGTTTGCCCCATAGGCCTCAATGGGTTCCCAAATATCACTTCGCAGATATTCCAAGATAAGTGTATCCCACCTACTGAATCAAGGAAAGGTTTAACTATGTGACAAGAATCCACACACCAAAAAGCAGTTTCACAGATAACTTCTTTATAGTTTTTATCTTTGGATATTCAGTATTACCCCAGAAAGCTCAATGGGCATTCAATATTACCCTGTAAACCTCAAGGGACTCCCAAATGTCCCTTCACAGATTCTTCTAAAAAAATTTTTCAAACTGCTGAATTGAAAGGAAGTTTTAACTTTGAGTGATGAATCCCACATCACAAAGCAGTTTGAGAGATAGCTTCTTTCTAGTTTTTGTCTGGGGATATTCGGTTCTTCCCTATAGGACTCAAAGGGCTGAAAAATGTCCATTCTCAGATTCTCTGAAAAGAGTGTTTCCAAACTTCTGTATCAAAAGAAAGGCCTAAGTCTGTTAGTTGCATCCACACAATTTTTTTCTAGATTTCATCTGGGGTTATTTAGTTTTTACCCATAGACTGCAATGGACTCCCAAGTGTCCCTTTGCAGATCCTCTAAAAAGAGTATTTCCACTCTGCTGAATCAAAAGAAAGATTTAACTCCGTGAGATGAGTCCACACTACATAAAGCAGTTTCTCAGAAAGCTTCTTTCAAGTTTTTATCTGGAGATATTCAGTTTTTTCTTATAAGCCTAAATGGGCTCCCAAATGTCCCTTCACAAGTTCTAAAAAAAGAGTATTTCCAAACTGCTGAATCAAAAGAAACGTTTAACTCTGTGAGATGAATCTACACACCAAAAACCAGTTTCACAGAGCTTTTTTTTATCTAGGGATATTAGGTTTCTCCCCATGGGTTTCAATTAGCTCTGAAATGTCCCTTTGCAGATTTTCCAAAAAGAGTGTTTCCAACCTGCTGAATCAAAAGAAAGGTTTAACTCTGTGAGATGAACCCACACATCATAAAGCAGTTTCTCAGATAGCTTCCTTACAGTTTTTATCCAGAGATATTTAGTTTTTCATCTTAGGCCTCAGTGGACTCCCAAATGTCTCTTTGGAGATTCTGTAAAAAGACTGTTTCCAACTTTCTGAATTAAAAGAGGTTTAACTCTGTCAGATGAGTCCACACATCAGAAAGACGTTTTAGAGATTACTTCTTTCTAGTTTTCATATGAGGGCATTCAATTTTTCTACACAAGCCACATTCGGCTCCAAAACGTCATTTCAGATTCTCCAGTGAGAGTGTTTCCCACCTGCTGAATCAAAAGAAATGTGGAACTCTGTGAGATGAATCCTCACATCAAAAGCAGTTTCACAGATAGCTTCTTTCTCATTTTTACCTGCGAATAATCAGTTTTCCCTTATAGCCCTCAAATGTCTCTCAAATGTCCCTTCACAGATTCTGCAAAAGGAGTGTTTAAAACCTCCTGAAAGAAAAGAGAGGTTTAACACTGTGAGATGAATCCACACGTCATCAAACAGTTTCCCAGATTGCTTGTTTCCCCGTTTTTATCGGGATATTCATTTTTTTCCCATAGGCCTCAATGAGCTCCCAAATGTCCCATTGATGATTCTGTAGAAAGAGTGTTTCCAACCTGTTGAAGCAAAAGAAAGGTTTAACTCTCCGAGATTAGTCCACACGTCACAAAGCGGTTTCATTGATATCTTTTTTCTAGATTTTACCTGGGGATATTCAGTTTTCCCCATAAGCCACAAGGGGCTCCAAAATGTCCCTTTGAAGATTCTCCAAAAAGAGTGTTGCAAACAGCTGAATCCAAAGAAAAGATTAGCTCTCTGAGACGAATCCACACATCAGATAACAGTTTCACATGATAGATTCTTTGGAGTGTTTATCTTTACCTATTCAATTTTTTGCCTTAGGCCTCAAGGGACTGTAAAATGTCCCTTCACAGATTCTCTATAAAGAGTGTTTTCATCCTGCTGAGTCAAAAGGAAGTTTAACCTCTCTGAGATAAATCCACACATCAGAAAACTGTTTCACAGATAGATTCTTCCTAGTTTTTATCTGGGGATACTTTGTTTTTCCACATAGGCCTCCATGGGCTCCCAGTGTCCCATCTCAAATTCTTCAAAAATATGTGTTTCCAATCTGCTGTATCAAAAGAAAATTTTAACTCTGTAAGATGAAACCTGAAATCACAAAGCAGTTTCACGGATAGATTCTTTCTAGTTTCCATCGGGGGATACTCAGCTTTTCCCCATAGGGCCTCAATGGGCTCCCAAATGTCCCCTTGCAGATTCTCCAAAAAGAGTATTTCCAACCTGCTGAATCAAAACAATGGTTTAACTCTGTGAGATGAATCCACACATCACATCAGTTTCACACAAAGCTTCTTCGAGATTCTATCTTGGGTTATTAGGTTTTTCCCCTTAGGATGCAATGGGCTTCACAGATTCTCTAAAAAGAGTGTTTTCAACCTGCTGAGTCGATGGAAAAGTTTAACTCTGTGAGATGAATCAGCACATCACAAAGTAGTTTCACAGATAGATTCTTTCCAGGTTTTCTCTGGGGATATTCTTTTTTTTTTTTTTTTTTTCGTAGGCAACAATCGACTCAGAAATGTCCCTCATATATTCTCCAAAAAGTGTTTCCAACCTGCTGAATCAAAAGAGTGGTTTACATCTGTGAGATGAATCCACACATCACAAAGTAGTTTCACAAATAGCTTCTTCCTAGTTTTTATCTGGGAATATTCCGTTTTGCCCCATAGGCAGCAAAGAGCTCCCAAAAATTCTTTCATAGATTCTCTAAAAAGATTGTTTGCTACATGCAGGATCAAAAGAAAAGTTTAGCTCTGTAGGATGAATCCACATACCACAAAGCAGTTTTACAGATAGATTTTTTCTAGTTTTTACCTGGTGATATAGGGTTCTTCTCCATATGACTCAATGGACTTCAAAAGGTCCATTCACAGATTTTCCAAAAAGAATTTTTTCATCCTGTTGAAACAAAACAATGGTTTAACTCTGTGAGATGAATTGACACATCACAAAGAAGTTTTACAGGTGGTGTCTTTCTAGTTTTTATCTGAGGATATTCGATTTTTTCCCATAGGCCTCAATGGGCTCCAAATGTCTCTTCTCAGATTCTCCAAAAAACTATGTTTCCAACCTGTTGAATCAAAAGAAAGTTTAACTCTGTGAGATGAGTTCACACATCACAAAAGAGTTTCAAAGATAGCTGCAGATACTAGGTTTTTCCTCATAGGCCTCAATCATCTCACAGTAGTCCCTTCACCGATTCTCCAAAAAGAGCATTTCCAAAATTCTGAATCAAAAGAAAGTTTTAACTCTGAGAGATGAATCCACACATCACAAAGTAGTTTCACAGATAGCTTCTTTCTAGTTTTTATCTGGAGATATTTGTTTTTTCCTCTTAGGTTGCAGACGGCTCCCAAATGTCCCTTCACAGAATCTGTAAAAAGAGTATTTCCAAACTGCTGAATCAACAGAAAGGTTTAACTCTGTGGGATAAATCCACACATCTCAAAGCAGTATCACAGATAGCTTATTTCTAGTTTTTATTTGTGTATATTTGGTTTTTCCCTATAGGCTTCAATGGACTCCCAAATGTCCCTTCACAGATTTTTCAAAAAGAGTGTTTCCAACCTACTAAATCAAAAGAAAGTTTTAACTCTGTGAGATGAATCTATAAATCACAATGAAGTTTCACTGATAGCTACTTTCTACAGTTCATCTGGGAATATTCAGGCCTCATTGGACTCTCAAAAGTGCCTTCAAAGATTCTCCAAAAAGAGTGTTTTCAACTTCCTAAATTAAAAAAAAAAGCTTTAATTATTTGAGATAAATCCACAAGCATTTCACAGATACTTTCTTTCTTGTGTCTATCTAGAGATATTCGATATTTCCCTAATTGTTTCAATGGTTTCCCAAATGTCACTTAGCAGATTCTCCGAAAAGTGTGTTTCCAACCTGCTGAATCAAAGGAAGTTTCAACTCTATGAGATGAATCCACACTTTAAAATGTCATTTCAAGATAGCTTCTTTCAAGTTTTAATCTGGGGAAATTAGGTTTCTCTCCATAGGTCTCTATGGGCTCTCAAATGTCCCTTCACATATTCTCCAAAAAGAGTGTTTCCAAAATGCTAAATCAAAAGAAAGCTTTAGTTCTGTTAGATGAATCCACATATCATAAAGCAATTTCATAGATAGCTTTTTTAAACTTTTATCTGAGGATATTTTGTTTTTCCCTATAGACCTCAATGTTCTCCCAAAAGTTTCTCAGAGATTCTCCAAGAAGAGTGTTTCCATAATGCAGAGAAAAAAAGTTTAACTCTGTGAGATGAATGAACACATCACAAAGAAGTTTCACAATATCTTGTTCCTAATTTTTATCTGGGGATATTCAGTTTTGCCGTCAGACCTGAATGGGCTCCCAATTGTCCCATCTTGGATTCTCTGAAAAGAGTGTTTCCAATCTGCTGAATGAAAAGAGAGATTTAACTCTATGAGATAAATCCACACATCACAAAGAAGTTTCACAGATAGCTTCTTTCTAGTTATAGTCTGGGGGTATTCTGTTTTCCCCATAGGCCTCAGTGTGCTTCCAAGTGTCATTTTGCAGATTCTGCAAATAGAGGGTCTCCAACCTGCTGAATCAAAACAATGGTTTAACTTTGGGAGTTGAATCCACACATCACACAGCAGCTTCACTAATAGCTTTTTTGTAATTTTTATCTAGGGATATTCAGCTTTTCCTATTATTCCTTAATGGGCTCACAAACGTCTCTTAACAGAATCTGTAAAAAGAGTTTTTCCAATCTGCTGAATCAAAAGAAAGACTTAACTCTGTGAGATGAATCCACACATCACAAATCAGTATCACAGAGAGCTTCTTTCTAGTTTTTATCTGGGGAGATACAATTTTTCACTGTAGGCTCAAATGGGTTTCCTAATGTCCCTTTGCAGAGTCTCCAAAAAATGTGTTTCCAACATATCAAATCAAAGGAAAATTTTAGCTCTGTGAGGTAAATTTACACCTCACTAAGAATTTCACAGGTATATATTTTTTCTAGTTTTTATCTGGTGATATTCGGTTTTTCCCAAAAGGACTCAATGGACTCCTAAATATCCCTTCAGAGACTCTCCAGAAAAAGCATTTCAAACGTGGTGAATCAATGAAAAGGTTTAACTTTGTGAGATGTATCCACACGTCACAAAGTATTTTCACAGATAGGTTCTTTCTAGTTCTTATCTGGGGATATTCAGTTTTTCCCCATAGGCTTCAACGGGCCCTGTGAGTGGAATCCACACATCACAAAGCTGTCTCACAGATAGCTTCTTCATAGTTTTTAATCTGTGGATATTTCGTTTTTCACATAGTCCTCAATGGGCTCCAAAATGTTTTGCAGAGATTCTACAAAAATGGTGTTTCCAACCTACTCAATCAAAAGAAAGTTTTAAGTCTGTGAAATGAACTCACACGTCATAAAGCAGTTTCACAGAGAGGCTCTTTCTAGTTTTTATCTGGGGATACTCAGTTTTTCCTTATAGGCCTTAACAGATTTTGAAATGTCACTACATACATTCTAGAAAATCTTGTCTCAAACCTGTGGAATCAAAAGAAACGTTTAACTCTGCGAGGTGAATCCACACATCACAAAGCAGTTTCACAGATAGTTTCTTTTTAGTTTTTTCTGGGGATGTTCAGTTTTTCCACATATGTCTCAAAGTCCTCCTACATGTCCCTCACAGATTCTTCATAAAGAGTTTTTCCAACACACTGAATTAAAAAAGTTTTACCACTGTGAGATAAATCCATACATCACAAAGAAGTTTCACAGATAGCTTCTTTCTAGTTTATATCTGGGGATATTCCATTTTTTCCCATAGACCATAATGGGCTCCCAAATGTCCCTTTGCTGATTCTCCAAAAAGTGTGTTTCCAATCTGCTGAATCAAAAGTATGTTTTAATTTTGTGAGATGAATCCACACATCATATCAGTTTCACACATAGCTTCTTTGGAGTTTCTATATTCCATTTTTCCCTATACGCCTCAATGGGCTCCCAAATGTTCCTTCGTAGATTCTCTTATAAAGAGTGTTCTCAAACTGCTGAGTCAAAAGAAAGCTTTAACTCTTTGAGATGAATCCAACCATTAAAAAGCAGTTTCACAGATAACTTCTAACTATTTTTTTTTTGAGGGGATGTATCCAGCTTTTTTCCTTAGGCCCCAATAGGCTCACAAATGTCCCCACACAGATTCTCGAAAAAGTGTTTCCAACCTGTTGAATCAAAAGAATGCTTTAACTCCCTGTGATAATCCACATGTCACAAAGGAGTTTCATGGATCTCTTCTTTCAAGTTTCTTTTTCTGGGGATATTCTTTATTTTCCCTTAGGTCTCAATTGGCTCGAAAATATCCCTTCATATATATTCTGAGAAGAGTGTTTTCAATTCACTGAATCAAAATAAATTTTTAACTATGTCAGATGAATCCACACATCACAATCCAGTGTCATATATAACTTCTTTTCAGTTTTTAATCAAAAGACCTTTAGCTTTTTCTTATAGGCCATATGGGCTGCCATGTGTCTCTTTGCGGATTTTCCAAAAAGAGTGTTTCCAACCTGCTGAATCAAAAAAAAGTTTTAACTCTGTGACATAAATTGACACATCTCAAAGCAGTTTCACAGATAGCCTCTTTCTCTTTTTTATCTGGGGATATTCTGTTTTTCCCAATAGGCCTTAATGGGTTCCCAAATGTTCATTCTCAGATTCTTCAAAAAGAGTGTTTCCACACTGCTGAATCAAAAGAAAGTTTTATCTCTTTGAGATTAATCCACACATCACAAAGCAGTTTCACAGAAAGCTTCTTTCCAGTTTTTACCTGGTGATATTTGGTTTTTCCACATAGGCCACAATGGGCTCCCAAATGTCCCTTCACAGATTCTCCAAAAAGAGTGTTTTCAACCTACTGGATCAAAAGAAACGTTTAACTCTCTGAGGTGAATCCACACATCACAAAGTAGTTTCACTGATAGCTTCTTTCTAGTTTTTATCTGGGAATATTCCATATCATCCAATGGGCCTCATACGGCTCCCAAATATTTCTTCATAGATGCTCCAAAAAGATGTATTTTGAACCTGAATGAATCAGAAGAAATGATTAACACTGTGAGATGAATGCATACATCAAAAAGCAATTTCACAGACAGTTCCTTTCTAGTTTTTATTGGGGGATACTCTGTTTTTTCCCATAGGCCTGAATTGTCAGTTCATAGATTTTCCAAAAGAGAGCTTCCAACATGATGAATCAATAGAAAGATTTAACTCTGTGAGATGTATTCATCACATCAGTTTCACACTTAGCTTCTTTCAAGTTTATATCTTTGAATATTTGATTTTTCCCATAGGCCTCAATGGGTTCTGAAATATTTTTAGGCAGAGTCTCTAAAAAGAGTGTTTTCAACTAGCTGAATCAACATAAAGGTTTACCTCTCTGAGACAAACGCACACATCACAAGGCAGTTTCATAGATAGCTTAGATAGCTTTTTTGTAGTTTGTATCTGGGGATATTGGCTTTTTTCCCCATAGGCCACAATGGGCTCCCAAATGTCCCTTTGCAGATTCTCCAAAAAGTTTTTCTAACCTTCTGAATCAAAAGAATGGTTTAATTCTCTGAGAAGCATACACACATCACAAAATAGTTTCACAGATAGCTTCTTTGGTGTGTTTATCTGGACATATTCAGGTTTTTGCCTTAGGCCACAATTGGCTGCAAAGTATCCCTTCACAATACTCTGAAAAGAGTGTTTCCAACCTCCTGAATCAAAACAAAGCTTTACCTCTCTGAGATGAATCCACACATCAGAAAGCAGTATCACAGACATCTTCTTTCTAGTTTTTATATGAGGATATTCAGTTTTTCCCATTAGACATCAATGGTCTCCCAAATATCCGTTCACAGATTCTCCAAAAAAAAGTGTTTCCACCCCACTGAATCAGAAGAAATGTTTAACTCTGTGAGAGAAATCCACTCATCACAACGCAGTTTCACACATAGCTTCTTTTGAGTTTTCACTGGGGATCCTTGATTTTTCCCAATAGGCCCCAGTGGGCTCCAAAATGTCCCTTTGTAGATTCTCCAACCTGCTTAATCAAAACAACGTTTTAACTCTGAGAGAAGAATCCACATCTCCCAAAACAGTTTCATGGATAGCTTCTTTCTAGTTTCTATCTGGGGATATTCAGTGCTTCCCTATATGCCTCAAAGGGCTCCCAAATGTCCCTTAGAACATTATCCAAAAAGAGTGTTTCCAACCTACTCAAACAAAAGAAAGGTTAATCTCTGTGAGATGAATGCACACTTCATTTTTTTTCCAGATAGCTTCTTTCTAGTTTCTAACCAGGGATATTTAGTTTTCATCATAGTTGAAAATGGGCTCCCAAAATATCCCTTCACAGATTCTCCAAAAAGAGTGTTTTCAACTTGGTGAATAAAAAAATGGTTTAACTCTGTGGGATGAATCCACACATCACAAAGAAGTTTCATAGATAGCTTTTTTCTAGTTTTTATTTGGGCATATTCGGTTTTTTAACATAGACATTAATGGGCTCCCAAATGTCCATTCACAAATACTCCAAAAGAGTGTTTCCAACCTGCTGAATCAGAAGAAAGATTTAACACTCTGAGTTGTATTGATAGATCAAAAAGCATTTTGACAGATAGCTTCCATCTAGTTTTTATTTGGGTATGTTGGGTTTTCCCCCATAAGCCTCAATGGGCTCCAAAAAGTCCCTTGGCCTATTCTCCAAGAAGAGTGTTTCCAACTTGCTGAATAAAAAGAAAGTTTTATATCTGTGAGATGAATCCAAACCTCACATAGCAGTTTCACATATAGCTTATTTCTAGTTTTTATATGGGGATATTCTGTTTTCCCCATAGGTCTCAGTGGGCTCCCAAATGTCCCTTCACAGATTCTCCAAAAAAAAAAAAAAAAAGTGTTTCCAACCTGCTGAATCAAAAGAAAATTTTAATTTTGTGACATGAATCCACACGTCACATAGCTGTTTCACAGGTAGCTTGTTTCTAATTTTTATCTGGGGATATTTGGTTTTTCCCTCAGGCCTGAATGGGCAGCCAAAAGTTCCTTCACAGATTCTCTGAAAAGAGTCTTTCCAACCTGCTGAATCAAAAGAAAGATTTAAGTCTGTGAGATGAATCCACACATCACAAAGCAGTTTCACAGATAGCTTCCTTCTAGCTTTTATCTGGGGATGTTCGGGTTTTCCCCTAGAGGTCTCTATGTGCTCCCAAATGTCCCATTGCAGTTCTACAAAAAGAATTTCTATCCTCCAGAATAAATGAACGGTTTAACTCTGAAAAGTGAATCTACATATCACATCAGCTTTACAGGTAGCTTCTTTTTAATTGCTATCTGGGAATGTTTGATTATTCTTTGTTGCCACCAATGGGCTCTCAAATGTTCCTCCACAGATTTTTGAAAAAGAGTGTTTTCAACATGCTGAATAAAAAAAAAAGTTTAACTTTGTGACATGAATCCACACATAATAAAGCAGCCTTACAAATCGCTTCTTTCTAGTTTTTATCTGGGGATACTCATTTTTTACCCATAGGCCTCAATTGGCACCCAAATGTCCATTCACAGATTCTCCAAAATAGTGTTTCCAACCTGCTGAATAAAAAGAAAGACCTCAATGGGCTTTCAAATATCCCTTCCAGATTCTCCAAAAAGTGTTTCAAAAATCCTGAATTAAAAGAAAGTTTTAACTCTGTGAAATGAATTCACATATCACAAAGCAGTTGCACAAATAGCTTCTTTCTAGTTTTTATCTTGAGATACTCGGTTTTTCCACGTGGGCCTCAATGGACTCCCATAGGTTTCTTTGCAGATTCTCCAAAAATAATGTCTAAAATCTGCTAAATCAAAATAATATTTTAACTCTGTGAGATGAATCCACGCATCACAAAGCAATTTCCAAGATAGTTTCTTTCTAGTTTTTATCTGGGAATATTTTGTTATCTCCCTTAGGCTGCAGTGGGCTCCAAAATGTCACTTCGCAGAATATATAAAAGGAGTGTTTCAAACCTGCTGGATCAAAAAGAAGGTTTAACTCTGTGAGGTGAATCCACAAATCGCAATGCAGTTTTACGGATGGCTACTTTCTAGTGTTGATCTGGGGATATTCAGTTTTTCCTGGTAGGCCCTAACGGGCTCTTAAATATCCCTTTCTATAAAAAGAGTCTTTTTAACCTGCTAAATTAAAAAAAGCTTCAATTCTATGGGATGAATTCACACATCACAAAGCAGTTTCACAGACAGGTTTTTTTCTAGTTTCTGTCTATGGATATTCAATATTTCCTTATTGGTTTCAATGGGCTCCCAAATGTCACTTAGCAGATTCTCCCAAAAGTATGTTTTCAACCTGCTGAATAAAAAGAAAGGTTTAATTCTGTGAGATGAATCCACACATCACAAAGCAATTTCACGGATAGCTACTTTCTAGCTTTATCTGCAGATATTGGGTTTTTCCCCATAGGCCTCAATGGACTCATTAATGTCCCTTCACTGATTCTCCAAAAAGTGTTTCCAAAATGCCTAATCAAAACAAAGTTTTAATTCTGTGAGGTGAAATCACACATCAAAAAGCAGTTTCAGAGATAGATTCTTTAAAGTTTCTCTCTGGGGATATTTTGTATTTCCCCTTAGGCCTCAATGACCTCCCAATATATCACTGAAGATTCTCCAAAAAGAGTGTTTCCAACGTGCTGAATCAGAAAAGTAATTTAACTCTGTAAGATGGATCAACAAATCACAAAGAAGTTTCACAGATAGCTTCTTTCTAGACTTTTCTGGGGATATTTGTTTTTTTTTTTATCCACTTTAATGGGCTCAAAAATGTCCCTTCACAGATTCTCCAAAAAGAGTGTTTCCAACCTGCTGAATCAAAAAGTTATAACTGTGAGAGATGAATCTGCACATCAAAGAGCAGTTTCACAGATAACTTATTTCTAGTTTTTATCTGGGGATATTCAGTTTTGCCCCCTAGGGCTCAATGGTCTCCCAACAGTCCCTTCGCAGATTCTCTACAAACAGTCCCTTTGCAGATTCTCCACCAGCTGAATCAAAAGAAAGGTTTAACTCTGCGAGATGAATCCATACATCAAAAAGCAGTTTCACAGATAGCTTCCTTCTAGTTTTTATCTGAGAATATTCATTTTTCCCCATAGACCTCAATGGGCTCCCAAATGTCCCTTTGTGATTCTTCAAAAAGAGTGTTTCCAACCTGCTGAATTGAAAGACACGTTTAATTCTGTGAGATGAATCCACACATCACAAAGCTGTTTCACAGGTAGCTTGTTCCTAATTTTTATCTAGGGATAGTTTGTTTTCTCTCAGACTTTAAATGGCTCCCAAATGTCCCTTTGCAGATCCTTTGAAAAGAGTGTTTCCAACCTGCTGAACCAAAGGAAAGATTTAAGTCTGTGTGATGAATTTACCCATCTCAAAGTAGTTTCACAGATAGCATCTTTCTAGTTTTAATCTGGGGATATCTGTTTTTCCCCATAGGCCTCAAAGGGCTTCCAAATGTCCTTTTGCAGATTCTCCAAAAGGAGAGTTTCAATCCTACAAAATCAAGACAAATGCTTAATTCTGGGAGATGAACCACACAACACAGAGCAGTTTCACAGATAGCTTCTTTCTAAATTTTATCTAGGAATATTCAGTTTTTCCTGTTAGGCCACAATGGGCTCCCAGATGTCCCTTAGCAAAATCTGTAAAAATAGTGTTTCCAACCTGTTGAATCTAAAGGAAGGCTTAACTCAGTGAGATGAATCCAGACATTACAAATCAGTTTCACAGACTGCTTATTCCTGGTTTTTACCTTGAAATATTCAGTTTTTATCTTGAAATATTTGGTTTGATTCCATACATCAAAAACTGGTTTCATAGATAGTGTCTCTCTGGTTTTTATCTGGGGATATTTGGTTTTTCCCCTTAGGCCTCTGTGTGCTCCTAAACATCCTTTCACAGAATCTGTAAAAAGAATGTTTACAACCTGCTGAATCAAAAGGAATGTTTAACTCTATGATTTCAATCCACATATCACAAAGCAGTGTCACAGATAGCTTCTTTCCAGTTTTTATCTTGGGATAATCGATTTTTCCCCATAGGCCACAATAGGCTTCCAAATGTCTATTTGCTGATTCTCCAAAAACAGTGTTTCCAAACTGCTGAATCAAAATAAATTTTTATCATTCTCAGATGAGTCCACGTTTTACAAAGCAGCTTCACAAATAGCTTCTTTGTAGTTTTTATGTAAGGATATTCGGTTTTTCCCCATAGTCCTTAATGGGCTCCCAAATGTCCCTTTGCAGATTCTCAAAAAGAGTGTTTCCAATCTGAAGAATCAAAAGAAAAATTTTCCTTTGTGAGATAAATCCACACATCCCACAACAGTTTGACTGATAGCTACTTTGTAGTTTTGATCTGGGAATTTTCGTCTTTTCCCCATAGGACTCCATGGACTCCCAAGTGTCCCTTTACAGAATCTGCAAAAAGAGTGTTTCCACTCTTTAAAGAAATGTTTAACTCTGTGAGATGAATCCACATATCAAAAAGCAGTTTTGCAGATAGCTTCTTTCTAGTTTTTATCGGAAGATATTTGTTTTTTCCCCACAGTCCTCAGTGGGCTATGAAATGTCCATTCACAGATTCTCCAACTAGAGTGTTTATAATTTGCTGAATTCAAAGAAAGATTTTAATCTTGGAGATGAACCCACATCTCACAAAGCAGTTTCACACATCAGTTCTTTTTAGTTTTTATCTGGGGATATTCAGTTTTTTCCATAGGCCTGAATGGGCTCCCAGTACCTCTTTATTGATTCTACAAAAAGAGGATTTTCAACCTGCTTAATCAAAGAAAAATTAAACTCTGAGATATGTATCCTAACATCAGAAATCAGTTTCACAGATAGCTTCTTTCTACTTTTTATCTGGGTATATTCATTTTCTCCACACAGGTCTTTTTGAGTGCCCAAATGTCCCTTTGCAGATGCTCCAGAAAGAGTATTTCCAACCTGATGAATCAAAGGAAATGTTTTACTCTCTGAGATGAATCCACACATTGGAAATCACTTTCACAGATACCTTCTTTCTAGTTTTGATATGAAAATATTAGGTTTTCCCCTTAAAGTATATGGTCTCCCAAATGTCCCTTTTTAGAATCTATGAAAAGAGTGTTTCTATCTGTTGAATCAAAAGAAAGGTTTGACTCTGTGAGATGAATCCACACATCACAAATCAGTTTCACAGATAGCTTCTTTCTAGTTTTTATCTGGAAATATTTGTTTTTTTCTCATAAGCCATGATGGCTCCAAAATGTCTCTTCATAGATTCTACAAAAAGAGTGTTTACTGCTTGCTGAATCAAATGCAAGATTTACATTTATGAGATGAATGCACACATCACAAAGCAATTTCACAGATAGTTTCTTTGTTGTTTTTATCTGGGGATATTTGGTTTTCCCCATAGGCCTCAATGGCCTTCCAAACGTCCCTTCCCACTTTCCAAAATAAGTGTGTTCAACCTGCTGAATTAAAAGAAAGGTTTACCTCTGTGAGTTGATCCACACATCACAAAGCAGTTTCACAGAAAGTTATTTCTAGTTTTTATTTGGGGATATTCAGATTTTCCACATAGTCCTCAGTGGGCTCCCAAATATCCCTTCACAGATTATCCAAAAAAGAGTTTTTCCAACCTGCTGAATCTATAGAAAATTTTAACTCTGTGAGATGAACCCACACATCAGAAGGCAGTTTCATAGATAAATTTTTTCTAGTTTTTATTGGGATATTCCATTTTTCTTTTTTGACATCAATGGGATCTTAAATGTCCCTTCACAGATCTCCAAATAGAGTGATACCAACCTGCTGAAACAAAAGTAAGCTTTTACTCTGTGATATGGATCCATGCATAATGAAGTAGTTTCAGAGATGGATTTTTTTCTACTTTTTATCTGGAAATATTTGGTTTTTCCCAAAGACCTCAATGGGCTCCATAATATCTCCTTGCAGATTCTCCAAAAAGTGTGTTTCCAACCTGGTGAATCAAAAGAAAGGTTTAAGTCTCTGAGATGAAACCAGCATCACAAAGCAGTTTCACAGATAGCTTATTTCTACATTTTATCTTGGGATATTGTGCTTTTCCCAATAGGCCTCAATGGGCTCCCAAATGTCCCTTTGCAGATTCTCCAAAAAGAATGTTTCCAACATGCTGAATCAAAAGAAAGCTTGAAGTCTCTGGGATGAATCCATACATCACAAAGCATTTCACGGAATGCTTCTTTCTACTTTTTATATAGGAATATTTGTTTTCTTTCTCATAGGCTTCCATGGGCTACCAAATGTCCCTTCATAGAATCTAAAAAAAGAGTATTTATAACTGTTGAATCAAAAGAAATGTTTAACTTTGTGAGATAAATCCAGACATCACAAAGCAGTTTCACAGATACCTTCTTTCTAGTTTTTATCTTGGTATACTCAGTTTTTTCTTTCAGGCCTCAATGGGCTCCATAATGTTCCATCAGAGAGTCTCCAAAAAGAGTGCTTCCAACCTGCTGAATCAAAGAAAAGTTTTAAATCTGTGAGATAATCCACATATCACAAAGTAGTTTCTCAGAAAGCTTTTTTCTAGTTTCTATCTGGAAAAAGTCAGTTTTTCACCATGGGCCTCAATGGGTTCCCAAATTTCCCTTTGCAGAATCTCAAAAAAGAGTGTTTCCATCTTGCTGAATAAAAGAAAGGTTTAACTCTGTCATATGAATCCACACATCACAAAGCAGTTCCACAGGAAGCTTCTTTCTATTTTTTATCTGGGCATATTTATTTCCCCATAGGACTACAAGGGCTAATAATGTCCCTTGGCATATTCTCCAAAGTGAGTATTTCCAATCTGCTGAATCAGAAGAAAGTTTTTACTATGTGAAACGAACCCACACATCACAAAGCCATTTCACAGATAGTTTCTCTGTAGATATTCAGTAGATATTCTCTGCAGATATTCAGTTTTTCCCCAAAGGACACTTTCAGCACCCAAAAGTCCCTTTGTGTGTGTGTTTTTTTAAGTGTTTCCAACCCGCTGAATGAAAGAAAAGGTTTACCACTGTGGGATGAATCCACAAATCAAAAAGTCATTTCACAGATAGCTTATTTGCAGATTTTATCTAGGGATATTAGGTTTTATGAAAATAGACTTCAATGGGCTCCAGAAAGTCCCTTTGCAGATTCTCCAAAAAAAATTTACAATCTGCTGAATCAAAAGAAAGATTTCAATATGTGATATGAACCCACATATCACAAATTAGTTTCACAGATAGCTTCTTTCTAGTTTTTATCTGGGGATATTCTGTTTTCCCGCCTAGACCTCAAAGGGTAGCCAAATGTCCCTTCACAGGTTCTACAAAAAGTGTGATTCCAACATGCTGAATCAAAGAAAAGATTTAACTATTATGTGAGATAAATGCACATATCATAAAGCAGTTTCTTATATAGCTTCTTTCTAGTATTTATCTGGTGATATTTCCCAGAAACCTCAATGGACTCTTAAATGTCCTTTTGGAGATTCTACAAAAAAGTGATTCCAAACTGCTGAATCAAAATAAAGATTTACTGGGGATTTAACCTTTTCACCTTAAGCTTCAATGATTTCCCCAATGTCCCATCACAGATTGCACAAAAACAGTGTTTCCAAACTGTTGAATCAAAAGAAAAATTTAACTCTGTGAGTTGAACCCACACATTATGAAGCAGTTTCATAGATAGCTTCTTTCTATTTTTTTTTCCTGGGGATATTACCTTTACCACCCTAGGCCTCAAAGAACTCCCAAATGTCCATCACAGATTCTACAAAAACAGTGTTTACAAACTGCTGAATCAAAAGAAAGACTTAACCCTGTAAGAGGAATCCTCACATCACAAAGCAGTTTCACAAATAGCTTCTTTCTAATTGTTTTGTATCTGGAGATATTCGCTTTTTCACCATAGGCCTCAATGCACTCCAAAAGCAGATTCTACAAAAGCAGTGTTTCCAAACTGCTGAATCAAAAGATAGGTTTACCTCTGTGAGATAAATAAACACATCATTAAGCAGTTTCACAGATAGCTTTTATCTGGTGTTTATCTGGGAATATTCAACTTTTAAACCTAGGCCTCAATGAGTTCCCAAATATCCCTTGGGAGATTCTACAAAAACAATGTTTCCAAACTGCTGAATCAAAAAGGATTTAACTCTGTGAGATGAGTTTACACATCACAAAGCACTTTGACAGATACCTTTTTCTAGTTTTAGCTGAGGATGTTTGCTTTTTCACCATAGGCATTGATGTGCACTCAAATATCCTTTTGCAGATTCTACAAAAACAGTGTTATCAAACCACTGAATCAAAATATAGGTTTAACTTGGTGAGATGAATCCACACATCACAAAGCAGTTTCACAGAAAGCTTCTTTCTAGTTTTTATCTGGTGATATTTGCTTCTCCAAAATAGGCCTCAATGAGCTCCCAAATGTCCTTTCACAGATTCTACAAATACAGTGTTTTCAAACTGCTGAATCAAAAGAAAAGTTTAAATCTTTGAAATGAACTCACACGTCACAAAGCTGTTTCTCAGATAGCTATCTACTAGTTTATATCTGGGGATATTCACTTTTTCAAAATTGACTTCAATGAGTTCCCAAGCATCCTTTTGCTGATTCTAGAAAACAGTGTTTCCAAACTGCTGAATCAAAATAAAGGTTTAACACTGTGAGATGAATGTACAAATCACAAAGTAGTTTTTCAGATATCTCCTTTCTAGTTCTTATCTGGCATTATTTGCTTTTTCACTACTGGCCTCAATAAGGGTCCAAATGTCTCTTCATAGATTCTACAAAAATAGTGTTTCCAAACTGCTTAATCCAAAGGTAAGTTTAACTCTGTCAGATGAATCCACACATTTGAAAGCAATTTCACAGAGAGTCTCTTTCTAGTTTTTACATGGGAATATATACTTCTTTACAATAAGCCTCAATGAGTTCCAAAATATCCCTTTGCAGATTCCACAAATACAGTAATTCCAAACAGCTCAAAACGTAGGTTTAATTCTATGAAAATGCAGTTTCAAAGACAGCTTCTTTCTAGTTTGTATCTGGTGATATTCACTTCTTTACAATAGGCCTCAATGAGCTCCCAAATGTTTCTTTGTAGATTCTACAAAAATAGTGTTTTCAAAATGCCAAATGAAAAGAAAAGTTTAATTCTGTGAGATGAATTCACATATCATAAAGCGGTTTCTCAGATATATTCTTTCAAGTTTTTATTTGAAGATATTTTCTTTTTCACCATGGGCCTCAATGTGCTCTCAAATGTCCTCTTGTAGATTCTATTAAAACAGTGTTTCCAAACTTCTGAATCAAAAGAAAGGTGTATCTCTGTGAGATGAATGCACACATCACAAAGCAGTCTCTCAGATAGCTTGTTTCTGGTTTGTTTCTGGGGATATTCACTTTTTCACCACAGGCCTCAAATCGCTTCCAAATGTCCTTTCACAGATTCTACAGAAACAGTATTTCCATACTGCAGAATCAAAAGAAAGGTTCAACTCTGTGAGATTTGTGCACACATCACAGAGCAGTTTCTCAGATAGCTTCTTTCTAGATTTTGTCTGAAGATATTTGCTTTTTCACCATTAGCCTCAATTGACTCCCCAATATCCCTTTGTAGCTTCTACAAAAACAGGATTTCCAAACTTCAGAATCAAAAGAAATGTTTAACTCTGTGAGATGAATCTACACATCCCAAAGGAGTGTGGAAAAGATAGGTTATGTTAAATTTTTGTCTGGGGATATTCACTTTTTCAGCACGGGCCTCAAATCGCTTCCAAATGTCTTTTCACAGATTCTACAAAAAACAGTGTTTCCATACTGCAGAACCAAAAGAAAGTTTCAACTCTGTGAGATGAATGCACTCATCACAAAGCAGTTTCTCAGATGCCTTCTTTTTAGTTTTTATCTGAAGACATTTGCTTTTTCACCATTGGCCTCTGTGAGCTCCCAAATGTTCCTTTGTAGATTCTACAAAAACAGAGTTTCCAAACTGCAGAATCGAAATATAATTTTAACTCTTTGAGATGAAATCCCACATCACAAAGCAGTTTCCCAAAGAGCTTCTTTCTAGTTTTCTTCTGGTGATATTCACTTCTTCACAATAAGTCTGAATGAGCTCCAAAATGTTCCTTTGCGGATTCAACAAAAACAGCGTTTTCAAACAGCTGAATCAAAAGAAAGGTTTAACTCTGTGAGATGAATCCCCACATACCAAAGGAGTGTGAAAAAGATAGCTTCTGTTAAGTTTTTGACTGCGGATATTTGCTTTTTCACCATAGACCTCAAACTGCCTCAAAATGCCCCTTCAAAGATAATACAAAAACAATGTTTCTAAACTGCTGAATCAAAAGGTTTAAAACTGTTAGGTGAATGCACATATCACAAAACAGTTTCTCAGATAGTTTCCTTCTAGTTCTTATCTTGGGATATTCGATTTTTTACCATTTGCCTCAATGAGCTCCCAAAAGTCCATTTGCAGAATATACAAAAACAATGTTTCCAAACTGCTCCATCAAAAGAAAGGTTTAACTGTTAGATGAATGTACATGTCATAAAGTAGTTTCTCAGTTAGCTTCTTCCTAATTTTTACCTGAAGATATTTGTTTTCATCACCATAGGCCTCCATGCACTCCAAAACATCCTTTTTCATATCCTACAAAAACAGCATTTCCAAACTGGTGAATCAAAAGAAAGATTTAACTATGTAAGATGAATGCATACATCACAAAGCAGCTTCTCAAATAGCTTCTTTCTAATTTTTATCTGAAGGTATTTGCTTTTTTATCATAGGCCTAAATGCACTCCTAAATGATTTCATGGAGATCCTACAAAAACAATATTTCCAAACTGCTGCATCAACAGAAAGGTCTTACTCTGTGAGATGAATGCATACATCATAAAACAGTTGCTCAGCTAGCTTCCTTCTAGTTTCTATCTGGGGATATTTTCTTTTTCACCATAGGTCTCAATGTGCCTCAAAATGTCCCTTTGCAGAATCTACAAAAACAGTGTTCCAAAGTGCTGAATCAAAAGAAAGGTTTAACTCTGTGAGATGAACTCACGCATGACAAAGTAGTTGCTCACATATCTCTTGTCTAGTTTTCACCTGAAGATATTTGCTTTTTCACCATAAACTTCAATGTGCTCCCAAATGTCCTTTCTTAGATTCTGTAAAGACAGTGTTTCCAAACTGCCGAATCAAAGAAAGGTGTAACAGTGTGAGGTGAATGCACACATCACAGAGCAGTTGCTCGGATAGCCTCTTTCTGGTTTTTACCTTCAGATGTTCACTTTTTCACCATAGACCTCAAAGCATTTCAAAATGTCCCTTTGCGGATTCTACAAAAACAGTGTTCCCATAATGCTGATTCAAATGAAACCTTTAACTCTGTGAGATAAATGCACATATCACAGAACAGTTTCTCAGA
Source organism: Theropithecus gelada (assembly GCF_003255815.1). Lineage (NCBI taxonomy): Eukaryota > Metazoa > Chordata > Mammalia > Primates > Cercopithecidae > Theropithecus > Theropithecus gelada. Next base: position 43,664,245 of record NC_037676.1, on the reverse strand, counting down.
TAGTTTCTTTCTAGTTTTTATCTAAAAGTATTTGCCTTTTCGCCATATGCCCCAATGAGTTTCAAAATGTCCTGCCACAGATTCTACAAAAGCAATATTTCCAAACTGCTGAATCAAAAGAAACGTGCAACTCTGTGAGATGAATGGACACATCACAAAGTAGTTTCTCAAATAGCTTCTTTCCAGTTTTTATCTTAAGATATTCAATTTTTCACCTTAGGCAACAATGTGCTCCCAAATGTTTTTTTCACAGATTCTACAAAAACAGTGGTTTCAAACTCCTGAATCAAAAGAATGTTTTAACTCTTTGAGATGAATACACATATCACAAAGCAGTTATTCAGAAAGGGTCATTCTGATTTTTATCTGGGAATATTTGCTTTTTCACCATAGGTCTCAAAGCACCTCAAAATGTCCCTTCTTAGATTCTACAAAAACAGTGTTTCCAAACTGCTCAATCAAAAGAAACGTTTAACTCTGTTAGATGAGTACACTCATCACAAATGGTTTCTCACATAGCTTCCTTTAGTTTTTATCCAGGGATATTCACTTTTTCACCATAGGCTACAATGAGCTCCCAAATATCCATTTGCAGAAAATACAAAAATAGTGTTTCAAAACTGCTGCATCAAAGGAAAGGTTTAACTCTGTGATATGAATACACATATCACAAAGCAGCTTCTCAGATGGATTCCTTCTGGTTTTTATTGGAAGATATTTGCTTTTTCACCATAGGCCTCCATGCATTCCCAAATGTCCTTTCACAGATTCTACAAAAGCAGTGTTTACAAACTGCTTAATCAAAAGAAAGGTTTAACTCTGTGGGATGAATGCGCACATCACAAAGAAGTTTTTCAGATAGCTTCTTTCTAATTTTTAGCCAAAGGTATTTGCTTATTCACCATAGACTTAAATGCGCCTCCAAATGATTTCTTGCAGATCCTACAAAAACAGGGTTTCCAAATTACTATATCAACAGAAAGGTTTAACTCTGTCAGATGAATGCAAACATCACAAAGTAGTTGCTCAGATAGCTTTCTTCTAGTTTCTATCTGGGGATATTCTCTTTTTCACCATTGGTCTCAATGAGCCTCAAAATATCCCATCAAAGATTCTACAAAAACATGGTATCCACACTACTGAATCAAAAGAGAGATTTAACTCTGTGAGATTAATGCATACATCACAAAGTGGTTTCTCAGATAGTTTCTTTCAAGTGTTTAATTGAAGATATTTGCTTTTTCACCATCGGCCTCAAGGTGCTCCCTGATGTCCTTATGCAGATTCTACAAAAACAGTGTTTCTAAACTGCTGAATCAAAAGATAGGTGTAAGTCTGTGAGATGGATGCATACATCATAAAGTAGTTTCTCAGATAGCTTCCATCAGTTTTTATTGGAATATTTGCTTTTTCACCAATGGTCTCAATGAACTCCCTAATATCCATTTGCAGAATGTACAAAAACAGTGTTTCCAAACTTCTGAATAAAAGCAAAGCTTTAGGCTGGGCACAGTGGCTCAAGCCTGTAATCCCAGCACTTTGGGAGGCCAAGACGGGTGGATCATGAGGTCAAGAGATCGAGACCATCCTGGCTAACACAGTGAAACCCCGTCTCTACTAAAAAATACAAAAAACTAGATGGGCGAGGTGGCGGGTGCCTGTAGTCCCAGCTACTCGGGAGGCTGAGGCAGGAGAATGGCATAAATCTGGGAGGCGGATCTTGCAGTGAGCTGAGATCTGGCCACTGCACTCCAGCCTGGGCGACAGAGAGAGACTCTGCCTCAAAACAAAAACAAAAACAAACAAAAAACAAACAAAAGAAACAAAGCTATAATTCTGTGAAATGAATACACACATCACAAAACAGTTACTTATATAGCTTCTTTTGTAGTGTTTTTTGGGGGAATATTCCCTTTTTTACCATAGACCTCTATGTGCCTCAAAATGTTTCCTTGCAAAATTTGCAAAAAAAAGTGTACCAAACTACTGAATCAAAAGAAAGGTATAACTTTGTGAGATGAATACAAACATGATTAAGTAGTTGCTCCGATATCTTCTTTCTAGTTTTCACTTGAAAATGTTTGATTTTTCACTGTAAACCTCAATGCACTCCCAAATGTCCTTTCTCAGATTCTATAAAGACAGTATTTCCAAACTGCTGAATCAAAAGAAAGGTGTAACTCTGTGAGATGAATGTACACATCACAAAACTTCTTTCTAGTTTTTATCTAAAGATATTTGCCTTTTCTCCATATGCCCCATTGAGTTCCCAAATGTCCCTTCACAGATTCTACAAAAACAATGTTTTCAAATTGCTGAATCAAAAGAAACATGCAACTCTTCTTCCTAGTTTTCATCTGAAGATATTTGCTTTTTTATCATAGGCCTCAATGTACTCCAAAATATCCTTTCATAGATTCTACAAAAACTTTGTTTCTACATTGCTGAATCAAAACAAAGGTTTTCCTCTGTCAGATGAGTGCACATATCACAAAGTGATTTCTCAGATAGCTTTCTTCTAGTTTTTATCTCAGGATATTTGTTTTTTCAGCATTGGCCTCAATGAGATCACAAATCTCCATTGGCAGAATGTACATAAACAGTTTTTCCAAACTGCTGAATAAAAGAAAGGTTTACATCTGTGAGATGAATGCATACATGACAAAGAGGTTTCTCAGATAGCTTTCTTCTGGAATATTCACTTTTTCACAATTGGCCTCAATCAGCATTCAAAGGTCAATTTGCAGAATGTACAAAAAGGTGTATCCAAACTGCTGAATCAAAAGAATGGTTTAACTCTCTGAGAAGAATGCACACATCACAAAGCATTTTCTCAGATAGCTTGTTTCTAGTTTTTTTCTGAAGATATTTGCTTTTTCATTATATGCCTTAAAGCCCTCCCAAATTTCCATTCACAGAATGTACAGAAAGAGTGTTTCCAATCTCCTGAATCAAAAGAATGGTTTAACTCTGTGAGATGAATGCACACATCACAAAGTAGTTTCCCAGATTATTGCAGGAACCCACCCCCAGTATTTCAACCTATATTCTTTCTATTGTCCCTCAGTATTGGTTGGTTGAGAAAAAAAGAGAAAGGGTACAAAGAGATGAATTTTGCAGCTGGGCCTCTGGGCATGAACTCACATATTGGTAGGACCATGATGCCCACCTGAGCCACAAAACGAGCAAGTTTTTATTAAACATAGATTTTAAACTGGGAGGGAGTGCATGAACAGGGAGTAGGTCACAAAGATCACATGCTTCAAAGGGCTAAAAAGAGAACAAAGATCACATGTTTCTGAAGAAACAGGACAAGGGCAAATCAGAAGTTCTGATAAGGGTCTATGTTCAGTGGTGTGCGTATTTCTTGATAATCATCTTGACATAAAAGAGGTTTCAAGAGCAGAGAACCAGACTGATCTCAAGTTAACCAGGGCAGAGTTTTACACCACCCTAGTATGCCTGAATGTATTGCAGAAGACCAGGATTCATCTCAATCCTTATCTCAACTGCATAGGACAGACACTCCCAAACCGGCCATTTATAGACCTCCCGCCAGGAATGCAATTCTTTTCCCAGAGTATTAAATATCAACATTCTTTGTTAGGGAAAGAAGTTAATGATATGTTTCCTATTGCAGTTCCGTTTATAGACTCTCTGCAAGAAGAAAAATATGGCTCTTTTTGCCTGACCCTGCAGGCCATCAGACTTTATGGCTGTATTCCCTTGTTCCCTAAAAGCCAATATTATTCTGTTCTTTTTCAAGGTGCCCTGATTTCATATTGTTCTAACATACATATTTTACAATCAATTGGTACAGTTAACACAATCATCACAGTGATCCTGAGGTGATATACTCCCTCAGCTTATGAAGATAACAGGATTGAGAGGTTAAATTAAGACTGGTGTAAGAAATTATGAAAGTATCATTTTGAAAGTGATACATGTAGATGTTAAAATGAAATCTTTACAATTTATGTTCCTCTGCCATGGCTCCACAGGTCCCTCCTTTTGGGGTCTCTGACTTCCCTCAACATCTCCCCCTTTCCTTTTATATAAATGTACCATGGCAATGAAGACTCGCTCATTCTCTCAGTTTTGACACAGGATTCTTTGAGTGGTCTGGCAGACTAAAAACAAGCTGATTAAACAGAGAAACATAATTCCAAAATTTACTACAGTGGAGCCCCCAGTAGACTTAATCCAAGTCATGGGGTTCAGTCCAGAAAGACTTTCTAATACCTGATCTCACTCCTCAGCTCCAGGCACAATGGAGTTTGAGAGGCTTCACAAATCTGTTTCTTCAATTTAGTTATGTTCAAGGATAAATTATCTTCCCTACTCAGAAGGTATCCTTTGACCATTTTCCATGATCAGTCTCATTGTAAGAATATGGTGTGATACAGAAATCCGAAGTATTCCAATCACACTGCATTTGCATGTGATGTTTGAGACTCACTACCTGATCTCCAAGCCAAATAATAGAGTGTCTTAAATCATTAATTTGATTAGTTAATTTTTGATCAATGCCCTGTTGAGAATTCCACATTTGGGTGTAGTTGGCTTGCCAATCTTTAACAAAATGAGCCATTTGAATAGATTGATATAATGCCATTCTGGCAGTGATGGCCACTGCAGTGACTGTAATTGGGCCCATGATCACAGCATTTAAAGTGAAAACAAATCTCGTAGCTCTTTTGAGAATTCGTTGTAACACTTCATTAATTAAATGTACTGAGGGGGAAGATTCTCAAGGTTTGGGTAAAGTTACCGGTATCCAAATTCCTTCTCGAACGCAAACCAACATTACACTTTTCCTGGAGTCAAAGTGGGAGTTAACACAAGTGTATAAATGACAATTAATGCCTTTGACAGTTTGATTGTTCATCTAAATTTTAATATTTCCCACTAACAGTGTGTAAGGAAGCTTAACACAACTCTGTATAGGAATAGTCAGGTTGGAGGTAAACAAAGGAGAATATCTAAATCTATGTTGATACTGAGAAAGAGGAGTGGCAGTGGCAATGCCCAATGTTCTTCACCATAAAGAAGCAATCTGAGGTGCCTGGGATGCCAAAGATGTAGATGAGCATACCTGGGTCAAGAAGAATTATGATAATACCGATTGGAGTCCCTTAAAGGTGGACTGTCATCAGAAAGCGGAAAAGAGTTTGAAGGGGATTTATCATGGAGTTCAGAATCATGGATGTGAGGGGAAGTGATGGGGACAACAGACAGAAAAGTTTACCCTTCCCTTACTCACAGCCCAGACTTGGCAATAGCCAATTTCCAAAGTTCTGGACCCTCTGGGTTCAGAATGAGAAATATATGAAGCCTTGGCTGGGGTGGGGGTTATGAACTTATCTTTCCATTTTAAGGGAAAGAATGAGCTGAACTTTCTATGAAAAGTAAGATCATGATCCTCGTCCTCCCAATAAGAAATAAAATAAGTAGCCTCCAGGCATTCCCTTCCTAGAGAGGAGCAATTGTTTTTTAAATAGCCCCCTTTGGTGCCCGGTCTATTACTAAAGCATATGAGTCGTTTTTTAATACTACTGCATGGGAGCTAACACAGTATTCCCAAATTAAAGTTTTAGTTGGGCCCTCGAAGTTTTTAGGACATGGTTTTCCTAAAGGTTTATATTGAAAGTATGGAGTATCTCCTATTACTCCGGTTTTCATTTTTCTTATAGGAGAAAGGGAAAGTTCAGAGACCAAATGTCCCTGTTCCTTTGTAATTAATCTCTCCAGAAGATCAACAGCCCAGACTTGAGTTTCTAGATGGATGCAACCGGATGCAAGTCAGAGGAACAGAGGAGGGTATTTATAACCCATAGTAACATTAAATGCAGTGCCTTCTTCTTCTGGTTGAGTGGGGCAATGGTCATCTGTAGCTCTAGGCATCAACACACTATCGTTAGTATAGATTTCCACAGGAAGCCTCCATCCAGGTGAGAGGTCAAATAAATGGAGGAAAAGGCACATAAGCTCAATAATCATAATTTTGTGTAGCGGGTAAATCAGTGTGAGGGGAAACTGGTGAGACAAAGTATAAGGAGGAGAATTATTAAATAAAACTTATTGTAAGTGAAATCCAGTGCTGAAGGAGAAAGAGAACAGCAGGATGTCATTTTCAGGCTAATAGGAATGGTGAGATTTTTAGATTTAGGAGGACTGGGATTAGATAGAGGGGTCTTCATTGCCATTAGGGAAGATTGAACCAGACCCATTTTGCTTTGGCATGCCAGTTTTTGAGGAGTTGGCAGAGATCTCATCAGGTATGAGGGCAACCTCTAACATGGACGTATTTTCCTTTTCCCTGTGGTTTTCATTGTCAGTATTCACACGAAGTTTAAGTCTCCCAGTGGGCACCCAGACAGGGGATTGATGATGTCCTAGTGAAACAGAAGCATACCCTCCTCCCCACGCTATAATTTTTCCAGGTTCCCAAGTATTGGTCTGGGATTTTTTCCATAACACTGGCTTTTTTGGCCTATATAATGGCATTCAGCTGCAGTCAGAATATTGTCTTTAGGAAATTTAGAAAGTTTAAAGTGAACAAAGCTAAATGCAATTGAGAGTGGGGAGTGGTTAAATTATGCTTTTGTTGTTCAGACTGTTTGGGCAATTGAGTTTTTAAAGTGTGATTGACCCTTTCCACCAAAGCCAGTCCCCAAAGATTGTAAGGGATTTAGGTAATATGGGAAATTCCCCATTGTTGCATAAATAAATTACTAGCCTTACTAACATATCCAGGAGCATTGTCTATTTTTATTTGATATGGAAACCCCATAACTGCAAAGCATGGATACAGGTGTATTTTAACTTGGGCCATGCCTTCTCCTATTAGACAAGTAGCCCAGATAAAGCCTGAAAAGGTGTCTACAGAAACATGTACATATGAAAGTCTGCCAAAGGAGCTAACATGAGTCACATTCATTTGCCATAAATCATTAAGAGTTAGACCTATGAGATTAATGCCAGGTTTCTAATTTGGAAAGACAAAAACTTGGCGCTGAGGGCAGTGGTGGACAATAAACTTAGCCTCCTTCCAGGTGAGAACAAATTTGTCTTTTAATCCAGCAGCATTGACATGAGTGAGATTGTGGAACTCTTGAGCTTCTTGGGTTGTAAAAGAGACCAAACAGTCCACTTATGGTTACCAGCAGACATAGGTCCTGGTAAAGGGGTATGGGATCTAATATGTCTAATATTGAAAGCGTGTCTACCTTAGTGAACATGTTTGATAGTAGCAGTTTCTATATTTTAGTGGCATGCACAACATAAGCAGAATCAGAGGCAATATTTAAAGGTTTGGGGAAATCTTGTAAGGCAGTAATTACTGCAATTAACTCTGCCTTTTGCGCAGACATGTAAGGGGTAGAAATAAGCTTATCTGTAGGACTCATGTAACCAGCATTTCCGTTACTGGAACCATCAGTGAACACCGTAACAGCCTCAGGGATGGACTGATCAATGGTCAATTGAGGGACCACACAAGAAGTCCTTTTTATAAAATCAAACAATTTGTTTTTTGGATATGATTGTCAATAATACCAATATAATCAGCCAAGTGAATTTGCCACAGTATGGAATGTTGAAAAGCAGCTTGTACTTCGAGCTGATTTAAAGGAACCACAAATAAATTTGGATCAAATCCGGAAATTTTAAGTATTCTACCCCGAGTTTGTCCAATTAGGGTGGCTGTTTCGTCCAGATAAACAAAGTTTTTGACACAGAATGAGGAAGAAAACACCACTCCCCTAAATCATTATGTTGAACTATTAGCCCAGTAGGGGAGTGCAATGAAGCAAAAACCAGAAGCTGGAAAGGCTGAGATGACTGTACCCTAGACAACTGGGCAGTTTAGATTTTTTCTTCTATGAATTGAAATTCCAGTGAAGCCTCAGGGATCAAAGTACTGGGACTGTGGAGATTGGAATCATCACATAGCATGGGAAAAAATTTAGACAGTGCATATATTGGAATGCTTAAAGTAGGTCTTAAATAATTAATGTTACCCAAAATTTTTGGAAATTATATAAGATTTTCAAAGAATCTCACCCAATCTGAACTTTTTCAGGTTGAATACATTCTCTATTGACCAGAATTCCTAAATATTGAGCAGGTGTGGTCTGTTGAATTTTATCCTGAGTGATGTGTAATCGAGCCTCTGTAACCCGGTGGCTCAAAAAATGATAACAATTACTTGTTTATCAGTGGAGACAGCAATTAATATGTCAGTAATATAGTGAAGAATATAGGCCTGTGGAAAGGAAATTGAGCTCAAACTGGTGAAAGCACGTGTCCAACATAAAGCTGGCAGGTGGTAGGGCCATTTAGCATCCCCTGATGAAATACTTTCCATTGATAATGAGCTACAGCTTCCTGATTATTGATAGATGGAAGAGTAAACGCAATTTTTTCACAATCCGATTTATGTAAAGCAATATAAAAAAACAATCTTTAAGATCAATAACTATGAGAGGCCAACTTTTAGGTATTAAAGCAGGGGCAGGCATGCCAGGTTGCATGGCTCCCATAAGTTTAATTACAACATTAATGGCCCTTAAATCAGTTACCATCTGTCACTTGCCTGATTTCTTTTTTTACTAGAAAAACATGAGAATTCTAGGGGGAAAGAGAAAGTTCCACATTTCCAAGTTGTAAAGTCCAATTGAGTGGCAGTGTCAGAGAAATTTTCAGAGCCTATGAGTTAAGTCTGAGTAATTAGGGTGCCATCAGCCTGATTTAGCTGAGCCTGCAGATAGGCCTCTTCTAACCACCAGGTAAGGAATTGTAAATGCTGAGATGGAGTTAGAACAGCTTTTGTCAAAAGGCCCCAGTCTAAAGGAAGCAAAATGACCTCAGTACAAAAGGTCTGTAATATCATTTTAACATATGGAGAAGTAGGACCATACTGAGTACAAGCATCCTTGAATTCTTTTAAAAAGGTAAGATTGAGTGGTGCATATCAATGCACATATACCCCTTGAACATTAAGAGGTTCTAGCATGACAGGATAAGCTCATGACTCTAATCCAGTTTTTCTTTGTTTTGGCATAATAGGCGTTGCATGGAAGTTTCCAGAGCAGGCACATGAGACGGAATTGGCATAGAAGTGACAGGAAAACCATGGGTAGATAAGGGAAACTGAGGTTGAGGAAGTCAGACTGGTATGATAGTGTGAGAAAGGGGCATTGTGGGAGCAGAAAAGGCAGAAGCATACTGATGATTATTGGCATCCATGCATGAAGAAGGGTACAGAGAAGCAGGTTGAGTGGATGGCAAACTGACTGGTTGAGGTACCAAAATGACAGGAGGATGAGGGGTTGCGGTGGATGGCGGAGGGCATGCAGAATTACAGGTAAATTGTACTTTGGTCTCAGAACCATTAGATGGCTCCTTAGGCAAAGACTGCAAAGGTTTTAAGAGGGAAGAGTTAGCATAGATATGATCCTGGGCTGTTCAAGTCAGGGCCATGGGAGCTACCAGTATTGACTCTTCATGAAAAGAAATAAGATCATCAGAGTGTGACTTTAAGCCAAAGTCTCCGGAGCTAGATATTGAATCATCAACATCATCAGGTGAGGAGTAGGCAAAAGGAGAGGCTGAGCAGATAACAAAGGCCATGCAGAAGAGGAAACCTGATAAAGAAGTACAGGGTCGCCTGATTCAGAAAACTGTGGTAACTGCAAGGGTCATGGGATTTGTATCTCATTAGGATGGCACGTACCAAGTCCCAATCAACCCAAACAGTGACGGGAACATAATTTCCTGTGGGGACCATTTCCCGGAATTTTGCACCAACATGATCCCATAGTTCCACATCTAACTTTCCCTTTTCAGGAAACCAAGGACAGTGTTTTCCACTGCCCTGCATAGAGTGACTATATTTTCCATGGGCACCTGAACCCCACCCTGTTTTAACAGGAGTTTAATATAGCAGAAATAAGCATAATGTTTAGACTCTGCATGATCCAGAGTTACCCCAAACAATACACAGACAACTCACCAGTCATCAGAGAAATGAACAAGCGTTTGTGTGGACCAGATCAATGAACGTTTCTCTACACCTACCAAAGGGAATTGGGTTCCCACAAGCACTTAGGAAAAAGAACCATGGTGACATGCCACATATTGGGGGAACCTGCTTCCAATGTTTCCACATAGGTTCTTTCAATTTTTTCAAAGTGTTGGCCAGCTGAGAAATAAAGAGAAAGAGTACAAAGAGAGGAATTTTACAGTTGTGCCTCCAGAGCTGACATCACAAATTGATAGGACTGTGATATCCACCTAAGCTGTAAATCAACAAGTTTTAATTAAGGATTTCAAAAGGGGAGGGGGTGTATGAAAAGGGAGTAGGTCACAAAGATCACATGCTTCAAAGGGCAAAAAGGAGAACAAAGATCACATACTTCTGAGGAAACAGGACAAGGGCAAATCAGAAGTTCCGATAAAGATCTATGTTCAGCAGTACATGTATTGTCTTGATAATAATCTTAACAGAAAGCAAGATTTGAGAACAGAGAACTGGTCTGACCTCAAAGTGGGGTTTTCCCCACAGTAGTAAGCCTGAGGGTGCTGCAGGAGACCAAGGCGTATCTCAGGACATCTCAGGATGGCATTTAGGCCTATGGTGAAAAAGAAAATATCTTCGGATAAAAACAAGAAAGAAGCCTTCTGAGAAACTGCTTTGTGTTTGTGCATTCAACTAACAGAGTTAAACTTTTGTTTTGATTCAGTAGTTGGAAACAATGTTTTTGTATGTCCTGCAAATGGACATTTGAGAGGTCATTGAGGCCTATGGTGAAAAAGAAAATATCTTCAGATAAAAACTAGAAAGAAGCTTTCTGAGGAACTACTTTGTGATGTGTGAAGTCATCTCACAGAGTGAAACTTTCTTTTGATTCAGCAGTTTGGAAACAATGTTTTTCTAGAATCTGTGAAAGGACTTTTGGGAGCTCATTAAGGCCTAAGGTGAAAAAGAAAATATCTTCAGATATAAACTAGAAAGAAACTTTCTGAGAAACTGCTTTGTGATGTGTGCAATCACCTCACAGAGTTAAACCTTTGTTTTGATTCAGCAGTTTGGAAACACTGTTTTTTTTTTTTTTTTTCGATTTAGCAAAGGACATTTTGGAGGGCATTGAGGCCTATAGTGAAAAAGAAAGTATCTTCAAATAACTAGAAAGAAGCTTTCTGAGAACTGCTTTGTGATGTGTCTATTGATCTCACAGAGTTAAACCATTCTTTCATTCAGCAGTTTGGAAACACTGTTTTTGTACACTCTGCCAATGGACATTTGAGAGTATGTTGAAGCCTATTGTGAAAATGAAAATATCTTCAGATAAATACTAGAAAGAAGCTTTCTGAAATATTGCTTTGTTATGTGCACATTGATCCACTATATTAAACTCTTCTTTTGATTCAGCAGTTTGGAAATACTGTTTTTGTACATTCTGCGAATGGATATTTTAGAGCTCATTGAGGTCAATGGCAAAAAAGCGAATATCCCAGGCTGAAAACTAGAAGGGAGCTATCTGAGAAAATGATTTGTGACATGTGCATTCATCGGCAAGGTTTAAACCTTTATCTCAATTCAGCAGTTTGGAAACGCTGTTTTTGTAGAATCTGGGAAAGGATAGTTGCGAGAGCATTGAGGCCTATGGTGATAAAGGAATTATCTTCAGATAAAAACTAGAAAGAAGCTTTCTGTGAAACTGCTTTGCAATGTGTGCATTCACTTCACACAGTAAAAGCTTTCCATTCTTTCAGTAGTTTGGAAGCACTGTTTTTGTACATTATACGAATGGACAATTGGGAGTTCTTTGAGGCCTGTGGTGAAAAAGCTAATATCCCAAGATAAAAAAAATAGAAGGAAGTTATCTGAGAAACGGATTTGTGATGTGTGCATTCTTCTTGCAGAGATAAACCTTTCTTTTGATTCAGCAGTTTTGAAACACTGTTTTTGTAAAACCTGAGAAAGGTTGTTTGAGGCCCATGGTGAGAAAGAAAATATCTTCAGATAAAAAGTAGATGGAAGCTTTCTGAGAAACTGCTTTGTGATGTGTGCATTCATCACACAGAGTTAAATCTTTCTTTTGATTCAGCAGTGTGGAGACACTCTTTTTGTATTTTCTGCTGAAGGAAATTTGGGAGCTCATCAAAGCCAATTGTGAAAAAGTTAATATCCCAGGATAAAAACTAGCGGGAAGCTATCTGAGAAACAGCTTTTTGATGTCTACATACATCTCGAAGAATTAAACCTCTCTTTTTATACAGCAGTTTGGAAACACTGTTTTTGTAGGATCTGCAAAAGGACATTTGTGAGCACATTGATGCCTATGGTAAAAAAGAAAATAGCTTCAGATAAAAACTAGAAAGAAGCTTTCCAAGAAACTGCTATGTGTTGTGTGCCTTCATCTCATAGAGATAACCCTTTCTTTTGATTTAGCAGTTTAGAAACACTATTTTTTAGAATCTGTGAAAACAATTTGGGAATGCATAAAGGCCTTTGATGAAAAGTGAATATCCTCAGATAAAAACTAGAAAGAAGCTTTCTGAGAAACTGCTCTGTGATATGTGCATTAAAGCTATCTTTTGATTCAACAGTTTGGAAACACTGTTGTTTTACAATATCCAAAGGAACATTTAGGAGGTCATTGAGGCCAATGGTGGAAAGAAAATATCCGAAGATAAAAACTAAAAAGAAGCTATCTCAAAAACTGCTTTGTGATGTGTGCATTCATCTTACACAGTTAAAGATTTCTTTTGATTCAGCAGTTTGGAAATACTGTTTTGGAGAATCCTAGAGAGAACTTTAAGAGCACATTGAGGCCTCAGGTGAAAAAGAAAATATCTTCTGATACAAACTTGAAAGATGCTGTCTGAGAAACTTCTTCTTGATGTGCATATTCATTTCACAGAGTTAAATCTATCTTTTGATCCAGCAGTTTGGAAACACAGTTTTTATAGGATCTCAGAAGGGACATTTTGAGGGGCTTTGAGGCCTATGGTGAAAAAGCAAATATCCCAATATAAAAACTAGAAAGAAACTATCTGAGCAACTGCTTTGTGATGTGTACATTTATCTCTCAGAGTTAAACCTTTCCTTTGATTAAGTAATTTGGAAGCAGTGTTTTTTAAAAATCTGTGAAAAAACATTTTGGAGCACATTGAAGCCTGTGGTGAAATATTGAATATCCCCAGATAAAAACTAGAAAGAAGCTTTCTGAGAAACTGCTTTGTGATGTGTGCACTGAACTCACAGAAGTCAAGTATTCTTTTGATTCAGCAATTTGGATACACTGTTTTTGGAGAATCTGTGAAGGGACATTTTGGAGCTTGTTGAGGCCTATAGTAAAGAAGTGAATGTCCCCAGATTAAAACTAGAAAGAAATTCTCTCTGAAACTGCTCTGTGATGTGTGTATTCGTCTCTCAGAGTTAATGCTATCTTCTTATTCAGCAATTTGGAAGCACTGTTGTTTTAGAATCTGCAAAGGAAGATTTGGGAGCTCTTTTAGGCCAATTGTTATAAAGTGAATATTCCAAGATAAAAACTAAGAAGAAGCTATATCAGAAACTGTTTTGTGATGTGTGCATTCATCTTACCCAGTTAAAGATTTCTTTTGATTCAGCAGTTTGCAAGCACTATTTCTGTAAAATCCTAGAAAGGACATTAGGGAACACATTGAGGCCTAACAGTGAAAAAGAAAATATCTTCAGACGAAAACTTGAAAAAAGCTACCTGAGAAACTGCTTTTGGATGAATGCATTCATCTCACAGATTAAAATTTTTCTTTTCACTCAGCAGTTTGGAAACATTGTTTTTGTGGAATCTGTGATAGGACATTTGGGAGCGTTTTGAGTCCTATGGTGAAAAAGGGAATATCACCAGATAAAAACTGAAAGAAGCTATCTGTTAAACTGCTTTGTGATATCTGGATTTATCTCACAGAGTTAAACCTTTCTTTTGATTCAGGAGGCTGGAAACACTGTTTTTGTAGAATTGTCAAAGGAACATTTGGGAGTTGATTGAGGTCTATTGTAAATAAACGAGTATCACTAGATAAAAACTAGAAAGAAGCACTCTGTGAAACTGTTTTGTGATTTGTGTATTCATCTCACAGAGTTAAACCTATTCTTGATTCAGCACTTTGGAAACATGGTTTCTGTAGAATCTGCCAAAGGACATTGGGGAGCGAATTGAGGTCTATGCTGAAAATCAAATATCCCCAGAAAGAAAAACCAGAAAGAAAATATCTGAGAAAGTGCTTTGTGATGTGTGCATTCATCTCACAGAGTTAAACGTTTCTTTTGATTTGACAGTTTGTAATCACTGTTTTTGTAGAATCTGCAAAAGAACATTTGGGAGTGCATTGAGACCTATGGTGAAAAAGAAAATATCTGCAGATCAATACATTAAAGAAGCTATCTGAGAAGCTGATTTGTGATGTGTGCTTTCAACTCACAGAGTTATACCTTTCTTTTGATCCAGCTGTTTGTAAACACTGTTTTTGTAGAATCTGCAAAGTGACATTTGGGATCTCATTGATGCAAATGATGAAACGGCAAATATTCCCAGATAAAAACTAGAAAGAAGCTATTTTAGAAACTGGTTTGCAACGTTTGCATTCATCTCAATGAGTAAAACCTTTCTTTTGATTCATGGTTTTGGAAATACTGTTTTTGTAGAATCTGTGGAAGGACATTTGGGAGTGCAGTGAGACCTATGGTGAATAAGCAAATATCCCCAGATAAAAACAAAAAAGAAACTATCTGTCAAACTGCTTTGATTTGTGAATTCATCTCACAGAATTAAACCTCTTGTTTGATTCAGCAGTTTGGAAACACTTTTTGTTGAACAAGTGAAGGGACATTTGGAAGTTTATTTAGGTCAATGGTGAAAAAGCGAATATCCCCAATTAAAAACTAGAAAGAAGGTATCCACAAAACTACTTTGTGACAGGTGCATTCATTTCACAGAGATAATACTTTTTTTAGTCAGTAGTTTGGAAACACCCCTTTGTAGAATCTGCAAAAGGACATTAGGGAGCAACTTGAGGTTTAGAGTGAAAAAGGAAATATCTTCACCTAAAAAATAGAATGAAGCTATCTGAGAAACTGCTTTGTAATATGTGCATTCACCTCAAAGAGTTAAACCTTTCTTTTGATTCAGCACTTTGAAAACACTGTTTTTGTAGAATCTGCAAAGGGACTTTTGTGAGCTCATTGAGGTTAACAGTGAAAAAGTGAATGTCCTGAGATAAAAACAAGAATGAAGCTTTCTGAGGTACTGCTTTGTGGTGTGAGAATTCTTCTCATAGAGGTAAAACTTTCTTTTATTTCAGAAGTTTGCAAGCCCTGTTTTTGTAGAATCCTAGAAAGCATATTTGGGGGCACATTTAGTCCTATGGTGAAAAAGCGAATATCTCTGCATGGAAACTAGAAAGTAGCTAGTTGAGAAACTGCTTTGTGATGTGTGCATTAATCTCACAGAATAAACAGATCTTTTTATTCAGCAGTTTGGAAACACTGTTTTTGTGGAATTTACAAAAGGACATCTTGGAGCGCATTGAGGCCTATAGTGAAAAAGGAAATATCTTCAGATAAAACTAGAAAGAAGCTATCTAAGAAACTGCTTTGTAATGTGTTGATTTATCTCACAAAGTTTTTTTTTTTATTCAGCAGTTTAGACACACTGTTTTCATACAATCTGAGAAAGAACATTTGGGAGCACATTGAGGATTATGGTGAAAAAGGAAATACTTTTAGATAACAATACGAAAGAGGTTGCATGAGAAACTGCTTTGTGATATGTAAATTCATTTCACATAGTTAAACTGACCTTTTTATTCATCAGTTTGAAAACAATGTTTTTGTAGAAATTGCGAAGGGTCATTTAAGGGCTCATTGAGGCCATTTGTGAAAAAGAAAATATCCCCAGATAAAAACTAGAAAGAAGCTATCTGAGATACTCAATTGTGACGTGTGGATTCATCTCACAGAGTTAAAACTTGTTTTTGATTCAGCAGTTTGGAAAAATTGTTTTTGCAGAAACTGGAAAGGGATATTTGAGAGCTTATTGAGGCCAATGGTGAAAAAGTGAAAATCTCCAGATAAAAACTAAAAAGAAGCTATCTGAGAAACTGCTTTGTGATATGTGCATTCATTTCACAAAGTCAAGCCTATTTTTTTATTCAGCAGTTTTAAGACACTGTTTTTTGTAGAATCTGAGATGGGATATTTGGGAGCTCATTGAGGCCAATGGTGAGAAAGTGAATATCCCCAGATAAATAGTAGAAAGAAGCCATCTGAGAAATGGCTTTGTGATGTATGCATTCATCTCAAAGAGCTAAACTTTTCTTCTGATTCAGCAGTTTGGAAACATGGTTTTTGTAGAATCTGCAAAGGATAATATGGGAGCTCATTTAGGCCTGTTGTAAAGAAGTGAATATTACCAGATAGAAACTAATAATAAGCTCTCTGTGAAAGTGCTTTGTCATTTGTGGATTCATCTCACAGCATTAAACTTATACTTTGATTCAGCAGTTCAGAAACACTGCTTTTGTGGAATCTGCGAAGAGACATTTGGGAGGTCACTGAGGCCAATGGTGAAAATGTAAATATTCCCAGATAAAAACTTGAAAGAATCTATCTAAGATACTGCTTTGTGATGTGTGGATGCATTTCACAGAGTTAAACCTTTCTTTTGATTCAACAGTATGGAAACACTGTATTTGTAGGACCTGTGAAGGGACATTTGGGAGCTCATTTAGCCCTGTTGTAGAGAAGCAAATCTCTTCAGATAAAAACTAGAAAGAAGCTTTCCATGAAAAGGCTTTGTGATGTTTGGATTCATGTCACACAAGTAAACTTTTCAAGCTCATCAAGGGCTATTGTAAAGATGTGAATATCTCTAGATAAAAACTAGAAAAAAACTACCTGAGAAACTGCTTTCTGATGTGGATATTAATCTCACAGAGTTAAACTTTTCTTTTGGTTCAGATTTGGAAACACTGTTTTTGTGGAATCTGTTATAGGACATTTGGGAGTGCATTGAGACCTATGGTGAAAAAGCCAACATCCTCAAATAAAAACTGAGAAAAAAATACTATGTGTTGAACTGCCTTGTGATATGTACATTTGTCTCACAAACTAAACCTTTCTGTTGATTAAGCAGGTTGGAAACACTGTTTTGGTAGAATCTGCAAAGGGACATGTGGGACCTCTTTGAGGCCTACTGTAAAGAAGTGAATATCATCAGATAAAAACTAGAAAGAAGCTATCTGTGAAACTACTTTGTGATGTGTAGATTCATCTTAGAGAGTTAAACCTATCTTTTGATTCAGCACTTTGGAAACACTGTTTTTGTATTATCTCTGAAGGGACATTTTGGGGCGCTTTGAGGCCTATGTGAAAAATCGAATATCCTCAGACAAAAATTTACCAGAAGCTACCTTTTTCACACTCTGTTGGGATGTGTGGATTCATCTCACAGAGTTAAACCTTTCTTTTCATTCAGCAGTTTGGAAACACTGTTTTTGTAGAATCTGCAAAGGGACATTTTGGAGCTCATTGAGTCCTATTGTGAAAAGTAAATATCACCACATAAAAACTAGAAAGAAGTTCTTTGGGAAGCAACTTTGTGATGTGTGGTTTCATCTCAAAGAGTTAAACCTCTATTTTGATTCTGCAGTTGGAAACACTGTTTTGTAGAATCTACAAAGGGACATTTGGGAGCTCATTGGGGTCAATATTGAAAAAGCAAATATCTTCAGATAAAAACTAGAAAGAAGCTATCTGAGAAACTGCTTTGTGATGTGTGAATTCATCTCACAGAGTTGAACCTTTCTTTTGATTCTGCAGTGTGGGAGCACTATTTTTGTAGAATCTGCAAAAGGACATCTGGAAGTGATTTGAGGCCTGTGGTGAAAAAGAGTATATCCCCAGAAGCAAACCAAAAACAAGTTGAGAGACTGCTTTGTGATTGTGGATTCATCTCACAGAGATACACCTTTCTTTTGATTCAGCCGTTTGGAAACACTGTTTTTGTAGAATCTGCAAAAGGACATTTGGAAGCGCATTGAGGCCCATGGTGAAGAAGAAAATGTCTTCAATAAAAACTTGTAAGAAGTTATCTGAGAAACTGCTTTGAGACGTGTGAATTCATCTCACAGAATTAAAATTTCTTTTGATTCGGCATTTTGAAAACACTGTTTTTGTAGAATCTGCAAAGGAATATTTGGGAGTTCATTGAGGCCTATTGTAAAGAAGTGAATATCACCAGATAAAAACTAGAAAGAAGCTGTCTTTGAAACTATGTTGTGATGTGTGAATTCAGCTCACAGAGTTAAACTTATATTTTGATTCAGTTCTTTGGAATCACTGCATTTGTGGAATCTGCAAAGGAATATTTGGGAGCTCATTGAGGCTTATTGTAAAGAAGTGACTATCACCAGATAAAAACTAGAAAGAAACTCTCTGTGAAACTGCTTTCTGATGTGTATATTCATCTCACAGAGTTAAACTTACCTTTTGATTCAGCAGTTTGGAAACACTGTTTTCACAGAATCTGTGAAGGGACATTTGGAAGCTCATTATGGCCTATTGTGGAGAAGTGAATATCATCAGATAAAAACTAGAATGAAGCTCTCCGTGAAAGTGATTTCTGATGTGGGGATTCATCTCACAGAGTTAAACCTGTATTTTGTTTCAGCCGTTTGGAAGCACCGCTTTTGTAGGATCTGTGATGGGACATCTGGGAGCTCTTTTAGGGAAATGGTGAAAAAGTGAATATCCCCAAATATAAACGAGAAAGAAGTTTTCTCAGATACTGCTTTATGATGTGCACATTCATCTCACAGAGTTAAACCTTTCTTTTGATTCAGCAGTTTGGAAACACTGTTTTTGTAGAATCTGCAAAAAGACATTTGGGAGTGCATTGATACCTGTGGTTAAAAAGCAAACATCCTCAGATAAAAACTAGAGAAAGGTATCTGTCATACTGCTTTGTGATGTGTAAACTCATCTCACAAGGTTAAATCATTTTTGATTCAGCAATTTAGAAACACTGTTTTTGTAGAATCTCCCAAGGGATATTTGAGAACTCATTGAGGCCTAGGTTGAAAAGGCAAACATTCCCAGATAAATACCAGATAGCTTTGCGTGAAATGGCTTTGTGATGAGTTTATTTATCTCACAGAGGTAAATCTATCATTTGATTCAGCAGTTTGGAAACACTGTTTTTGTAGAATCTGCAAAGGGACATTTTGGAAAGCATTGAGGCCTATTGTGAAAAAGCGAGTATCTCCAGATTAAAAAAATAGAAAGAAATTATTTGTGAAACTACTTTGTGATGTGAAGATTCCTCTTACGGAGGTAAGTGTTTCTTTTGATTCAGCAGTTTGTAAACACTGTTTTTGTAGAATCTGTGAATGGACATTTGGGAGCTCTTTGAGGCCTAGGGTGATAAAGGGAATATCTGCAGAAAAAAACTAGAAAGAAGCTATCTATGAAACTGCTTTGTGATATGTGGGTTCATCTCACAGAGTTAAATTTTTCTTTTGGTTCAACAGTTTGGAAACACTGTTTTTGTACAATTTATGATGGGACATTTGGGAAATCATTGAGGCGTAAAGTGAAAAGGCAAATATCCCTAGTAAACCTTTCTTTTGATTCAGCAGGTTGGAATCACTCTTCCTGTGGAATCTCCGAAAGGACATTTAAGAGTCCATTGAGGTTTCTGGAAAAAGAAATGAATATTGCCAGATAAATACTAGAAAGAATCTCAGTTGTAATCACTCTTTTTGTAGAATCTCTGAAAGGACATTTAAGAGCCCATTGAGGTTTCTGGAAAAAAAAAATATAGCCAGATAAATACTAGAAAGAAGCTATTTAAGAAACCACTTTATGATGTGAGCATTCATCTCACTTTGTTAATCCTTTCCTTTGGTTCAACAGGTTGGAATTACTGTTTTTGTAGAAACTGTGAAGGGATATTTGGTTACCCTTTGAGGCCTAGGGGGAAAAATTGAATATCCTCAGAAAAAAAAAATAGAAAGAAGCAACCTGTGAAACTACTTTGTGATATGTAGGCTCATCTCACAGATTGAAATCTTTCATTTGATTCAGCAGGTTGTAAACTTTTTTTTGAAGAATCTGCAAAGGGACTATCTGTAGCCCATTGAAGTCTATTTTGTAAAATTGACTATGCCCAGGTAAAATCAACAAAGAAGCTATCTGTGAAATGGCTTTGTGGTGTGGGGATTCATCTAACAGTGTTAAACGTTTCCTTTCATTCAGCAGGTTTGAAACACTTTAAAAAAAAAAATACACAAAGGGATATATGGGAAAGTCTTAAAGAGTCCTATGGGGAAAAACTGAATATCCACAGATAAAAACTACAAAGAACTTATCTGAAAATGCTTTACTGAATATTCCCAGATAAAAAAATAGAAGGAGGCTACCTGTGGAATTGTTTTGTGATGTGCGGATTCATATTACATAGTTAAACCTTTCTTTTGATTCAGCAGGATGGAAACACTTTGAGATTCTGCAAAGGAAAATTTGGGAGCCCATCGAGGTCTATGGTGAAAAACTGACTATTTTCAGATAAAAACTAGTAAAAAGCTTTCTGTGAAAACGCTTTGTGGTGTGTGGATTTAGCTCACAGATTCAAACCTTTCTTTTGATTCAGCAGGTTGGAAACACTCTTTTTGGAGAATCTCTGTTGGGACATTTTGGAGCCCATTGAGGCCCGTAAGAAAAGCCTGAGTATACCAAGATAAAAGCTAGAAAGAAGGTATCTGTGAAACTGCTTTGTGATATCTGTATTTATCTCACAGAGTTCAACATTTCTTTTGATTCAGTATGTTGGAAACACTCTTTTTTTAGATTCTGTGAAGGAATATTTTGTAGCTCATGGAAGCCTATTTGAAAAATATATATATATCCCCATATAAAAAGTAGAAAGAAACATTCTGTGAAAATGATTTGTTATGTATGGATTCATCCCAGAGACGTCAACCTTTCTTTTGATTCAACACATGGGAATACTCTTATGGAGAATCAACAAAGGGACATTTGGGAGCCCATTGAGGTCTATTGGGAAAAACAGAATATCGCCAGATAAAATCTAGAAAGAAGCTATCTGTGAAACTGCTTTGTGATGTGTGGATTCATCTCAGAGACTTAAACTTTTCTTTTGATTCAACAGGTTGGAAACACCCTTTTGGAGAATCTGTGAAGGGACATTATGGAACCCATTGGGGCCTTTGGGGAAAAACCGAATATTCCCAGATAAAAAGTAGAAAAAAAATCATCTCTGAAACTACTTCATTATATGTGGATGCATCTCACAGAGTAAAAGCTTACTTTTGATTCAATAGGCTGGAAACACTGTATTTGGAGTATCTGTGAAGGGACATTTAAGAGCCCATTGAGGCCAAAAAACAAAAACAGAATATCCCCAGATAAAAACTAGAAAAAAACTATCTGTGAAACTGCCTTGTGATGTTTGGGTTCATCTCACAGAGTTAAACCTTCCTTTAGATTCAGCAGGTTGGAAATGCTATTTTTGGAGAATCTGCAAAGGGACATTTGGGAGCCCATTGAGCACTATGTGGAAAATTCAAATTTCCTCAGATAAAAACTAGAAATAACCTTTCTGTGAAACTGCTTTGTGATGTGTGGATTCAGCTCACAGAGGTAAACGTTTCTTTTAATTCAGGAGGTTGGAAACTCCTTTTTTTGGGAAAGTGTGAAGGGAAATTTGGAAGGCCATTGAGGCCTATGGGGAAAAAAAACTAATATCCCCAGATAAAAACGACAAACAAACTCTCTGGTAAACTGCTTTGTGATGTGTGCATTCATCTCATAAATGTAAATCCTGCTTTTGATTCAGCAGGTAGGAAACACTCTTTTTGTACAATCTACAAAGAGGTATTTTGGAGCCATCATGCCTTATGGGGGAAAAAATGGCATTTCCAAATATAAACTAGAAAGAAGCAATTTGTGAAACTGATTTGTGATGTGTGGATTCATCTCACAGAGTTAAACCTTTCTTTTGATTCAACAGGATAGAAACACTCTTTTCATAGAATCTACAAAGGGACATTTGGGAGACCATAGACATTAAGGGAAAAACCTAATATTTTCATATCAAAACTAGAAAGAAGCTATCTGTGAAAGTGCTTTCTAAAGTGTGGATTCATCTCAGAGAGTAAAACATTTCTTTTGATTCATCAGGTTGGAAATACTCTTTCTGGAGCATCTGCAAAGGGACATTTGGGCCCTCAAAAAGACCTATGTGGAGAAAATGAATATCCCCAGATAAAAACTAGAAAGAATCTGTCTGCGAAACTGATTTCTGATGTTAGGATACATATCACAGAGTTTAATTTTTCTTTTGATTAAGCATGTTGGACACCCTATTTTTGTAGAATCAGCAAAGGGATATCGGGAGCCCATTCAGGCCTATGGAAAAAACTGGATATCCCTAGATAAAAGCTAAAAAGAAACTATGTGTGGAACTGCTTTGTGATATGTGGATTCATTGATTGAAATCTTTATTTCAATGCAGCAGATTATAAACACTCTAATTGGAGATTCTGTGAAGGGACGTTTCATAGTCCATTGAGGCCTATGGGGAAAAACGAAATATCCCCAGGTAAAAACTAGAAAGAAGTTATCTGAGAAACTGCTTTTTGATGTGTGGATTCATCTCACAGAGTTAAACATTTCTTTAAGAGTGGAAACACTCTTTTTGCAGATTCTGCAAAGGGATACTTGGGAGCCCATGGAGTCCTATAGGGAAAAGCTGAAAATCCCCAGATCAAAACTGCAAAGTAGCTATCAGTCAAACTGTTTTGGGATGTGTGGATTCATCTCACAAAGGAAAAATTTTCTTTTAATTCTTCAGATTGGAAGCACCCTTTTTGAGAATCTGCAAAAGGACATTTGGGAGCCCATTGAGGACTATGGGGAAAATCTCGAACATCCTTACATAAAAACTACAAAGAAGCTATTTGTGAAACTGCTTTGTAAAAGGTGGACTCATCTCATAAAGATAAAACTTTCTTTTGACTCAGCAGGTTGGAAACACTGGTTTTGGAGAATCAGTGAATAGATATTTGGAAGCCCATTGTGGCCTATGAGGAAAACCCGAATATCCCAAGATAAAAACTAGAAACAAGCTATCTGTGACACTGCTTTGTGATGTGTGGATTGATACCTCAGTGTTAAACCTTCCTTTTGATTCAGCAGGTTGTAAACACTCTTTTTTTACAGATTCAGTGAAGGGACATTTAGGAGCCCAGAAAGGCCTAAGTGGAAAAATCCGAATATCCCCAGATAAAAACCAGAAAGAAACTATCTATGAAACTGCTTTTTGATGTGTAGATTCATCAGAGTTAAACCTGTGTGTTCATTCAACATGTAGGAAACACTCACTGGAGAATCTGCAAAGAGACATTCAGGAACTGATTGAAGTCTATGGGAAAAACAGAGAATCCACAGATACAATCAAGAAATAATCTATCTGTTGAACTGATTTGTGATGTGTGCAGTCATCTGAGAGAGTTAAACCTTTCTTTGGTTCAGCAGGTTTGAAAGACATCTTTTTGGAGAATAGGTGAAGGAACATTTGGGAGCCCGTTGAGGTCTTTGGGGAGAAACCAAATATGTCAAGATAAAAACTAGAAGGAAGCTATCTTTTAAACAGCTTTGTGATTTGTGGATTAATGTCAAAGAGATAAACCTCTCTTTTTATTCAGCAATTTGAAAACAAGCCTTTGAAGAATCTGCAAAGGGACATTTGGGAGCCCATTGAGGTCTATGGGGAAAAACCCAATATTACCAGATAAAAATTAGGAAGAAGCAATCTGTGAAACGGCTTTCTGATATGTGCATTAACCTGTCAGAGTTGAAACCGTATTTTGTTTCAGCACGTTGGAAACACTCTTTTCGGAGAATTGGTAAATGGACATTTGGGAACCCATAGAGGCCCCTGAGGAAAAACCAAATAGCCCCTGATAAAAACTAGAAACAATATATCTGTGAAACTACTTTATGACGTGTGGATTCAGGCCACAGAGTTAAACTTTCTTTTGATTCAGTAGTTGAAAACACTCTTGTTGGAAAATCTGCGAAGGGACATTTGTGAGCCCATTGATGCATATAAGTAAAAGCTGAATATCCTTAGATAAAAACTGGAAAAAAGCTATCTGTGAAAATGCCTTGTGATATGTGGATTCACCTCACAGTGTTAAAACTTTCTTTTCATTCAGCAGGGTGGAAACACTCTTTTCAGAAAATATGTGAAGGGATATTTTGGAGCCCAATGAAGCCTAAGGGAAAAACCTGAATATCCTGAGATAAAAACTCAAAAGAATATATCTGGGAAACTACTTTGCGACTTGTGCATTCATGTCAGGGAGTTCAACCATTCTTTTGATTCAGCAGGTGGGAAACACTTTTTGGAGAATCTGCGAAGGGACTTTTGAAAGCTCATTGTAGTCTGTGGAAAAAACTGAATTTCCCCAGATAAAAGCTAGAAACAGGCTATCTCAGAAACTGTATTGTGATGTGTAGATTCATATAACAGAGGGAAATCTTTTTTTTGATTCAACGGGTTGAAAAAAACTCTTTTTAGAGAATCTGCAAATGAATATTTGGGATCCCATTGAGGCCTATGGAGAAAAACCGAATATCCCAAGATAGAAACTCATAAGACGCTCTGTGTGAAACTGATGTGATATGTGGATTCATCTTATAGAGTTAAACCATTCTTTTGATTCAGGAAGTTAGAAACACTTTTTTTTGGAAAATCTGCAAAGGGATATTTGGGTGCCTTTTCTTTCTTATGAGAAAAAAACAAATATCCCCAGATTAAAACTGGAAAGAAGTTTCTGTGAAACTTCTTTGTGATATGTCAGTCCAAAAGGTTTGATAAACTATTTTTGCAGAATCTCTGAAGGGACATTTCATAGCCCATTCAGGCCTATGTAGAAAAACTGAATATTTTCAGAAAAAAATTAGAAATAAGTTATCTGTGAAACTCCTTTGTGATGTGTGGATTCATCACACATAGTTACAACTTTCTATTGATACAGCACGTTAGAGACACTTCTTTTTTTTTTTTTAACAGATTCTGCAAAGGGACAACTCAGAGCCCACTGAGGCCTAAGGGAAAAACTGAATATACTCAGATAAATAATAGAAGGAAATTATCTGTGGAACTGCTTTGTGATGTGTGTATGCATCTCACAGAGTTAAACCTTTCTTTTGATTCAGCATGTTGGAAACAAACCTTTTTGTAGAATCTGTGAATGGACAATTGAAAGCCCATTGAGGCCTTTGGTAAAAAAAAAAATATATATATATATATATATATATATATATATATATAGCCAGAGAAAAACTAGGAAGACAGTATCTGTGAAACTTGTTTGTGATGTGTGGATTCATCTCATAAAGTTAAACCTTTTCATTAATTCAACACATTCAAAACACTTTTTCTGGAGAATCTCTGAAGGGATATTTGGGAGTCCATTGAGACTTTTTGGCAAAAAAACCTGACTTTCCCCAGATAAAAACTAGAAATAATCTATCCCTGAAATTATTTAATGATGTGTAAATTCATCTCAACAGATTGAAAACACGCTGTTTGAAGAATCTGTGAAGGGGCTTTTGGGAGCCCATTGTGTCCTATGGGGAAAATCCGAATATTTCAAGATGGAAACTAGGAAGAAGCAATCTGTGAAACTGATTTGTAATGTGTGGATTCATCTCACAAAGTTAAGCCTTGATTTTGATTCAGCAGGTTGGAAACACTCTTTTTACAGATTCTGCTAAGGGACATTTGGGAGCTCATTGTGGCCTAACAGGAAAAAATGAATATTTCTACATAAATCTTGGAAAGAAGCTGTCTGTGAAACATCTCTGTGTTGTCTTGATTCGTCTCCCAGAGTTAAGCCTTTGGTTTGATTTAGCAGGCTGGAAACACTCTTTTTGGAGAATCTGTGAAAGGACTTTTGGAAACTCATGGAGGCCTGTGAGGAAAAACAGAATATACTCAGATTAAAACTAGAAAGAAACTATCTGTGAAATTGGCTTGAAATGGGTAAATTCATCTCACAGATGTAAATCTTTCTCTTGATTCGGGAGGTTGGAAACACTCTTTTAAGAGAAGCTGCAGGGGGCAGAGAAGATGGCCGAATAGGAACACCTGCAGTCTCCGGCTCCCAGTGCAAGTGACACAGAAGACAGGTGATTTCTGCATTTTCAACTGAGGTACCGGGTTCATCTCACTAGGGAGTGTGGGACCATCGGTGCTGGTCAGCTGCTGCAGCCCGACCAGCAAGAGCTGAAGCAGGGCGAGGCATCACCTCACCTGGGAAGCACAAGGGGGTAGAGAATCCCATTTCCTAGCCAGGGGAACTGAGACACACAACACCTGGAAAATCGGGTAACTTGCACCCCAATACTGTGCTTTACCAAGGGTTTTAGCAAACGGGCACACCAGGAGATTATATCCCACACCTAGCCAGGAGGGTCCCATGAACATGGACCCTCCCTCATTGCTAGCACAGCAGTCTGTGATCTAACTGCAAGGCAACAGCGAGGCTGGGGAAAGGGCGCCCACCATTGCAGAGGTTTAAGTAGGTAAACAAAGCGGCTGGGAAGCTCGAACTGGGTGGAGCCCACAGCAGCTCAAGCAGGCCTGCCTGTCTCGGTAGACTCCACCTCTGGGGAGAGGGCACAGTTAAACAACAACAACAAAAAAGCAGGAGAAACCTCAGCAGATGCAAACAACTCTGTCTCACAGCTTTGAAGAGAGCAGTGGATCTCCCAACATGGAATTTGAGATCTGAGAATGGACAAGCTGCCTGCTCAAGTGGGTCCCTACCCCTAAGTAGCCTAACTGGGAGACATCATCCACTAAGGGCAGACTGACACCCCACATCTCTCACAGTGGGGAACACCCCTGAGAGGAAGCTTCCAAAGCAAGAATCAGACAGGTACACTGCTGTTAAGCAGTACTCTATCTTCTGCAACCTCTGCTGCTGATACCCAGGCAAACAGGGTCTGGAGTGGACCTCAAGCAATCTCCAACAGACCTACAGCTGAGGGTCCTGACTGTTAGAAGGAAAACTAACAAACAGGAAGGAAACCCACAACAAAACCCCATCAGTACGTCACCATCATCAAAGACCAGAGGCAGATAAAACCACAAAAGATGGGGGAAAAGCAGGGCAGAAAAGCTGGAAATTCAAAAAGTAAGAGCGCATCTCCCCCTCCAAAGGAACGCAGCTCATCACCAGCAACGGATCAAAGCTAGACGGAGAAAGACTTTGATGAGATGAGAGAAGAAGGCTTCAGTCCATCAAACTTCTCAGAGCTAAAGGAGGAATCACATACCCAGCGCAAAGAAACTAACAATCTTGAAAAAAGAGTGGAAGAATTGATAACTAGAATAATTAATGCAGAGAAGGCCATAAACGAACTGACAGAGATGAAAACCAAGACACGAGAAATACGAGACAAATGGACAAGGTTCAGTAACTGACTCGATCAACTGGAAGAAAGAGTATCAGCAATTGAGGATCTAATGAATGAAATGAAATGAGAAGAGAAGTCTAAAGAAAAAAGAAGAAAAAGAAATGAACAAAGCCTGCAAGAAGTATGGGATTATGTAAAAAGACCAAATCTACTTCTGATTGGGGTGCCTGAAAGTGAGGGGGGAAATGGAACCAAGCTGGAAAACACTCCTCAGGATATCATCCAGGCGAACTTCCCAAACCTAGTAGGGCAGGCCAACATTCCAATTCAGGAAATACAGAGAACGCCACAAAGATACTTCTCGAGAAGAGCAACTCCAAGACACATAATTGCCAGATTCACCAAAGTTGAAATGAAGGAAAAAATTTTAAGGGCAGCCAGAGAGAAAGGTCGGGTTACCCACAAAGGGAAGCCCATCAGACTAACAGCAGATCTCGGTAGAAACTCTACAAACCAGTAGACAGTGGGGGCCAATATTCAACATTCCTAAAGAAAAGAATTTTCAACACAGAATTTCATATCCAGCCAAACTAAGTTTCATTAATGAAGGAGAAATAAAGTCCTTTACACACAAGCAAATGCTTAGAGATTCTGTCACCACCAGGCCTGCCGTACAAGAGACCCTGAAGGAAGTACTAAACATGGAAAAGAACAACAGGTACCAGATATTGCAAAAACATGCCAAAATGTAAAGCCCATCGAGGCTAGGAAGAAACTGCATCAACTAATGAGCAAAATAACCAGTTAATATCATAATGACAGGATCAAGGTCACACATAACAACATTAACCTTACAAGTAAACGGGCCAAATAGTCCAATTAAAACACACAGACTGGCAAACTGGATAAAGCCTCAAGACCCATCAGTCTGCTGTATTCAAGAGCCCCATCTCACATGCAGAGGCACACATAGGCTCAAAATAAAGGGATGGAGGAAGATCTACCAAGCAAATGGAGAACCAAAAAAAAGCAGGGGTTGCAGTACTAATCTCTGATGAAACAGACTTTAAACCATCAAAGATCAAAAGAGACAAAGAAGGCCATTACATAATGGTAAAGGGATCAATTCAACAGGAAGAGCTAACTATCCTAAATATATATGCACCCAATACAGGAGCACCCAGATTCATAAAGCAAGTCCTTGGAGGCTTACAAAGACACTTAGTCTCCCATACAAAAATAATGGGAGACTTCAACACCCCACTGTCAACATTAGACAGATCAACGAGGCAGAAAGTTAACAAGGATATCCCGGAATAAAACTCATCTCTGCAGCAAGCAGACCTAATAGACATCTACAGAACTCTCCACCCCAAATCAACAGAATATACATTCTCCTCAGCACCACATCACATTTATTCCAAAATTGACCACATAATTGGAAGTAAAGCACTCCTCAGCAAATGTACAAGAACAGAAATTATAACAAACTGTCTCTCAGACCATAGTGCAATCAAACTAGAACTCAGGACTAAGAAACTCAATCAAAATCGCTCAACTACATGGAAACTGAATAACCTGCTCCTGAATGACTACTGGGTACATAATGAAATGAAGACAGAAAAAAATATGTTTTTGAAACCAATGAGAACAAAGATACAACATACCAGAATCTCTGGGACACATTTAAAACAGAGTGTAGAGGGAAATTTATAGCACTAAATGCCCACAAGAGAAAGCAGGAAAGATCTAAAATTGACACACTAACATCACAATTAAAAGAACTAGAGAAGCAAGAGCAAACACATTCAAACGCTAGCAGAAGGCAAGAAATAACTAAGATCAGAGCAGAACTGAAGGAGATAGAGACACAAAAAACTCTCCAAAAAAATCAATGAATCCAGGAGTTGGTGTTTTGAAAAGATCAACAAAATTGATAGACCACTAGCAAGACTAATAAAGAAGAAAAGAGAGAAGAATCAAACAGATGCAATAAAAAATGATAAAGGGGATGTCACCACCGACCCCACAGAAATATAAACAACCATCGGAGAATACTATAAACACCTCTACACAAATAAACTAGAAAATCTAGAAGAAATGGATAATTTCCTGGACACTTACACTCTCCCAAGACTAAACCAGGAAGAAGCTGAATCCCTGAATAGACCAATAGCAGGCTCTGAAATTGAGGCAATAATTAATAGCCTATCAACCAAAAAAAGTCCAGGACCAGATGGATTCACAGCTGAATTCTACCAGAGATACAAGGAGGAGCTGGTACCATTCCTTCTGAAAATATTCCAATCAGTAGAAAAAGAGGGAATCCTCCCTAATTCATTTTATGCGGCCAACATCATCGTGATACCAAAGCCTGGCAGAGACACAACAAAAAAAGAGAATTTTAGACCAATATCCCTGAAGAACATCGATGCAAAAATCCTCAATTAAATACTGGCAAACTAGTACCAGCAGCACATCAAAAAGCTTATCCACCATAATCAAGTAAGCTTCATCCCTGGGATGCAAGGGTAGTTCAATATATGCAAATCAATAAACGTAATCCAGCATATAACAGAACCAAAGACAAAAACCACATGATTATCTCAATAGATACAGAAAAAGCCTTTGACAATATTCATGAGCCCTTCATGCTAAAAATGCTCAATAAATTCGGTATTGATGGAACCTATCTCAAAATAATAATAGCTATTTATGACAAATCCACAGCCAATATCATACTGAATGGGCAAAAACTGGAAGCATTCCCTTTGAAAACTGGCACAAGACAGGGATGCCCTCTCTCACCACTCCTATTCAACATCGTGTTGGAAGTTCTGGCTACGGCAATCAGGCAAGAGAAAGAAATCAAGGGTATTCAGTTAGGAAAAGAAGAAGTCAAATTGTCCCTCTTTGCAGATGACATGATTGTATATTTTGAAAACCCCATCATCTCTGCCCAAAATCTCCTTAAGCTGGTAAAAAACTTCAGCAAAGTCTCAGGATACAAAATTAATGTGCAAAAATCACAAGCATCCTTATACCCAGTAACAGACAAACACAGAGCCAAATCAGGAATGAACTTCCATTCACAATTACTTCAAAGAGAATAAAATACTTAGGAATCCAACTTACAAGGGATGTAAAGGACCTCATCAAGGAGAACTACAAACCACTGCTCAGTGAAATAAAAGAGGACACAAACAAATGGAAGAACATACCATGCTCATGGATAGGAAGAATTAATATTGTGAAAATGGCCATACTGCTCAAGGTAATTGATAGATTCAATGCCATCCCCATCAAGTTACCAATGACTTTCTTCACAGAATTGGAAAAAACTGCTTTAAAGTTCATATGGAACCAAAAAAGAGCCCGCACCTCCAAGACAATCCTAAGTCAAAGGAACAAAGCTGGAGACATCATGCTACCTGACTTCAAGCTACACTACAAGGCTACAGTACCAAAACAGCATGGTACTGGTACATAAACAGGTATATAGACCAATGGAACAGAAGAGAGTCCTCAGAAATAATACCACACATCTACAGCCATCTGATCTTTGACAAACCTGAGAAAACAAGAAATGGGGAAAGGATTCCCTATTTAATAAATGGTGCTGGGAAAATTGGCTAGCCATAAGTAGAAAGCTGAAACTGGATCCTTTCCTTACTCCTTATATGAAAATGAATTCAAGATGGATTAGAGACTTAAATGTTAGACCTAATACCAGAAAAACCCTAGAAGAAAACCTAGGTAACACCATTCAGGACATAGGCATGGGCAAGGACTTCATGTCTAAAACACCAAAAGCAATGGCAGCAAAAGCCAAAATTGACAAATGGGATCTAATTAAACTAATGAGCTTCTGCACAGCAAAAAAAAAAAACTACCATCATAGTGAACACGTAACCTACAGAATGGGAGAAAGTTTTTGCAATCTACTCATCTGACAAAGGGCTAATATACTAATATACAGAACCTACAAAGAACTCAAACAATTTACAAGGAAAAAACAAACAACCCCATCAAAAATTGGGCAGAGGATATGAACAGACATTTCTCAAAAGAAGACATTCATACAGCCATCAGATACATGAAAAAATGCTCATCATCACTGGCCATCAGAGAAATGTAAATCAAAACCACAATGAGATTCCATCTCACACCAGTTAGAACAGCAATCATTAAAAAGTCAGGAAACAACAGGTGCTGGAGAGGATGTGGAGAAATAGGAACACTTTTACACTGTTTGTGGGACTGTAAACTAGTTCAACCATTGTGGAAGACAGTGTGGCGATTCCTCAAGGATCTAGAACTAGAAGTACCATATGACCCAGCCATCCCATTACTAGGTATACACCCAAAGGATTATAAATCACGCTGCTATTAAGACACATGGACACGTATGTTTATTGCGGCACTATTCACAATAGCAAAGACTTGGAATCAACCCAAATGTCCATCAGTGACAGACTGGATTAAGAAAATGTGATACATATACACCATGGAATACTATGCAGCCATAGAAAATGATGAGTTTGTGTCCTTTGTAGGGACATGGATGCAGCTGGAAGCCATCATTCTTAGCAAACTATCACAAGAACAGAAAACCAAACACCGCATGTTCTCACTCATAGGTGGGAACTGAACAATGAGATCACTTGGACTCGGGAAGGGGAACATCACACTCCGGGGCCTATTATGAGCAGGGTGGAGGGGGGAGGGATCGCACTGGGAGTTATACCTGATGTAAATGATGAGTTGATGGGTGCTGACGTGTTGATGGGTGCAGCACACCAACATGGCACAAGTATACATATGTAACAAACCTGCACGTTATGCACATGTACCTTAGAACTTAAAGTATAATAAAAAGAAAAATAATGTCTGGTAAATCGATTAATAACGAGTAAAATATTGTATCTTTTTTGTAAAAAAAAGAGAGAAGCTGCAAAGGAACATTTTGGAGCCCTTTAAGGTCTGAGAGAAAAACAAAATATCCCTAGATAAAAGTTAGAAACAGGTTATTTGTGAAACAGCTTTGTGGTGATTCCTCTCACAGAAATCAACCTTTCTTTCAATTCAGCAGGTTGTAAAACCTCTTTTTGAAGAATCTGCAAAGGGACAAAACCCTCATTTTGAAGAATCCCTCAAAGGGAGCCCATTGAGGCCTATGAGGATAAAGTAAATACCCCCAGATAAAAGTTAGAAAGAAGCTATCTGTTAAACTGTTTGTGATGTGTGGATTTGTCTCACGGAGATAAACCTTTCTTTTTTTCAGCCTGTTGCAAACAGTCTTTGTAGAGAATCTGCAAAGGGACATTTGGGAGCCCATTGAGGCCTAGGGGGCAAAATTGAATATCCCTAAATGAAAACTAGAAAGAAGCTATCTGTGAAACTACTTTTTGATGTGTGGATTCATCTCACAGGTTTAAAACTTTTTTGATTCAGCAAGTTGGAATCACTCTTTTTGGATAATCTGTGAAGGGACAATTTGGAACTCATTAAGGTTTATGGGGAAAAAAATGGAGTATCCCCAGATAAAAACTAGAAAGAAGCTATCTGTGAAACTTCATTCTGAACTCGGAATCATTGCACAGATTTAAACCTTTTTTTTGATTCAGCATGTAGTGACCACTCTTTATGGATAAGCCACCAAGGGTCATATAGGAGGATGTGGAGGCCTATGCAGAAAAATTGATCATGCTTAGAAATAAACAAATATGAGCTATCTGTGAAACTGCGTTGTGATGTGTGGACTCATCTCAGAGAGGTAAATGCTTATTTTGATTCTGTGGCTTTGAAATATACTTTTTCTAGAGTCTACAAAATGACATTTGGAAACTGATTGAGGCCTATACGGAAAAAAAAAATATATCCCTAGATAAAAACTTGAAAGATGCTATCTGTGAAACTGCTTTATGATGTGTAGATTCGTTTCTCAGACTTAAAACTATCTTTTCATTCAGCAGGTTGGAAACACTCTTTTTATAGAATATCTGAAAGACATTTTGTCGCCCATTAAGAACTGTGGGAAAAACCGAATATCTCCAGAATAAAATTAGGAAGAAGCTATGTGCCAAATGTTTTTGTAATGTGTGGATTCATCTCACAGAAATAAACTTCTCTTTTGATTCAGCATGTTGCAAACACTTTTTTTTCCTAGAATGTACAAAGGGATCTTTGGGAAATAATTGAGGCCTATGGGGAAAATCCGAATATCCATAGATGAAAACTAGAAGAAAAATATCTGTGAAAATGTTTTGTGATGTGATGATTGATTTCACAGAGTTAACCCTTTCATTTGGTTCAGCCAGTTGAAAACACTACCATCAGTGTGAATAGGCAACTTACAGAATTGGAAAAATTTTTTTTGCAATCTGCTCATCTGACAAAGAGGTAATATCTAGAACCTACAAAGAACTCAAACAAATTTACAAGAAAAAAAAAACAAACAACCGCATCAAAAAGTGAGCAAAGGACATGAATTTCTCAAAATAAGACATTTATGAAGCCAACAGACACATGAAAAAATGCTCATCATCATTCGCCATCAGAGAAATGCAAATCAAAACCACAATGAGATACCATCTCACACCAGTTAGAATGGGGATCATTAAAAAGTCAGGAAACAACAGGTGCTGGAGAGGATGTGGAGAAATAGGAACACTTTTACACTGTTGGTGGGACTGTAAACTGGTTCAACCATTGTGGAAGACGGTGTGGTGATTCCTCAAGGATCTAGAACTAGAAATACCATTTGACCTAGCTGTCCCATTACTGGGTATATACCCAAAGGATTATAAATCATGCTGCTATAAAGACACATGCAAACGTATGTTTATTGTGACACTATTCATAATAACAGAGACTTGGAACCAACCCAAATGTCCATCAATGATAGACTGGATTAAAAAAATGTAGCACATATACACCATGGAATACTATGCAGCCATAAGAAAGGATGAGTTCATGTCCTTTTGTAGGGAAATGGTTACAACTGGAAACCATCATTCTCAGCAAATGATCATAAGAACAGAAAAGCAAACACCACATGTTCTCATTCATACGTGGGAATTGAAACAATGGGAAAACTTCGATACAGGAAAGGGAACATCACACACTGAGGCCTGTTGTGAGGTGGG
Organism: Theropithecus gelada; assembly: GCF_003255815.1. Lineage (NCBI taxonomy): Eukaryota > Metazoa > Chordata > Mammalia > Primates > Cercopithecidae > Theropithecus > Theropithecus gelada. Next base: position 43,629,592 of record NC_037676.1, on the reverse strand, counting down.
AGGAGAGAGGAGGGATAACATTAGGAGATATGCCTAATGTAAATGACGAGTTAATGGGTACAGCACACCAACATGGCACATGTATACATATGTAGCAAACCTGCACATTGTGAACATGTACCCTAAAACAAAAAGTATAATATAAAAAATAAAAATAAATAAATAAATAAACACTATTTTTAGAGAATATGCAAAGGGACATTGGGGAGCCCATTGAGGCCTATTGAGAAGAACTAAATATCCCCAGATAAGAATTAGAAAGAAGCTATCTGTGAAACCGCTTTGAGATGTGTGGATTCATCTCACAGATTTAAATATTTCTTTTGATTCAGCGGGTGAGAAACACTTTTTTTGGAGAATCTGGAAATGGACCTTTTGGAGCTCCTTGAGGCCCATGGGGAAAAATCAAATATCTTCAGACAAAAACTGGAAGCAAGCTTTCTGTGAAACTGTTTTGTGATGTTTGGATTCACATCACAGAGTTACACCTTTCTTTAGATTTGGCAGGTTGGAAGCACTCTTTTTGGATAATCTGCAAAGGAATATTTGGGAGCCCATTGGGGCCTATGGGGAAAAAAAAGGAATTTCCACAGATAAAAACTAGAAAGAAGCTAATTGTAAAACTGCTTTGTGATATGTGGATTCATCTCACAGAGTTAAACATTTCTTTTGATTCAGCTGGTTGGAAACACTCTTTTTGGAAAATCTGCAAAGGGACATTTTGAAACCCGTTGAGGTCTAAGGGGAAAAAGTGAATATCCCCAGATAAAAACTAGAAAGAAACTTTCTGTGAAACTGCTTTGTGATGTGTACATTCATCTCACAGCGTTAAACCTTTCTTGAATTCAGAAGGTTGAAAATATTCTTTTTGGAGAATATATGAAGGAATATTTGGGATCCGATTGAGGCCTATATGGAAAAGCTGAATATTCGCACATTGAAACTAGAAAATAACTATCCGTGAAACTGCTGTGTGAAGTGTGGATTCATCTCTCAGAATTAAAACTTTATTTTGATTCAGCAGGTTGGAAACACTGTTTTTGGAGAATCTGTGAAGGCACATTTGGGAGCCCATTTAGGCCTGTGGGGAAAATGAAGTATCCCCAGAAAAAAACTAGAAAAAAGCTATCTTTGAAACTCTTTTGTGATCTGTGGATTCACCTCACAGAGTTAAACTTTCTTTGGTTCAACAGGTTGGAAAAATATCTTTTTGGCAAATCTGAGAAGGTACATTTGGGAGTCCATTGAGGCCTATGGAGAAAAATTGAATATCCCCAGATAAATACTAAAAAGACGCCGTCTGTGAAACTGCTTTGTGATGCGTGAATTCATCTCACAGAGTTAAACAGTTGTTTTGTTTCAACAGGACGGAAACATTCTTTTTGGAGAATCTGCAAATGGTTATTTTCAAGCCCATTGAGGCATGTGGAGAAAAACCCAAAATCACCAAGTAAAAACTAGAAAAAAAGCTATCTGTAGTACTGCTTTGTGGTGTATGGATTTTTTTTTTTTTTTTTTTTTTGAGATGGAGTCTCGCTCTGTCGCCCAGGCTGGAGTGTAGTGGCTGGATCTCAGCTCACTGCAAGCTCTGCCTCCTGGGTTTATGCCATTCTCCTGCCTCAGCCTCCCAAGTAGCTGGGACTACAGGCGCCCGCCACCTTGCCCGGCTAGTTTTTTGTATTTTTTAGTAGAGGCGGGGTTTCACTGTGTTAGCCAGGATGGTCTCGATCTCCTGACCTCGTGATCCACCTGTCTCGGCCTCCCAAAGTGCTGGGATTACAGGCTTGAGCCACCGCGCCTGGCCATGGTGTATGGATTTATCTTACAGACTTAAACCTTTCTTTTGATTCTGCAGGTTGAAAGCACTCTTTTAGAGAATCTATGAAGGAATATTTGGGAGTCCTTTGAGGCCTATGGGGCAAAACAGAATATGCCCAGATAAAAACTAGTAGGAAGCAGCTGTGAAACTATTTTGTGATGTGCGGATTTATTTCACAGATTTAAACCACTGTTCTGATTCAGCAGGTTGGAAACGCATTTTGGAGAATATACTGGGGGACATTTTGGAGCCTGTTGTTGCCTATGGAAAAAAACCCAAATATCCCCAGAAAAAAACTGGAAAGAATCTATCTGTGAAACTGCTTTGTGATATGTGGATTCATCTCACAGAGTTAAACCTTTCCTTTGATTCAGCAGGTTGAAAACACTCTTTTTAGAGAATCTGTGATGGAACAATTGTGAGCCCACTGAGTCATATGGGGAAAAACCTAATAACCCAAGGTAGAATCTTGAAGAAACTATGTGTGGAACTGATGTGATGTGTGAATTCATCTCACAGAGTAAAGCCATTGTTTTGATTCAGCAGGTTGGAAACACTCTTTTTGGAGAATCTGCAAGTTGACATTTGGGAACCATTGAGGTCTAGGGGGAAAAGCCAAATATCCCCAGATTAACAACTAGAAAGAATGTATCCGTGAAACTGCTTTGTGATTTCAGGGTTAATCTCACAGAGTTAAAACTTTCTTTTGATTTGACAGGTTGGAAACATATCTTTTTGGAGAATCTGAGAAGGAATATTTGGAAGCCCATGGATACCTATGGGGTAAAACCAAATATCCCCAGATAAAAACTAGGAAGAATCTATCTGTGAAACAGCTTTCTCGTGTGTGGATTTATCACAGAGAGGCAAAACTTTCTTTTGATTCAGCAGGTTGAAAATACTCTTTTTGGAGAATCTGAGAAGAAATATTTCACAACTCATTGAGGCGTAAGGCAAAATCAGAATATGTACACATAAACACTCCAAAGAAGCTATCTGTGAAACTATTTTCTGACGTGTGGATTCATCTCAGAGAGTTAAACCTTTCTTTTGATTCAGCAGGTTGGAAACACTTTTTGGAGAATCTATGAAGCCCATTGTAGCCTATGGAAAAAAACTGAATATCCCCCTATAAAAACTACAAAAAAGCTATCTGTGAAACTGCTTTGTGATGTTTACATTCATCTCACATAGTTAAACCTTTCTTTTGGTTCAGCTAGTTGAAAACCCTCTTTTTAGAGAATCTGCAAAAAAACATTTGGGAGCCCATTGAGGACAATGGGGAAAAATCGAATATCCCAAGATAGAAATTTGAAAGACACTGTGTGAAACTGATGTGATGTGTAGATTCACCTCACAGAGTTAAGTCTTTCTTTTGATTCAGCAGGTTGCAATCTGTCTTTTTGGAAAATCTGTGAATTGACAGTTGGGACCCCATTGAGGCCTATGGGAAAAAACAGAGTATCCCCAGAAAAAAACTAGAATGAAATTCTGTGAAATTGCTTTTTGATATGTGGATTGATCTCACAGTGTTAATCCTTTCTTTTGATTCAGCAGGTTAGGAACACATCTTTTTGGAGAATCTACAAAGAAATATTTAGGAGCCCACTTAGGCCTATAAGATAAAACCAAATATTCCCAGATAAAAATTAGAAAGAAGGTATCTGTGAAACTGATCTGTGGAATCATCTCAGAGAGTTAAACCTTTCCTTAGATCCAGCAGGTTGAAAACACTCTTTTTAGAGAATATGTGAATGGACATTTGGGAGTCCATTGTGGCCTATGTGGAAAAATCCAATATCACAAAGCAAAAACTGGAAAGAAGCTATTTGTGAAACTCTTTTGTGATGTGTGGAATAATCTCAGAGTTAAATCGTTCTCTTTTTTTGGCAGGTGAGAAACACTTTTTTTGAACAATCTGCAAATATACATTTGGAAACCGACTGAGGCCTATCAAGAAAAACTGAATATCCCCAGATAAAAACTAGAAAGAAGCTATCAGTGAAACTCCTTTTTGATCTGTTGATCCATATCACAGAGTTAAAACTTTCTTTTGATTCAGCTCGTTAGAACACTCTTTCTGGAAAAACTGCAATGGGACACATGGTAGCCCATTAAGGCCTATAAGGAAAAGTTGAATATATTTTGATAAAAACTAAAAAGAGGCTATCTGTGAAACTGGATTGTTATGTGTGCATTCATCTCACACAGATAAAACTTTCTTTTGATTCAGCACATTGAAAACATTATTTTTGGAGTATCTGCGAAGGGATGTTGTGGAGTCTATTTAGGCCAAAGTGAAAAAACTGAATATCTTCAGAAAAAAAAATTCAAACAAAGCAATCTGTGAAATTCCTTTGTGATACATAGATTCATCTCAAACAGTTAAGGTGTTCTTTTGATTCAGCAGGTTGGAAACACTTTTTGGAGAATTTGTGAAAGGACATTTGGGAGCTCATTGTGGCCTATGGAAAGCCAAACCAAATATCCCAAGAAAAAAAACTAGAAAGGAGCTATCTGTGAAACTACTTTGTGACTTGTGGATTCATCTAACAGAGTTAAAACTTTCTCTTGATTCAGCAGGTTGAAAACATTCTTTTTAGAGAATCTACACAGGAACATTTGGGAACCCATTAACATGTATGGAGAAACAGCAAATCTCCCAAGATAGAAACTCCACAGAAGCTGTGTGTGAAACTGATGTGATGTGTAGATTCATGCCACAGAGTGAAACCTTTATTTTGATTCAGCAGTTTGGAAACACTCTTTTTGGAGAATCTGCAAATGGACATTTGGGATCCCCTTGAGGCCTATGGGGAAAATCCGAGTATCCCCAGATAAAAACTAGAAAGAAGCTATCTGTGAAACTGATTTGTGATGTGGGGATTCATCTCATAGAGTTAAACCTTTCTTTCAATTCAGAGGGTTGGAAATGTTCTTTGGAGAATCTCTGAAGGAACTTTTTTTTAGCGCTTTCAGGCCTCTGGGGAAAAACAAAATATCCCCAGATAAAAACTAGAAAGAAGCTACCTGTGAAACAGCTTTGTGTTGGCGGGATTCCTCTCACAGAGTTAAACCATTCTTTCAATTCAACAGATTGGAAACCCTATTTTTGGATAATCTGCAAAGGGACATTTTGGAGCCCATTGAGGCCTATGGGGCAAAACAGTATATCCCCAGATAAAACCTAGAAAGAATCTATCTGTCAAACTGCTTTTTTTATGTGTGGGTTTATCTCACAGAGTTACACCTTTCTGCTGATTCAGCAGGTTGGAAATACTCTTTTGGGAGTATATGTGAGGGAATATTTTGGAGCCCATTGGGTCCTATAAGGAGAAGCTGAATATTTTTAGATTTAAAAAAAAAAAAAAAGGAAAGAAACTATTTTTGAAACTGCTTTGTGATGTGTGGATTCACCACACAGAATTAAAACTTGCCATTGATTCAGAAGGTTGGAAACACTTTTTTCATAGAATGTGTGAAAGGATATTTTGGAGTCCAATGAGGCCTAAGGGAGAAAACAGAATATGACCAGATAAAAACTTGAAAGAAGCATCGTGAAACAACTTTGTGATGTGGTGATTCATCTCAGAGAGGGAAACCTTTCTTTTGTTTTAGCAGGTTGGAAACACTTTTTGGAGAATATACATAGGGATATTTGGGAGCCCATTGTAGCCTATGTAAAAAAAATGAATATCCCCAGATAAAATCTAGAAAGAATATACCTCTGAAACTGCTTTGTTATTTGTAGATTCATCTCACAGAGTTGCACTTTCCATTGGTTGGAAACACTTTTTGGAGAATCTGTGAAGGAACATTTGGGAGTCCATTCTGGCTTACAGGAAAACAACAAATATCCTCAGATAAAAACTAGAAAGAAGTTATCTGAGAATCAGATTTGTGATATGTGGATTCCTCTCACAGAGTTAAACCTTTCTTTCTATTCAGCAGGTTGGAAACACTTTTTTTGGAAAATCTGCAAAGGGACATTTGGGAGGCCATGGAGGCTTATGGTGAAAAGCCAAATATTCCTAGATAAAAACTAGACAGAAGCTATCTGTGAAACTGCTTTGTGATGTGTGGATTCATCTCACAGAGTTAAAGCTTTCTTTTGATTCAGCAGTTGAAAACACTCTTTTTGTAAAATCTGCAAAGAGACATTTGCAGCCCATTGAAGCCTATGAGGCAAAACGAAATATCCCCAGATAAAAACTAGAAGGAAGCTCTCGGTGAAACTGCTGTTTGATATGTGGATTCATCTTAGAGAATTAAATCTTGCTTTTGATTTGGCAGGTTGGAAACACTTTTTTTCGAGAATCTGCAAAGTGACATTTCAGAGCCCATTGAGACCTATGGGGAAAAACACAATATCCCCAGATGAAAGCGAGAAAGGAGCTATCTGTGAAACTGCTTTGTAATACGTGGATTTACCTCACAGTTAAACCTTTCTTTTGATTGCACAGGTTAAAACTACACTTTTTGGAGAATCTGTGAATGGACATTTTGGAGCCCACTGAGGCCTAGGACGAAAACTGAATATCCTCAGACAAAAACTAGAAAAAAACTATTTGTGAAACTGCTTTGTGATATGTGGATTCACCTCACAGAGTTAAAACTTTCTTTTCATTCAACATTTTCTAAACACTCTTTTTGGACAATCTGCAAAGGGATATTTTGCAGCCCAGTGAAGCCTAAGGGAAAAAGCTGAATCTGTCCAGATAAAAATTCAAAAGAAGCTATCTGTGAAACTGCTTTGGGATGTGTGGATACATCTCACAGAGTTAAAACCTTCTTTTGATTCAGCAGCTTGGAGACATTCTTTTTGGAGTGGCTGCAATGGGACATTTGAGAACCCATTGAATCCTGTGGGGAAAACCGAATGACCTCAGATAAAAACTAGAAAGAAGCTATCTGGACATTGCTTTGTGATGTATGTATTCATCTCACAGAGTTAAGCCTTTCTTTGGATTTAGCATGTTGGAAACACTCTTTATGGAGAATCTGCAAGGACATTTTGGAGCCCATTCAGGCTTATGGTGAAAAACTGAAAGAAGTTATTTGTGAAACTTTTTTGTTATGTGTGGATTCATTTCACAGAGGTAAAGCTTTCGTTTGATTCATTAGGTGAGAAATATTTTTTATGGAGACTCTGCAAAGGGACATTTGGGATCCCATTGAGGCCTATGGGATAAAACTGAATGTCTCCAAGGAAAAACAAGGAAGAAGCTATTTGCTTTGTGATGTGTGGATCCATCTCCCAGGATTAAACCTTTGTTTCTTTTTTTCAACAGATTAAAATCACTCTTTTTGTAGAATCTGTGAAGGGACACTTGAGAATCATGGGAAAAAAATAGATTATCCCCAGATAAAAATATAAAATGCTATGAGTGAAACTGGTTTTTACTGTGTGGGTTCACCTCACACAGTTAAGCCTTTCTTTTCATTCAGTAACTTGGAAATACTCTTTTTGGAGAATTTGCAAAAGGATATTTGGAAGCCTTTTGAGGCCTATGGGAAATAACAGAATATCCACAGATAAAAACAGTAACGAAGCCATCTGCAGAACCACTTTGTGATGTGTGGATTCATCTCACAGAATTAAACGTTTCTTTTGATTCAGCAGGTTGGAAACTTTCTTTTTAAATAATCCATGAAGGGATATTTTGGATCCCTTTGAGGCCTATTGGGAAAAACCTAATATTCTCAGATAAAACTAGAAAGAAGCTATCTGTAAAACTGCCTTTTGATGTGCGGATTCAGCTCACAGAGTTAAACCTTTCTTTTGATTCAGCATTTTGGAAACAGTCTTTTTGTAGAATCTGTGAAGTGACATTTTAGAGTCCTTTGAGGCCTTTGGGGGAAAACTGACTATCTGGAGATGAAAACTAAAAACTGCTTTGTATGAAACGGCTTCAGAATGTCTGTATTCATCTCACAGATTTAAGCATTTTTTGGATCTAACGGGTTGGAAACACTCTTTTTGGAGAATCTTCAAAGATACATTTGGAAGCACATTGGGGCCTATAAGAAAAAACTAATATTCCCAGATAACAACAAGAAAGAAGCTATCTGTGAAACTAATTTGTGAGGTATGGATTCACCTCAGAGGAGTAAACCCTTCTATTGATTCAGCAGGTTGGAAACACTGTTTTTGTAGAATTTACAAAAAGACATTTGGGAGCCCATTGAGGCCTATGGGGAAAAATTGAATATTGAAAGATACAAACTAGAAAGAAGTTATCAGTGAAACTGCTTTGTGGTTTGTGGATTCATCTCACAAAGTTAACCTTTCTTTTTATTCAGCAGGTTGGAAACACTCTTTTTGGAGAATCTGCAAAGAAACATTTCCAGGCCCATTGAGGGCTATGGGAACCACCCAAATATTCCCAAATAAAAACTAGAAAGAAGTTATCTATGAAACTACTTTGTGATGTGTGGATTCAACTAACAGAAGTAAAGACTTCTTTTGATTCAACAGGTTGGAAACACTCTTTCTGGAGGACCTTCAAAGTACATATAGGAGCCCATAGAGGTCTAAGGGGAAAAACTGAATATATCCATAAACAACCAGAAAGAAGCATCTGTGATACAACTTTGTGATGTGTGGATTCATCTCACAGAGTTATACTTTTCCTTTGATTCATCAGGTTGGAAACAATCTTTTTGTAGAATCTGCTAAGAACCATTTAAAACCCAATGAGGCCTATGGGGAAAAAGCAAATATTCTCAGCTGAAAACTGTAAAGAGACTATCTGTGAAACTGTTTTGTGATCTGTGGATTCATCTCATAGTGGTAATTTTTTTCCCTGCAGGTTGGAAATACTCTTTTTGGACAATCTGCAAAGGGAAATTTGGGAGCCCTTTTTGGTTTATGGGGAGAAGCCAAATATCCAAGGATAAAAACCAGAAAGAAGCTGTGTGAAACTGCTTTGTGACGTGGGGATTCATCTCACCAAGTTAAACATCTCTTTCAATTCAGCCGATTGGAAACACTCTTTTTGGAGAATCCTCAAAGGTACATTTGGAAGACCATTGGGGCCTACAAGGAAAAACCAAATAACCCAGATAAACACTAGACAGAAGCTATCTGTGAAACTGCTTTGTGATGTGTGGATTCATCTCACAAAGTTAAATCTTTCTTTTGATTCAGCAAGTTGGAAATAGTCTTTTTAGATAAACTGCAAAGGGACATTTGTGAGCACATTGAGCCCTAAGGCAAAAAAATGAATATCCCCAGACAAAATCTAGAAAGAAGCCATCTGAGAAACTGCTTTTTTGAGGTGCAGTTTCAACTCAGAAGAGTAAACCTTTCTCTTAATTCAGCACCTTGGAAACACTCTTTTTGCAGAAACTGCAAAAGGATATTTTGGAGCCCATTGAGTACTGTGGGGAAAAAACGAATATCCCAAGATGAAAACTAGAATGAAGCTATGTGTGAAACTGTTTTGTGATGTGTGGATTCATCTCACAGAGATAAGTCTTTCTTTTGATTCAGCTGGTTGGAAACACTTTTTTTGGAGAATCTATGAGGGGACATTTTCTAGCCCATTGAGGCCTATCAGGAAAAAAGGAATATCTGCATATAAAAATTAGAAAGAAGTTATCTGTGAAACTTCTTTGTGATGTGTGGAATCATTTCACAGAGTTAAAACTTTCATTTCATTCAGCGGGTTGGAAACACTCCTCTTGTAGAATCTGTGAAGAGACATTTGGCAGCCCATTGAGGCCTATGGAAAAAGACAGAATATTCACATTAAAACTAGAAAGAATCTATGAGTGGAACTGGTTTTTGATATGTGGATTCAACTTACAGAGTCATACCATTCTTTTTATTCAGTTGTTTGGAAACAATCCTTTTGGAGAATCTGCAAAAAATACATTTGGCAATCCCTTGAAGCCTATGAGGAAAAAACGAATATTCTGACATAAAAACTGCAAATAGGCCGGGCGCGGTGGCTCAAGCCTGTAATCCCAGCACTTTGGGAGGCCGAGGCGGGTGGATCACAAGGTCAGGAGATCGAGACTATCCTGGCTAACATGGTGAAACCCCGTCTCTACTAAAAATACAAAAAAAACTAGCCGGGCGCGGTAGCGGGCGCCTTTAGTCCCAGCTACTTGGGAGGCTGAGGCAGGAGAATGGCGTGAACCTGGGGGGCGGAGCATGCAGTGAGCCGAGATCGCGCCACTGCACTCTAGCCTGGGAGACACAGTGAGACTCCGTCTCAAAAAAAAAAAAAAAAAAAAAAAAAACTGCAAATAAGTAATCTGTGGAACTGTTTCATGATGTGTGGATTCATCACACAGAATTAGAACTTTTTTTGACTCAGCAGGTTGTAAACACTCTTTTTGAATAATGCACAATGGGACAATTTTGAGTCCATTGAGGCCTATGGGGAAAAACTGAACATCCCCAGATAAAAACTAGATAGAACCTAAAAAGAAGCTATCTGTGAAAATGTTTTTTGATGTGTGGATTCAATTCACAGAGTTAAACCTTTTTTTTGATTCAGCTGTTTGCAACACACTTTTTGGAGAATCTACAAAGGGACATTTCGGAACCTCTTAAGGTTTAGGGGGAAAACTGATCATCCGAATTTTGTGAGCCCACTGAAGTGTATAGGGAAAAATGGAAAATCTCCATATAAAAACTAGAAAGAAGTTATCTGTGAAATTGATTTGTGATGTGAGATTCATCTCACAGAGTTAAACCTTTCTTTTGATTTAGCAGGTTCTAGATACTCTTTTTATGAAATCAGTGAAGAGACATTTGGGAGCCCATTGAGGCCTATGAGGAAAAACTGAATATCCCGGGACAAAAAGTAGAAAGAAACTATCTGTGAAACTGTTTTGTGGTAGGTGGATTCATCTCACAGACTTAAACTTTAGTTTTGATCCGGCAGGTTGGATACACTCTTTTTATAGAATCTGCGAAGGGACATTTGGGAGCCCATAAATGCCTACTGGGAAAACGCCAGTATTTCCAGATAAAAACTAGAAAGAACCTATGTGTGAAACTTCTTTGTGATATGTGGGTGTATCTCACAAGGTTAAGCCTTTCTTTTGATTCAGCAAGTTGGAAACATTCTTTTTGTAGAATCTGCAATGGGATATTTGGGAGCCCAATGTGGACTATAGTTAAAAATATCCCCAAATTACAAACTAGAAAGAAGGTATCTTTGAAACTGCTTTGTCATGCATGGATCCATCTCAGAGAGTAACCTTTGGTTAGGCAAGTTGGATAAATTCTTTTGGAGTCCTTCAAAGGGACATTTTGGAGCCCATTAAGAACTATGAGGAAAAACTGAATATCTTCAGATAAAATCTAGAAAAAAGATATCTGTGAAACTGCTTTGTGATGTGTGGATTAATCTCAGAGAGTTAAACTGGTCTTTTACTTCAGCAGGTTGGAAACATTCTTTTTACACAATCGCCAATGGGACATTTGGGAGCTCATTGAGGCCTATGGGGAAAAAACTGAATATCCCCAGATGAAAACTAGAAGCAAGTTATCTGTGAAACTGCTTTGTGTTGCTTGGATTCGTCTCACAGTATTAAACCTTTCTTTTCCTTCAGGAGGTTTTAAACACTCTTTTTGCAGGAACTGCAAAGGGACATTTGAGAGACATTTGAGGACTATAAGGAAAAACCAATTACTCGCAGGTAAAAATGAGAAAGAAGCTATTTGTGAAACTGCTTTGAGATGTGTGAATTCATTTCACAGAGTTAAACCTTTGGTTGGATTCAGGAGGTTTTAAACACTCTTTCTGTAGAATCTGTGAGGGGACATTTTTGAGCCTATTGAGGCTTATGAAAAACAACTGAACATCCACAGAAAAACACTGAAAAGAAGCTATTTGTGAAACTACTCTGTGATGTGTAGAGTCATCTTGGGGAGTTAACCCTTTATTTTTATTCATCCGGGTTGAAACACTCTTTTTGTAGAATCTGCAAAGGGATATTTTTAAGCCCATTGAGTCCTATAAAATTAACCAAAACTACCCAGATAAAAACTAGAAAGAAGCTATCTCTGAAATTGCTTTTGATGTGTGGATTCATCTCACAGAGCTCCACCTTTCTTTTGATTCAGCAGGTGGGAAACACTCTCATTGGAGGATCTGAAATGACGTTTGGGAGCTGAATGTGGCCTATGTGGAAAAATGCAATGTCCTCATATAAAAACTAGAAAGAAAAAAATCTGTAAAACTTCTTTGTGTGGATTCATCTGACAGAGATAAACCCCTCTTTTTATTCAACAGGTTGGAAATCCTCTTTTTGGAAAATCTGCAAACTATCATTTGGGAGCCCATTGAGGCCTATGGGGAGAAACAAATGACCCTAGATAAAAAGTAGAAAGAAGCTATCTGTGAAACTGCTTTGTGATGTGTGGATTCATCTCATAGAGTTAAACCGTTCTTTTGATACAGCAGGTTGGGAACACTCTTTTTGGAAAATCTGCAAGGGCACATTTGATATCCCATTTAGGTCTGTAAGTAAGAACTGAATATCTCCAGATAAAAACTAGAAAGAAGTTATCTGAGAAACTGCTTTGTGTTGTGTGGATTCATCTGACAGAGTTAAACCTTTCTTTAGATTCAGCAGGTTGGAAACACTCTCTTTAGAGAATCTGCAAAGGGACACTTGGGAGCTCATTGAGGCCAGTGGTGAAAAACAGAATATCCTGAGATAAAAACTATAAAGAAGCTGTAAAGCTGCTTTGTGAGGTGTGGATTCATGAAACGGAGTTAAACTTTTCTTTTGAGAATGCAGGTTGAAAACACTCTTTTTGAAGATTCTGTGAAGTGACATTTGGGAGTCCCTTGAGGCCTACAGGGAAAAACTGAATATCTTCAGATAAAAACTAGAAAGAAGCTCTGTGTGAAACAGATTTGTGATGTGTGTATTCATCACACAGAGTTAAACCTTTCTTTTGATACACCAGGTTGGAAACACTCTTTCTGGAGAATCTGAAAAAGGACATTTGGAAGCCCATTGAGGTCTATGGGGATAAATCAAGTATCTAGAGAAAAACTAGAAAGAAGTTATCTGTGGAACTGCTTTGCAGTGAGTGGATTCATCTCACACAGTTAAACCGTTCTTTTGATTCAGCAGGTGTGAAACACTCTATTTGAAGAATCTGTGAAGGCACATTTGAGAGTCTCTTGAGACCAACCTAAATAAATGGAATATCCCCAGATAAAAACTAGAAAGAAGCTATCTGTGAAACTGCAACGAGAATGAAGTCAGCTGTGAAACTGCTTTGTGATGTGTTGATTCATCTCACAGAGTTAAAACTCTCTTTTGGTTTAACAGGTTTAAGATACTCTTTTTCAGGAGTCTGAGAAGGGACATTTTTGAGCCCATTGAGTCCTATGGTGAAAAACAGAATATCTTTAGTGAAAAATTAGAAAGAAGCTATCTGTGAAACTGGTTTGTGATGTGTGGATTCATCTCACAGAGTTAAACCTTTCTTTTGATTCACCGACTTGGAAACACTTTTTTTTTTTTTTTATACTTTAAGTTCTAGGGTACATGTGCATAACGTGCAAGCTTGTTACATATGAATACTTGTGCCATGTTGGTGTGCTGCACCCATCAACTCGTCAGCACCCATCAACTCGTCATTTACATCAGGTATGACTCCCAATGGAATCCCTTCCCCCTACCCCCTCCCTGTGATAGGCCCCGGTGTGTGATGTTCCCCTTCCCGAGTCCAAGTGATCTCATTGTTCAGTTCCCACCTATGAGTGAGAACATGCAGTGTTTGGTTTTCTGTTCTTGCGATAGTTGCTGAGAATGATGGTTTCCAGCTGCATCCATGTCCCTACAAAGGACACAAACTCATCCTTTTTTATGGCTGCATAGTATTCCATGGTGTATATGTGCCACATTTTCTAAAACCAGTCTGTTACTGATGGACATTTGGGTTCATTCCAAGTCTTTGCTATTGTGAATAGTGCCACAATAAACATAGGTGTGCATGTGTCTTTATAGCAGCATGACTTATAATCCTTTTGGTATATACCCAGTAATGGGATGGCTGGGTCATATGGTACTTCTAGTTCTAGATCCTTGAGGAATCGCCATACTGTTTTCCATTATGGTTGAACTAGTTTACAATCCCACCAACAATGTAAAAGTGTTCCAACTTCTCCACATCTTCTCCAGCACCTGTTGTTTCCTGACTTTTTAATGATTGTTATTCTAACTGGTGTGAGATGGTATCTCATTGTGGTTTTGATTTGCATTTCTCTGATGGCCAGTGATGAGCATTTTTTCATGTGTCTGTTGGCTGTATGAATGTCCTCATTTGAGAAATGTCTGTTCATATCCTCTGCCCAATTTTTGATGGGGTTGTTTGTTTTTTTCTTGTAAATTTGTTTGAGTTCTTTGTAGGTTCTGGATATTAGCCCTTTGTCAGATGAGTAGATTGCAAAAATTTTCTCCCATTCGGTAGGTTGCCTGTTCACTCTGATGGTAGTTTCTTTTGCTGTTCAGAAGCTCTTTAGTTTAATTAGATCCCATTTGTCAATTTTGACTTTTGTTGCCATTGCTTTTGGTGTTTTAGACATGAAGTCCTTGCCCATGCCTATGTCCTGAATGGTGTTACCTAGGTTTTCTTCTAGGATTTTTCTGGTATTAGGTCTAACATTTAAGTCTCTAATCCATCTTGAATTAATTTTCGTATAAGGAGTAAGGAAAGGATCCAGTTTCAGCTTTCTACTTATGGCTAGCCAATTTTCCCAGCACCATTTATTAAATAGGGAATCCTTTCCCCATTTCTTGTTTCTCTCAGGTTTGTCAAAGATCAGATGGCTGTGGATGTGTGGTATTATTTCTGAGGACTCTGTTCTGTTCCGTTGGTCTATATCCATGTTTTGGTACCAGTACCATGCTGTTTTGGTTACTGTAGCCTTGTAGTATTGTTTGAAGTCAGGTAGCGTGATGCCTCCAGTTTTGTTCTTTTGACTTAGGATTGTCTTGGAGATGCAGGCTCTTTTTTGGTTCCATATGAACTTCAAAGCAGTTTTTCCAATTCTGTGAAGAAAGTCATTGGTAGCTTGATGGGGATGGCATTGAATCTATCAATTACCTTGAGCAGTATGGCCATTTTCACAATATTGATTCTTCCTATCCATGAGCATGGTATGTTCTTCCATTTGTTTATGTCCTCTTTTACTTCACTGAGCAGTGGTTTGTAGTTATCCTGAAAGAGGTCCTTTACATCCCTTGTAAGTTGGATTCCTAGGTATTTTATTCTCTTTGAAGCAATTGTGAATGGAAGTTCATTCATGATTTGGCTCTCTGTTTGTCTGTTACTGGTGTATAAGAATGACTGTGATTTTTGCACATTAATTTTGTATTCTGAGTCTTTTCTGAAGTTGCTTATCAGCTTAAGGAGATTTTGTGTTGAGACAATGGGGTTTTCTAAATATACAATCATGTCATCTGCAAAGAGGGACAATTTGACTTTTTCTTTTCCTAACTGAATACCCTTGATTTCTTTCTCTTGCCTGATTGCCCTAGCCAGAACTTACAACACGATGTTGAATACGAGTGGTGAGAGAGGGCATCCCTGTCTTGTGCCAGTTTTCAAAGGGAATTTTTCCAGTTTTTGCCCATTCAGTATGATATTGGCTGTGGGTTTGTCATAAATAGCTCTTATGATTTTGAGATGCGTTCCATCAATACCGAATTTATTGAGAGGTTTTAGCATGAAGGGCTCATGAATTTCGTCAAAGTCCTTCTCTGCATCTATTGAGATAATCATGTGATTTTTGTCTTTGGTTCTGTTTATATGCTGGATTACGTTTATTGATTTGCGAATGTTGAACCAGCCTTGCATCCCAGGGATGAAGCCAACCTGATCATGGTGGATAAGCTTTTTGATGTGCTGCTGGATCCGGTTTGCCAGTATTTTATTGAGGATTTTTGCATCGATATTCATCAGGGATATTGGTCTAAAATTCTTTTTTTGTGTTGTGTCTCTGCCAGGCTTTGGTATCAGGATGATGTTGGCCTCATACAATGAGTTCAGGAGGATTCCCTCTTTTTCTATTGATTGGAATAGTTTCAGAAGGAATGGTACCAGCTCCTCCTTGTAGCTCTGGTAGAATTCAGCTGTGAATCCATCTGGTCCTGGAATTTTTTTGGTTGATAAGCTTTTAATTATTGCCTCAATTTCAGAGCCTGTTATTGGTCTATTCAGGGATTCAGTTTATAGTATTCTCTGATGGTAGTTTGTATTTCTGTGGGGTCGGTAGTGATATCCCCTTTATCGTTTTTTATTGCGTCTATTTGATTCTTCTCTCTTTTCTTCTTTATTAGTCTTGCTAGCAGTCTATCAATTTTGTTGATCTTTTCAAAAAACAAATTCCTGGATTCATTGATTTTTTGGAGAGTTTTTGTGTCTCTATCTCCTTCAGTTCTGCTCTGATCTTAGTTATTTCTTGCCTTCTGCTAGCTTTTGAATGTGTTTGCTCTTGCTTCTCTAGTTCTTTGAATTGTGATGTTAGAGTGTCAATTTTAGATCTTTCCAGCTTTCTCTTGTGGGCATTTAGTGCTATAAATTTCCCTCTACACACTGCTGTAAATGTGTCCCAGAGATTCTGGTATGTTGTATCTTTGTTCTCACTGGTTTCAAAGAACATCTTTATTTCTGCCTTCATTTCGTTGTGTACCCAGTAGTCACTCAGGAGCAGGTTATTCAGTTTTCATGTAGTTGAGCGGTTTTGATTGAGTTTCTTAGTCCTGAGTTTTAGTTTGTTTGCACTGTGGTCTGAGACACAGTTTGTTATGATTTCTGTTCTTGTACATTTACTAAGGAGTGCTTTACTTCCAATTATGTGGTCAATTTTGGAATAAGTGCAATGTGGTGCTAAGAAGAATGTATATTCTGTTGATTTGGGGTGGAGAGTTCTGTAGATGTCTATTAGGTCTGCTTGCTGCAGAGATGAGTTCAATTCTGGGATATCCTTGTTAACTTTCTGTCTCATTGATTTGTCTAATGTTGACAGTGGGGTGTTGAAGTCTCCCATTATTATTGTATGGGAGTCTAAGTCTCTTTGTAAGTCTCTAAGGACTTGTTTTATGAATCTGGGTTCTCCTGTATTGGGTGCATATATATTTAGGATAGTTAGCTCTTCCTGTTGAATTGATCCTTTTACCATTATGTAATGGCCTTCTTTGTCTCTTTTGATCTTTGATGGTTTAAAGTCTGTTTTATCAGAGACTAGTATTGCAATCCCTGTTTTTTTTTTCTCCATTTGCTTGGTAGATCTTCCTCCATCCTCTTATTTTGAGCCTGTGTGTGTCTCTGCATGTGAGGTGTGTCTCCTGAATACAGCAGACTGATGGGTCTTGACTCTTTATCCAGTTTGCCAGTCTGTGTCTTTTAATTGTACCATTTGGCCCATTTACATTTAAGGTTAATGTTGTTATGTATGACCTTGATCCTGTCATTATGATATTAACTGGTTATTTTGCTTCTTAGTTGATACAGTTTCTTCCTAGCCTCGATGGTCTTTACATTTTGGCATGTTTTTGCAATGGCTGGTACCGGTTGTTCCTTTCCATGTTTAGTGCTTCCTTCAGGGCCTCTTATAAAGCAGGCCTGGTGGTGACAGAATCTCTAAGCATTTGTTTGTCTGTAAAGGATTTTATTTCTCCTTCACTTATGAAACTTAGTTTGGCTGGATATGAAATTCTGGGTTTAAAATTCTTTTCTTTAAGAATGCTGAATATTGTCCCCCACTCTCCTCTCGCTTGTAGAGTTTCTGCCAAGAGATTTGCTGTTAGTCTGATGGGCTTCCCTTTGTGGGTAACCCGATATTTCTCTCTGGCCACCCTTAAGATTTTTTCCTTCATTTCAACTTTGGTAAATCTGGCAATTATGTGTCTTGGAGTTGCTCTTCTTGAGGAGTATCTTTGTGGCATTCTCAGTATTTCCTCAGTTTGAATGTTGGCCTGCCCTACTAGGTTTGGGAAGTTCACCTGGATGATATCCTGAAGAGTGTTTTCCAACTTGGTTCCATTTTCCCCCTCACTTTCAGGCACCCCAATCAGAAGTAGATTTGGTCTTTTTACATAATCCCATACTTCTTGCAGGCTTTGTTCATTTCTTTTTCTTCCTTTTTCTTTAGGTTTCTCTTCTCACTTCATTTCATTCATTAGATCCTCAATTGCTGATACTCTTTCTTCCAGTTGATCGAGTCGGTTACTGAAGCTTGTGCATTTGTCATGTATTTCTCGTATCATGGTTTTCATCTCTGCCCGTTCGTTTATGGCCTTCTCTGCATTAATTATTCTAGTTATCAATTCTTCCACTTTTTTTTCAAGATTTTTAGTTTCTTTGTGCTGGGTTCGCAATTCCTCCTTTAGCTGAGAACTTTGGTGGACTGAAGCCTTCTTCTCTAATCTCATCAAAGTCATTCTCCGTCCAGCTTTGATCCGTTGCTGGCGATGAGCTGTGTTCCTTTGGAGCAGGTGATGCGTTCTTATTTTTTGAATTTCCAGCTTTTCTGCCCTGCTTTTTCCCCATCTTTGTGGTTTTATCTGCCTCTGTTCTTTGATGATGGTGACGTACTGATGGAGTTTTGTTGTGGGTTGTCCTTCCCGTTTGTTAGTTTTCCTTCTAACAGTCAGGACTCTCAGCTGTAGGTCTGTTGGAGATTGCTTGAGGTCCACTCCAGACCCTGTTTGCCTGGGTGTCAGCAGCAGAGGCTGCAGTACATAGAATACTGCTGAACAGCGAGTGTACCTGTCTGATTCTTGCTTTGGAAGCTTCCTCTCAGGGGTGTACTCCACTTTGTGAGGTGTGGGGTGTCGGTCTGCCCCAAGTGGAGGGTGTCTCCCAGTTAGGCTACTCAGGGGTCAGGGACCCACCTGAGCAGGCAGTCTGTCCATTCTCAGATCTCAACCTCCCTTTTGGGAGATCCATTGCTCTCTTCAAAGCTATCAGACAGAGTTGCTTGCGTCTACAGAGGTTTCTGCTGCTTTTTGTTGTTGTTGTTGTTTAGCTGTGCCCTGTCCCCAGAGGTGGAGTCTACAGAGACTGACAGGGTTCCTTGAACTGCTGTGAGCTCCATCCAGTTCGATCTTCCCACTGCTTTGTTTATCTACTGAAGCCTCAGCAATGGCAGGTGCCCCTCCCCCAGCCTGGCTGCTGCCTTGCGGTTAGATCACATGCTGCTGTGCTAGCAATGAGGAAGGCTCCATGGGGGTGGGACCCTCCTGGCCAGGTGTGGGATATAATCTCCTGGTATGCTCGTTTGCTTAAAGCCCAGTATTGGGGTTGGAGTTACACAATTTTCCAGGTGTTGTATGTCTCAGTTCCCCTGGCTAGGAAAAGGGATTTCCTTCCCCCTTGCGCTTCCCAGGTGAGGCGATGCCTCGCCCTGCTTCAGCTCTCGCTGGTCGGGCTGCAGCAGCTGACCAGCACCGATTGTCTGGCACTCCCCAGTGAGATGAACCCAGTACCTCAGTTAATAATGCAGAAATCACCTGTCTTATGTTTCACTCATGCTGGGAGCTGGAGACTAGAGCTGTTCCTATTCAGCCATCTTGCTCCACCCTGTTGAAAACACTGTTTTTACAGATTCTGTGAAAAGACATTTTTGAACCCGTTGTGGCCTAGGGACCAAAAATGAATATCCTCAGAAAAATAAACTAGTAAGAAGCTATCTGTGAAACTGCTTTGTGATGTGTGGATTCATCTCACAGAGAAAAAAGTTTCTTTTGAAGCAGCAGGTTGGAACCACGTTTTGTGGAGCAGCTGCAAACTGATATTTGGGAGCCCATTGAGGCCTATGGGGCAAATGGCATATCTACAGATAAAAACTAGAAAGAAGCTCTCTATGAAACTGCTTTGTGATAAGTGGATTCATCTCACAGACTTAAAGCTTTCTTTTGATTCTGTAGGTTGGAAACACTCTTTTTGGAGAATCTGCAAGGGGACATTTGAAAACCCATTGAGGCCTCTCTGGCAAACCAAATATTTTCAGAGGAAAAGTAGACAGAAGCCATCTGTGAAAATACTTTGTAACATGTGAATTTTGCTCACAGAGTTAAACCTTTCTTTTGATTCAGCAAATTGGAAAAGTCTTCTTTGAGAATCTGCAAAGGGATATTTGGGAGCCCACAGAGGCCTATGGGGTTAAAACGATTATTTACTGATAAAAAGTACAAAGAAGATATCTTGAAACTTCTTGTTATGTGTGGGTCATCTCACAGAGGTAAAGCTATATTGATTCAGCAGTTTGGAAACACTGTTTTTGGAGAATCTGCGATGAAATATTTAGGAGCCCATTATGTCCTATGTGGAAGAGCTGAATATCACCATACAGAAACTAGAAAGAAGCTATCTGTGAAACTGCTCTGTGATATGTGGATTAATCTCACAGAGTTAAAAATTTACTTTGTTTCAGCAGTTTGGAAACACTCTATTTGGAGAATCTGCAAAGGAACATTTCAGAACCCACTGAGGCCTATGGGGAAGAAGCGAATATTCCCAGGTAAAAACTAGATAAAGAAGCTATCTGTGAAACTGCTCTGTAATGTGTGAATTCATCTCACAGAACTAAATCTTTGTTTTGATTCAGCAGTTTGGAAGCACTTTTTTGGAAGAGGCTGTGAAGGGACATTTGGGATCCTATTAAGTCCTATGTGGAAGAAATGAACATCCTCAAATAAAGACTAGAAAGAAGCTATGTGTGAAACTGTTTTGTGATGTGTGGATTCATCTCCAAGAATTAACTCCTTCCGTTGATCCAGCAGATTGGAAACACTCATTTTGGAGAGTCTGTGAAGGGACATATTAGAGCTTATTCAGGCCTATGGGGAAAAACTGAATATTCCCAGATAAAAATTACAAATAAGATATCTGTGAAACTGCTAATTGATGTGTGGATTCATCTCACAGATTTTTACCTTTGCTTTGATTTAGAAGGTTTAAATCTTTTTTTTTTTTTTTGGATAATTTGCAAAGGGATATTTGGAGCCCATTGATGCATATGGGGAAAAACAGAATATCTCCAGATAAAAACAGGAAATGAGTTATCTGTGAAATGAATTCATGATATGTCGATTTATCTCAGAGTTTAATTTTTCTTTTCATTAAGCAGTTTGGAAGCACTCACTCTGTAGAATCTTCGAAGGGACATTTTAGAGACCGTTGAGTCCTATGGGGAAAAATTGAATATCCCCAGATAAAAACTAGAAAGAGGTATTCTGTGAAACTGCTCTGTGATGTGTGGATTCATCTCACAGAGTTAAATCTTTCTTTTTATTCAGCATGTTGGAAACACTCTTTTTGGAGAATCTGTGAAGAGACATTTAAGAGCCCATTGAGCCTCATGGAGTTAAATAGAATAACCCCAGAAAAAAACTAAAAGGAAACTCTCTGTGAGACTGATTTGTAATGTGTGGATCCATCTCACAGACTTATTCATTCAGCAGCTTAGGAACACTCTTTTTCTAGGGTCTGTGAAGGGACATTTGGAAACCCATTGAGGTCTATAAGAAAAAACAGAATATCCCCAGATGTAAACTAGAAAGAAGTTATCTATGAAACTGCTTTCTGATGTGTGGATTCCTCTCTCAGCCTTAAGCATTTCTTTTGATGCAGCAGACTGGAAACTCTCTTTTAGTAGAATCTCCAAAAGTACATTTGGGAGCCCATTGAGGCCTGTGGGAAAAAAAATGAATGTCCCCAGAAATATCTAGAAAGAACCTATCTGAAGTACTGCTTTGTGATTTGTGAATTCACGTCACAGATTTAAACCTTTCTTTTGATTCAGCCAATCGTAAATACTCTTTTTGGAGAATTTGTGAAGGGACTTTTGGGAGACCATTAAGACCTATGGGGGAAAATGGAATATTCCCAGATAAAAACTTGAAAGAAGCTTTCTGTGAAACTGCTTTGTGATGTTTGGATTCATCTCACAGAATTAACCCAATCTTTTGACTCAGCAGGATCCAAACACTCTTTGTGGATAATCTGCGAAGGGACATTTGTAAGACCTTTGAGGTCTATGCATAAAAACTGAATATCATCAGACAAAAACTACAAAGAAGCTGTATGACAAGCTACTTTTTGATGTGTTGATTCATCTCACAGAGGTAAACATTTCTTTTGGTTCAGCAGGTTGGAAAAACTCTTTTTGGAGAATCTGCAAGAGGATGTTGGGAGCCCATTGAGGCCTATGGGGGGAAAAATCCGCAGATAAAAGCTGTAAAGAAACTATCTGTGAAACTGCTTTGTGATGTGTGGATTCATCTCACAGAATTAAATCTTTCTTTTGGTTCAGCTGTTTGGAAACACAATTTTGGAGAATCTGCAAAAAATCTCGTTGGAGCCCATTGGGGCCTATGAAGAAAAACAGAATATCTTTAGATACAAACTAGACAGAAGTCTTCTGTGAAACTGTTTTTGATATGTGGGTTCAACTCATAGTTTTAAATCTTTCTTTTGATTCAGCATATTGGAAATCCTCTTTTTGGGGAATCTGTGAAAAACATTTGGGAGTCCATGGGGCCTTGGAATAAAAAGGAATATCCCAACATAAAAACGGGAGAAAATGTTTCTGTGAAACTGTTTTAAGATGTGTGGATTCATTTCACAGTTAATCGTTTTTGTTTTTCTTCAGCAGGTTGGAAACACTCTTTATGGAGAATCTGCAAAAGGGCATTTGGGGGCCCATTGGGACTGATGAAGAAAAACAGAGTAGTGGCAGATAAAAACGAGAAAGAAGCTATCTGTGAAACTACTTTGTGATGTGTGCATTCATCTCACAAAGTTAAAACTTTCTTTTGATTCAGCAGGTTCAAATCACTATCTTTGGAGAATCTGAGAAGAGACATTTGGGAACGCATTGAGGTCTATGTGGAAAAACCAAATATATCCAGATAGGAAATAAAAAGAAGCTATCTGTGAATCTGCTTGTGATGCTTGGATTCATTTCCCAGAGTTATACCTTTTGTTTGATTCAGCAGGTTATAAACACTTTTTGGAGAATCTGTAAAGGGATATTTGTGAGCCCATTAAGGCCTATGTGGTAAAACCAAATACCTGCAGGTAAAAACAAGAAAGAGGCTATGTGAAACTGCTTTGTGATGTGTAAATTCATCTCACAGAGTTAAACCTTTCTTTTGATTCAGTAGGTTAAAAATGTTCTTTTTGGAGAATCTGTGAAGAGGCACTTTGAAGTGAATGAGGCGTATGGAACAAAACCGAATATTCCCAGAGAAAAACTAGAAAGTAGCTATCTGTGAAACTCTTTTGTGAAGTTTGGATTCATCTCAAAGAATTAAACCTTTATTTTTATTCTGCAACTTGGAAACACTCTTTTTTTTTTTTTTTTTTTACACAATCTGTGAGGGTACATTTGAGAGCCCATTGAGACCCATGGGGAAAGACCGAATATCCACAGATAAAAACTAGAAAGAAGCTCTCTGTGAAACTGCTTTTTGATGTGTGCATTCATCTTACAGAGTTAAAGGTTTTTATTGATTCAGCAAGTTGGAAACACTCGTTTTGGAGAATCTGCAAAAAGGCTTTTTAGAGCCCAATGATGCCTAGGGGAAAAATTGAATATCTCCTGATAAAAATTAGAGAGTAGTCATCTGTGAAACTGCTTTGTAATGTGTGGATTCATCTCACAAAGTTTTCTTCTGATTCAGCAGGTTCAAAACACTCTTTTTCTAGAGTCTGTGAAGGGACATTTGGCAGACAATTGAGGATTATGTAGAAAAACCAAATATCCCCAATTAAAAACTAGAAAGAAGCTATCTATGAGACTACTTTGTGATGTTTGAATTCATCTCAAAGAGTAAAATTTTTCTTTTGATTCAGCAGTTTGGAAACACTCTTTTTGGAGAATCTGAAAAGGGACATTTGAGAGTCCATTGAGGCCCATGGACAAAAACCGAATATCTACTGATAAAAACTCAAAAGAAACTATCCATGAAACTGCTTTGTGATGTATGGATTCATCTTACAGAGTTAAACGTTTTTATTGATTCAGCAGTTCAGAAACGCTCTTTCTGGAGAATCTACCAAGAGACATTTTGGAACTCATTAGTACCTAAGGAAAAATCGAATATCACCAGATAAAAACTAGAAAGAAGCTATCTCTGAAACTGCTTTGTGATGTGTGGATTCATATAACAGAGTTAAAGATTTCCTTTGATTGAGACTGTTCAAAACACTCTTTTTCTAGAATCTGTGAAGAGATATTTGGGAGCCCATTGAGAACTATGGAGAGAATCTGAATATCCCCAGGTAAAAACTAGAAAGAAGTTCTCTGTGAGACTGCTTTGTGACGTGCAGATTCATCTCACATAGTTTAAGCTTTCTTTTTATTCATCAGGGTGGAAACACTCTTTCTAAACAATCTGCAAAGGGACATTTTGTAGCCCTTTGAGGCCTATGGGGAGAAACCTAATATCCCCAGACAAAACAGGAAAGAAGCTATATTTGAAACTGATTTCTGATGTGAAGATTCATCTAACAGAGGTAAACCTTTCTTCTGATCCAGCAGGTTTCAAACAGTCTTATTGGAGAGTCTGTGGAGGTTCATTTTGGATCCCATCGAGCCCTGTGGGGAAAAACCAAATAGACCCAAATAAAAATTAGAAAGAAGCTATATGTGAAACTGCTTTGTGATTCATGGATTCATCACACAGAGTTAAATCTTTCTTTGGATTCAGCAGGTTGGAAACACACCTTTTGGAAAATCTGCAAAGGAACATTTGAAAGTGCATTGAGTTTATGGGGCAAAATTGAATATCCCCATATAAAACAAAGAAGGTAGCTACCAGTGAAACTGTTTTGTTATTTATGGATTCATCTCACAGAGTTAGTCTCATTTTTTATTTAGCAGGTTGGATACACTCTTTTTAGAGAATCTATGAAGAAACATTTGGGAGCACAATGAGGCCTAGGGAAAAAATTGAAAATCCCCAGATGTAAACTAGAATGAAGCTATCTGTAAAACAGTTTTGTGATGTGTAGATTTATCTCAAAGACTTAAAGTTTTCTTTGCATTCAGCAGGGTAATAACCCTACTTCTAGATAATCTGCAATGGAACATTTTGTAGCCCATTGAGGCCTATGGGGAAAACCCTATTATCCCCAGATAAAAACTATAAAGAAGCCATCTGTGGAAGTGCTTTGTGATGTGAAGATTCATCTCACAGAGGAAAACCTTTCTTTTGACTCAGCACGTTGCAAACACTCTTATTGGAGAATCTGCAAAGGTTCATTTCGGTGTCCATTGAGCACTGTGAGAAAAAACGAAATACCCCTAGATAAAAACTAGAAAGAAGTTATCTGTGAGACTGCTTTGTGATGCGTGGATTCATCTCACAGTGTTAACTTTCTTTTGATTCAGCAGTTTCAAACACTCCTTTTGGAGAATCTGCACAGAATATTTGGAGGCTCATTGAGGTTTATGGGGCAAAATTGAATATCCCCAGTTAAAAACTAGAAGGCAGTTCCCAGTGAACTTGCTTTGCGATTTGTGTATTCATCTCACGTATTAAACTTTCTTTTGATTTATCAGCTTGGAAACACCTTTTTACAGAGTCTGCAAAGAAATATACGGGAGCCCAATGAAGCCTAGGGAAAAAATTGAAAATCTCCAGATAGAAATGAGAAATAAGTCATCTGTGAAACAGCTTTGTGATGTGTGGATCCATCTCACAGAGGAAAACCTTTTTTTTTTTTTTTTGATTCAGCAGATTGGAAACACTCCTTTTGTACAATGTACAAAGGGACACTAGGGAACCCATTGAGGCCTATGGAGAGAGACAGAGATATCCAGAGATAAAAACTAGAAAGAAGCTATCTGTGAAACTGCTTGTGATGTGTGGATTCATCTTACAGATTTAAACGTTTTAATAGATTCAATAGGTTGGAAAAAATCTGTTTGGAAACTCTGTGAAGAGACATTTTTTAGTCAATTGAGGCCTAGGGAAAAAAACCTGAATATCCCTAGATAAAAATCAAATAGAAGATATCTGTGAAACTGCCTTGTGAGGTGTGGATTCATCTTACAGAATTAAAATTTTCTTTTAGATTCAGTGGGTTCGATCACTCTTTTTGTAGAATCTGTGAAGGGGCATTTGGAAACCCATTGAGGCCTATAGGGATTAACCAAATATCCCCATGTAAAAACCTGCAAGAAGCTATCTGAGAAATGCTTTGTGATGTGTTGATTCATCTCATAATGTTTAACCATTCTTTTGACTCAGCAAATTGGAAACTCTTTCTCTAGGACTTGCAAAGGTACATTTTGGAGCCCACTGAGACCTATGGGGAAAGACCAAATAACCCCATATTAAAACTAGAAAGCAGCTGTCTGTAAAATTTTTGCGATGTGTGGATTCACTTCACAGACTTGAACCTTTCTTTTGATTCAGCAGGTAGGAAACACTCTTTTTGTTGGATCTTGGAGAGTACGTTTGAGGGTCAATTGAGGCCTACAGGGAGAAAAACCAATATCCCCAGATAAAAACTAGAAAGAAACTATCAGAGACACTGCTTTGTGATGTGTGGATTCATGTCACAGAGTTAAACCTTTCTTTTGATTCAGCAGTTAAGAAGTATTCTTTTAGAGAATCTGTGAAGGGACAGTTTTGAGTCCCTTGAGGTCTACAGGAATAAAATGGAATATCCCCAGATAAAAACTAGAAAGAAACTCTCTGTGAATTTGTGATGCTTAAATTCATCTCACAGAGTTAAACCTCTCTTTTGACTAAGCAGGTTGAAAACACTCTTTTTGGAGAATCTGCAAAGGGAAATTTTTGAGCCCTTTGAGGCCTATGGGGAAAAATTGAATATGTCTTGATAAAAACTAGAAAGAAGCTGTCAGTGAAATTGTTTTGTTATCTGTGGATTCATCTCACAGAAATAAATCTTTCTTTTGATTAAGCAGGGTGGAAACAGGTATTTTTGGAGAATCTGGAAGGGATATTTCAGAGCCTATTGAGGCCTATGAGGAAAAACAGAATGTCTGCAGATAAAACCTATAAAAAAGCTGTCTGTGAAACAGCTTGGTGATATTTAGATTCATCTCACAGAATTAAAACTTTCTGTTGATTCATAAGGTTTGAATCACTGTTTTTGGAGGATCTCTGAAGGGCCATTTTGGAGAACATTGAGGCCTATGGAAACAAATCAAACATCCCCAATTAAAAACTAGAAAGAACTATCTGTGAGACTTCTTTATGATATGTGATTTCATCTCACAGAGTTAACACTAATTTTGATTCACCAGGTTGAAAACACTCTTTCTGTCAAATCAGTAAATGGACATTTGGGAACCCATTGAGGCCTATGCAAAAAAAGTAATATCTCCAAATAAAACTAGAAAGAATCTATCTGTGAAACTGCTTTGTGATATGTGGATTCATGTGACAGAGTTAAACCTTTCTTTTGATTCAACAGTTTCTAGACATTGGAAAATATGAGAAGGGACAATTGGGAGCCCATTGATGCCTGTGTAGAAAAGCCAAATATCCCCAGATAAAAACTCAAAAGAATCTATCTGTGAAGCTGGTTAGTGATGGGTGGATACATCTCACAAAGTTAAACCATTATTTTTATTCAGCAGGTTGGAAACATTGTTTTTGGAGAATCTGCAAAGGGATATTTTAGAGCCCATTAAGGACAGTAGGGAAAAATCAAATATCCCCTGATAAAAATTAGAAAGAAACTCTCTGTGAAACTGCTTTGTGATGTGTGGATTCAATTCACAAAGTTACACTGTTCTTTTGATTCAACAGGTTGGAAACGCTCTCTTTGGAGAATCTGTGAAGGAACATTAAGAGCTCATTGATGCCTAAATGGAAAAACCAATTATCCCCTGATGAAAACTGGAAAGAAGGTATCTGTGAAACTGCTTTGTGATGTGATGCTTTGGAAACACTTTTATTGGACAATCTGCAAAGGGACATTTGGGAGAACATTGTGGTCTATCGGGGAAAAATGAATATCTCCAGATAAAAACTAGAAAGAAGACATATATGAAAACAATTTGTCATATGCAGATTCATCTCACAGAGTTAAACATTTCTTTTAATTCAGCAGCTTGGAAACACTATTTTGGAGAATCTGCAAACAAACATTAAGGGGCCCATTTAATCCAAAGGGAAAAATTGTATATACCCCAATAAAAACTAGAAAGAAGCTATCTATGAAACTGCTTTTTATGTGTGGATTTTTTCTCACAGAGATAAACCTTTCCATTGATTCAGCAGGTTGGAAACACTCTTTTTGTAGAATCTGCGAAGGGACATCGGGAGCCCAGGCCTATGTGGAAAAACTGAATATTTCCATATAAAAACTGTAAAGAAGCTATCTGTTAAATGCCTTTGAGATGTGTGGATTCATCTCACAGAGTTGAAACTTTCTTTTAATTCAGCAGGTTGGAAACACTCTGAATAATCTCAACAGGGAAATCAGAACCTTTTATTGACTATGGGGAGAAATGGAATATTCCCTGATAAAAACAAGAAAGAAGGTATCAGTGAATCTGATTTCTGATATGTGGATTCATGACACTGAGTTAACCTTTCTTTTGATTCAGCAGGCTGGAAGCACTCTTTCTGGGGTATCTGCAAGGGTACATTTTGGTGCCTTTTGAGGAATATGGGGTAAAACAGAATATTCCCAGATAACCATTAGAAAAAAAACTATTAGAGAAACTGCTTTGTGATGTTTGGATTCATCTCACAGTTAGTCCTTTCTTTCGATTCAGCAGATTGGAAACACTCTTTTTGGAGAACTTGCAAAGGGACATTTGGAAGACCTTTGTGGCCTATGGGGAAAAACAGAATATCCCCAGAAAAAAACTAGAAAGAAGCTATCTGTGTACCTGCTTTGTGATGTGTGGATTAATCTCACAGAGTTAAACCTTTTTAAAAATTAAACATGTTAGAAGCACTCTTTTTAAAGAATCTGCAAAGGGACATTAGGGAGTCCTTTTAGGCCTAGGGGAGTAGCAGAACATCCCAGGATAAAAACTAGAAAGAAGCTGTTAAACTGCTTTTTGATTTGCAGATTTTTCTCACAGAGATAAACCTTTCCTTTCATTCAGCAGATTGGAAACACTCTTTTTATAGAACCTATGAAGGGACATTTGGGAGCCCATTGAGGCCTCTGGCAAAAACCCAAATATTTGTGATTAAAAACTAGAAAAAAGCTATCAGTGAAACCGCTTTGTGATGTATGGATTTATGTCACAGAGTTAATCCTTTCTTTGTGAGTCTATTGAGGTCTATGGGGAAAAAAAAGAATATCACATTATAAAAATTTTGAAGAAACTATCTGTGAAACTGCTTTATGATGTGTGGATTTATCTCACAGAGTTAAAACTTTCTTTTGATTCAGCCGGTTGGAAACACTCTTTTAGAATCTCTGAGAGGACATTTAAAAGATCATTGAGGCCTATGGAACA
The DNA here is from genome assembly GCF_003255815.1 of Theropithecus gelada. NCBI lineage: Eukaryota > Metazoa > Chordata > Mammalia > Primates > Cercopithecidae > Theropithecus > Theropithecus gelada. Next base: position 43,600,318 of record NC_037676.1, on the reverse strand, counting down.
AAACTGAATATCCCAAGGTAAAAACTAGAAAAAAACTATTGGAGAAACTGCTTTATGATGTGTGGATTCATTTAATAGAGTTAAACCCTGCTTTTTTTCAGCAGGTTGAAACAATTCTTTTGGTAGTATCTCCAAAAGGACATTTTGAAGTCCAATGGGGCCTATTGAAAAAAAAAAAATAATATGTCAGATAAAACTAGAAAGAGGCTACCCATTTTTATTGCATTGATTCATCTCACTGAGTTAAAACTTTAGTTTGATTCAGCAGGTTGCAAACAGTTTTTGTAGAATCTGTGAAAAGATATTTGGGTGTCCACTGTGGCCTATGGAGCAAAACCAAATATCCCCAGATAAAAGCTAGAAAAAAGTTATCTGTGAAGCTGCTTTGTGATGTGTAGATTCATCTCATAGAGGTAAACATTTCTCTTGATTCAGCAGATTGCACACACTCTATTTGTAGAATCTTCTAAGGGACATTTCGTAGCCCATTGGGGCCTATAGGGGAAAACCAAATATCCCCAGATAAAAGTACAAAGAAACTATCTGTGTAACGGCTTTGTAAGTGTGGATTCATCTCACAGAGATAAACCTTTCTCTTGATTGAGTAGGTTGGAAACACTTGTTTTGTAGAATCTGTGAAGGGACATTTGGGAGCCCATTAAGACCTATGAGTAAATAAAGAATATCCCAGGATAAGAACTAGAAAGAATCTATCTGTGAAACAACTTTGTGATGTGTGGATTCATCCCACACAGTTAAAGCTTTCTTTTGGTTCAGCAGGTTGGCAAGCCTCTATTTGAAGAATCTGTGAAGGGATATTTGGGAGCCCATTGAGGACTATGGGGAAACACAGAAGATCTCCAGATAAAAACTAGAAACTGTCTCTGAAATTGCTTGGTGATGTGTGGATTCATCTCACAGATTTAAACTCATCTTTTGCTTCAGCAGGTTGGAAACACCTTTTTTGAAGAATCTGTGAAGGGACAGTTGGGAACCCATTGAGGCCAGTGAAGAGAAACAGAATATCCCCTGGTAATAATTAGAAAGAAACTCTCTGTGAAACTTCTTTGTGATATGTGGATTTATCTCACAGAGTTAAACCTTTCTTTTCACTGAACAGGATGGAAACACTCTTTTTGGAGGATCTGTAAAGGGACATTTGGGAGCCCATTGACTTCTATCAGAAAAACCAAATATTCCTAGAAACAAATTTGAAAGTCTCTTTCCGTGGAACTGCTTTGCATTGTGTGGATTCATCTTTCATAGTAAAACATTTCTTTTGATTGAGCAGATAGGAAACACGTTTTTTGAAGAATTTGCAAAAGGACATTTTAGAGTCCATTGAACCCTATGGGTAAAAAAGAATATTCCTAGAGCAAATATGAAAGAATCTGTCTTTGAAACTGCTTTGTGATTTGTGGATTAAGCAGGTTGGGGAATCTTTTTGGGGAATCCGTGAAAGGACATTTCGAAGCCCACTGCGTCCTGTGGCATAAAACCGAATATCTCAGACAAAACTAGAAATAAGTAATCTGGGAAACTACTTTGTGGTGTGTGGATTCATCTAACAGTGTTAAATCTTTCTCTTGATACACCAGCTGTATACACTCTTTTTTTGGAGAATCTGTGAAGCGACATTTGGGAGCCCACTGGGATTATGGATTAAAACAGAATATCCCTACATAAAAACGAGAAAGAAGCTATCAGTGAAACTTCTTTGGGATGTGTGGATTCATCTCACAGAGGTAAAGCTTCCTTTTATTTCAGCAGGTTGGAGACACTCTTTTTAAAGAATCTGAGAACAGACATTTGGGAGTCTGTTAAGGCCTATGGGGCAAAATGGAATATCCCGTTAAAAACTAAAAGGAAGCTAACTGTGAAACTGCTTTGTGATGTGTGGATTCATCTCACAGAGTGAAAGATTTCTTTTGATACAGCAGACTGGTAACACTCTTTTTGGAGAATCTGCAAAAGGACATTTTGGAGCCCAATGAGGTCTATGGGGCAAAACTGAGTATCCCCAGATCAAAACTAGAAATAAGGTATCTGTGAAACGGCTTTTGGATATGTGGATTCATTTTACAGAGTTAAATCTTTCTTTTGATTCAGCAGGTTGGAAACACTCTTTTTGGAGAATCTGCAAAAAAAAAAAAAAAAATCATATCCCATTGAGGTTTAGGAAGACAAACAGAATATCTTCAGAAAAAAAACTAGAAAGAAACTATTTGTGAAACTACTTTGTGATGTGTGGATTCATCGCACACAGTTAAACCTTTCTATTTACTCAGCAGGCTGGAAACACTCTTTTTGGAGAATCTTCAAAAAACATTTTGGAGCCCATTGAGGCCTATGGAGAACAACCATCTATTCCCAGAAAAATCTAGATAATATCTATCTGTGAAACTGCTTTCTGATGTGTGGATACATCTCAGGAAGGTAACCCTTTCTTTTGATTCAACAGCTTGGAAACACTCTTTTTGGAGAATCTGCTAAGGGACATTGGAAACCCATTCAGGCATATGGAGGAAAACAAAATAACCCCAAATAAGCTATAAAGAAGCGGTCTGTGAAACTGCTTTGTGATATGTGGATTCATCTCACAAAGTTAAGTTTTTCTTTTATCTCAGCAGGTTGGAAACTCTTTTTTGGATAATCTGCGAACGGATATTTTTGAACCCATTGAGGCCTATGTGGGAAGACCAAATATCCCCAAATAAAAGCTAGAAAGAAACTATCTATGTAATTGTTTTTTGATGTTTGGATTTGCCTGACTGAGTTAAACCTTTCTTTTGGTTCAGAAAATTGGAAACACTATTTGGAGAATCTGCAAAGAGATATTTGGGTGCCCACTGAGGCCTATGGGGCAAAACTGAATATCCCGATATAAAACCTAGAAAGAATCTATCCATGAAACTGCTTTGTGATGTGTGGATTCAACTTGAAGGGTTAAACCTTTTTTTTTGATTTAGCAGGTTGGAAACACTCTGTTTGGAGAATCTGTGAAGGGACATTTGGGAGTCCACTGAGGCACATATGGAAAGACGGAATATCCTCAGATGAAAGCTAGAAAGAAGCTATCTGTGAAACTGCTTTTTTATATGTGGATTCATCTCAATGTATCAAACCTGTCTTTTTATTCAGTGGGTTGGAAACATTCTTTGGAGAATCTGCGAAGGGACAATTTGGAGTCTATTGAGCACTAAGGGGAAAAAAAACAGTATTTCCATATAAAAATTTGAAAGAATCTTTCTGTTAAACTTCTTTGTTGTGTGTGGATTCATCCCATGGAGTTAAAACTGTCATTTGATTGAGAATGTTGGAAACACGCTTTTTGGAGAATATGTGAATGGACATTTGGGAGCCCAAATAGGCATATGTAGTAAAAATGAGTATCCCCAGATAAAAATTGGAAAGAAGCTATCTGGAAATGGCTTTATGATGAGTGTATTCATCCAAAAGAGTTAAACATTTATTTTGATTCAGCAGGTTAGTAACCCTATTTTTCGGCAATGTATGATGGAGCATTTTGTAGCCTATTGACACCAGCATGGAAAAATGGAATATTCCCAGATAAAAACTAGAAAAAATCTGTCTGTGAAACTGCTTTGTGATGTGTGGATTCACCTCACAGTGATAAACATTTCTTTACATTTAGCAGTTTGGAAACACCCTTTTTGGAGAATCTGTGAAGGAATATTTGAAAGCCCATTGAGGCCAATGGGGAGAAACTGAATATCCCCAGATAAAAAATAGAAAGAAGCCCTCTGTGAAACTGCTTTGTAATGCATGGATTCATATCACAGAGTTAAAACTTTCTTTTTTGATTCACCATGTTGGAATCTGCAAAGAAATATTTGGGAGCCCACTGAGGTCTGTGGGGGAAACACCGAATATCCAACGATAACAATTAGAAAGAAGCTACCTATGAAACCACTTTGTAATGTGTGTATTCATCTTACAGAGTTAAACTTTTTTTTGTTTCAGCAGGCTGGAAACAGTTTTTTGGAGATTCTGCGGGGGACATTTAGGAACCCATTGTAACCTATTGGGTAAAACAGAATATACCCTGAAATAAATAAATAAATAAATAAATAAGCTATCTGTGAAACTGATTTGTAATCTGTGGATTCATCTCTAAGTGTTAAACCTTTGTTTTGATTCAACAGATTGGTAACACTTTTGTTGGAGGATCTGCAGAGGGACATTTGGGAGCCCACTGAGGACTATGGGGAAAAATCGAATATTCTCAGATAAAAACTAGAAAGGAGTTATATATGAAACCACTTTGTAGTGTGTGCATTAATTTCAAAGACATAAACCTTTCTTTTCCTTCAGAAAGATGAAAAAATTGTTTTTGGAGAATCTGTGAAGGGTCTTTTGAGAGCTCACTGAGGCCTACGAAGAAAAACTGAATATGCCAACAAAAAAATTAGAAAGAAGCAATCTGTGAAACTGCTTTGTGATATGTGGATTCATCTCACAGAGTTAAACTTTTTTATTTTTGATTCAACAGGTTGGAAGCTTTGCTTTTGAAGAGTCTGTGAAGGTTCATTTAGGTGCCTATTGAGACCTAACAACAAAAACTGAATATTCCCAGATAAAACAAGAATTAAGTCATTTGGGAAACTAGTACATTATGACTGGATTCATTTCACAGAGGTAAAACTTCCTTTTGATTCAGCAGGTTGGAATCACTCTTTTGGTAAAATCTGCAATGGGACATTCAGAAGCCCGTTGAGGCATAAGGGGAAAATCCAAGTATACCCAGATAAAAACTAGAAAGAAATTATCTGTGAAACTGCTCTGTGATGTATGGATTAATCTCAGAGACTTAAACTATTCTTTTGATTCAGCACGTTGGAAAGACCCTTTCTCTAGAATCTGCAAAGAGACATTTGGGAGGCTACTGAGGTTTTTGGGTGGAAAAAAAAAGAAAATGAATATCCCCAGAAAAAAAATAATCTATCTGTGTGTCTGCATTCTTATGTGTGGATTCAACTTAGATTTAAACCTGTCTTTTTATTCAGTAGGTTGGAAACTTTTTTTTGGAGAATCTGTTAAGAAACATTTGGGAGACCTTTGAGGGCTATGGGGACACACCGCATACCCCCAGACAAAAACTAGAAAGAACTATCTGGGAAACTGATTTTTGATGTGTGGATTAACGTGACAGAGTTACATTTGTCCTTTAATTCAGCAGGTTGAAAACACTTTTTTGGTGAAATTTGCAAATGAACATTTCGGAGCTCATTGAGACCTATGGGGAAAAACAGAATGTCCCCAGATAAAAACTATAAAGAATCTATCTGTGAACCTAATTTGCGATATGTGGATATCACACACATTGAAAGTTTTCTTTTAATTCAACAGTCTGTAAGCACTTTTTTTGGGGAATCTGTGGAGGCACATTCTGGAGCCCATTGAAGACTATTGCATGAAACAGAATATACCCAGATAAAAACTACAAAGAAGGTATCTGTGAAACAGCTTTGTGATGTGTGGATTTATGTCACAGTTTAAAGCTTTCCTTTCATTCAGCAGGTTGGAAGTACTTTTTTTGAAGAATATGCAAAGGAACATTTGGGTGTTCAAAGAGGCCTAGGGGAAAAATAAAATCTCCCCAGATAAAAGCTACAAAGAACCTATCTGTGAAGTGGCTTTTTGATGTGTGGATTCATCTCATAGAGAATAAACTTTCTTCTAATTCAGCAGATTGAACCTGCAAAGAGACACGTGGGAGCTCTTTGAGGCCATAGGGAAAAACTGAATATCCCCTGATAAAGCTAGAAAGAAGCTAACTGTGAAACTGCTTTGTGATGCTTTGTGATGTGTGGTGTCATCTCACAGAGGTAAAATTTTCTTTTGATTCAGAAGGTTGGAAACACTCTTTTTGGATAAAGTGCAATGGAATATTTGGGAGCCCATTGAGGCCTATGGGGAAAAACTGAATATCCCCAGATAAAAACGAGAAAGAAGCTATCTGTGAAATTTTGTGATGGGGGGATTCATATCACAGAGTTAAACTTTGTTTGATTCAGCAGTTTGGAAACACTCACTTTGGAGAATCTGTGAAGGAACATATCTTAGCCCACTTAGTCCTATGGGGAAAAACTGAATATCCCCAGATAAAAACTAGAAAGGAACTATCACAAAGCTGCTTTGTTATGTGTGGAATCATCTCACAGGGTTAAATTATTCTTCTGTTACAGCAGATTGGAAACACTTTTTTTGGACAATCTGTGAGAGGACATTTGAGAGCGCAATGAGGCCTAATGGGAAAAACAGAGTATTTACAGATAAAAACTAGAAAGATGTTATCTGTGAAAGTGCTTTTTGATGTGTGAATACATCTCACAAAATTAAACGTTTGTTTTCACTTAGCAGGTTAGAAACACTCTGTTTGGGGATCTGACAAGGGATATTTTTGCATGCAAAGTGGCCTATTGGGAAAAACTGAATATCCCCAGATAAAAACTAGAGAGGAGCCACCTGTGAAGCTGCTTTGTGAAGTGTAGACACATGTCGCAGAGTCAAACATTTCTTTTGATTCAGCAGGTTGGAGACACTCTTTTTTGAGACTTTGTGAAGTGGTATATTGGAGCCCATTGAAGCCAATGGTGAAAAACTGTTTATTTCCAGATAAAAGCTAGAAAGAAGCTTTGTGTGAAACTGATTTTTGATGTGTGGATTTATGTCACAGATTTAAACTGTTCTTCTGATTCAGCAGGTTGGAAACACGCTTTTTGGAGAATCTGCAAAGGGTCGTTTCAGAGTACGTTGATGCCTAAGGGGAAAAAGTGAATATTTCCCCCCAAAAAGTAGAGATAACCTATCTGTGAAACAGCTTAGTGATGTGTCGATTTATCTCATATAAAAACTAGAAATAAGCTATCTGTGAAACTGCTTTGTTATGTTTGCGCTCATCTCACAGTGTTAAAGCTTTCTTTTGAATTATCAGTTTGGAAACACACTTTTTGGAAAATCTGCGAAGGGACATTTGGGTGCCCATTGTAGCCTAAGGGGAAGAACAGACTATCCCCAGCTAAAAACGAAAACAACAACAAAAACAACAACAACAATAACAAAAAAAGCGGGAAAAAAACTATCTGTGAAACTGCTTTGTGATGTGTGGATTTCTCTCACAATGTTACATTTTTCTTTGTATTCAGCAAGTTGGAAACACCCTTTTTGTAGGATCTGAAAAGGGACATTGTGGAGCCAATTGAAGCCTATAAGAAAAAACCAAATACACCAGGATAAAAACTAGAAAAAAGCTGTGAAACTGCTTTGTGATGTGTGGATTCATCTCACCGAGTTTAACCTTTCTTTTGATTCAGCAGATTGGAAACACTGTTTTTGGATGAACTGTGAGGGGAGACTTTGGAGTCTATTGAGGCCTATGGAGAAAAACTGAATATCCCTAAATAAAACTAGAAAGAAGTAACCTATGAAACTGCTTTGTGATATGTAAATTCTTTTCACAGAGAAAAAGCCTTATTTTGATTCAGCAGTTTGGATACACTCTTTTTCTAGAATCCACGGAAAGAAACTTGGCAGTCAATTGTTGAATAAAAGGAAAAAATGAATATCCACAGATAAAAACTAGAATGAAGCTATCTGTGAAACTCCTTTGTGATGTGTGGATTCATCTCACAGAATTAAAACTGTCTTTGAATTCAGCAGGTTGGATACCCCAACTGGAAAATCTGGGGAGAAACATTTTGGCATCCCCTGAGGCCTATGGAGAAGAACAGAATCTACCTAGATTAAAAAAAGACAGAATCTATCAGTGAAACTGCTTTGTGATGTGAGGATTACTCCAACAGAGGTAAACTTTTTTTTTCATTCAGCAGTTTTGAAACACTCTTTTTGGAGAATCTGTGAAGGGATATATGGGAGCCAAATGTAACCAATGGAGAAAATTTGAATATCCCCAGGAAAAACAAAATAGAAACAATCTCTGATACTGCTTTGTGATGTATGGATTCATCTAACAGAGTTAAACCTTTCTTTTGATTCAGCAGGTTGGAGACACTCTTTTTGGAGAATATGTGAAGGAACATTTGGGATCCCTTTGAGGTGTATGGGTAAAAACCAAATATCCCAGATAAAAACTAGAAAGAAACTATTTTTGAATATGCTTTTTGATGTGTGGATTCAACTCACAAAGTTAAACTTTTCTTTTTATTCAATATGTTAAAACACTCTTTTTGGAAAATGTACAAAAGGACATTTTGGAGTCTTTGGGGGTCTACGGGGAAAAGCAGCATATCCCCAGAAAAAATACTAAAAAGAAGCCATCTGTGAAACTGCTGTGTGATGTATGGATTCATCTCACAAAGTGAAATGATTCTTTTGGTTCAGCAGGTTGGAAACCCTTGTTTTGGATAATCTGTGTGGGGACATTTGGGCATTCAATGAAACCTGTGGTGAAACACCAAAAATCCACACATATAAACTAGAGAGAAGCTATCTTTGAAACTACTTTTTCATGTATGGATTCTCCTCACAGAGTTAAACCTTTCTTTTGATTCAGTAGGTTGGAAACACTCTTGTATTAAAATATGTGAAGGGACATTTGGGAGCCAACAGAAATCTATGAGGATAAATTGAATATCTCCAGATAAAAAGTAGAAAGAAACTGTCTGTGAAACTGCTTTGTGATATACATATTCATCTCACAGAAGTAAAATTATTTTTGGATTCAGCAAGTTAGAAATACTCGTTTTGGAGAATCTATGAAGGGACTTTCAAGAGCCCATTGAGGTCTATGGGGAAAAACAGAATATCCCCAGATAAAAACTAGAAAGAACTGTGTGTGAATCTGATTTGTAATGTGTTCATTCATCTCACAGAGTTAAACCTTTTTCTAATTTAGCAGGTTGGAAACAGTCTTTTTCGAGAATCTACCAAGGGACATTTTAAAGCCCATTATGACCTATGTAAAAAAAAATATTATCCCCAGATCAAAACTACAAAGAAGCCATCTGTGAAACTTCTTTGTGATTTGTGGATTCAGGTCAAAAAGGTAAACTTTTATTTGTATTCAGCAGGTTGGAAACACTCTTTTTGTAAAATCCGTGAATGGACACTTGGGAGCCCATAGAGGTCACTTGGGAAAAATTGAGTATCTACAGATAAAAACTAGAAGAACCCTATCCTTGAAACTGCTTCATGATGTGTGGATTCTTCTCACAGAGTTAAACCTTTCATATGATGCAGCAGGCTCTGAACAGTCATTTTATAGAATCTGTGAGGAGACATTTGGGAGCCCCTTGAAGCCTAGAGGAAAAATCAAATATCTCCACATAAAACTAGAATGACGTTATCTGTGAAACTGCTTTGTGATTTGTGGATTCATCTCACCAAGATAAAACTTTCTTTTAATTCAAAAGTTGGAAACACTCTTTTTGGAAAAGCTGCATAGGTACATTTGAAAGTCCATTGTGGTTTATTGAAAACAAAACAAAAAACAAAACAAAACAAAACAAAAAAAAACAACAAATATCTCCAGATAAAAACTAAAAAGAATCTACCTATGAAACTGCTTTGTGATGTTTGGATTCGTCTCATAGAGTTAAACGTTTCTTTTGTTCAGCAGCTTGGAAACACTCTTTTGGAGAATTTGTGAAGGGGCATTTTGGAGCCCAGTGTGGCCTAAGGGGAAAAACTGAATATCCCCAGATAAGAACTAAAAAGAAACTATCTGTGAAACTACTTTGTGATTTCTGCATTCAGCTCAAAAATTTAATTCTTTCTTTTGATTCAGCAAGTTGGAAACACTCTTTTTGGATAATCAGTGAAGAGATATTTGGTAGCCCTTTGGAGCCTAGGTGAAAAACCGAATATCCTCAGAGAAAAACTAGAAAGAAGTTATCTGTGAAACTGCTTTGTAATGTGTGGATTCATGTGGATTCAAACCATTCTTTGATTAAGAAGGATGGAAACACTCTTTTTGAGTAACTGTGAAGGGACATTTGGGAGCCTATTGAGAACTATGGAAAAACCAGAATATCCCTGGATAACAACCAGAAATAAGCTACAGTGAAACTGGTTTGTGATGTGTGGACTCATCTCACAGAGTGAAATCTTTCTTTTGATTCAATAGGTTAGAAACACTCTTTTTGAAGAATCTGCTAAGGGACATTTGGGCACTCAAAGAAAGCTATGGGAAAAAATCAAATATCTTAATATATCGATCAGAAAGAATCTATCTGTGAAACTGCTTTTTAATGTATATTTTCTTCTCACAGAGTTAAAGCTTTCTTTTGAATGAGTGGGTTGGAAATACTCTTTTTGTAGAATCTGTGAAGGGTCATTTGGGAGATCATCGAAGCCTATGAGGAAAAACTGAATATCCCCAGACAAAAATTAGAAATAATCTATTTGTGAAACTGTTTTTGATGTGTGGATTCAACCCACAAAGTTAAACTTTTCTTTTTATTAAGTAGGTTGAAACACTCTTTTTGGATAATGTGCAAAGGGACATTTGGGAGCCCTTTGACACTTGTGGGGAAAAATTGAATATCCCCTGATAAAAAGTAGAAAGAAGCTATCTGTGAAACGGCTTTATGATGTGTGGATTTATCTAACAGAGTAAAAACTTTCTTATGATTCACCAGGTTGGAAACACTCTTTTTGAGGAATCTGTGAAGGGAGATTTTGACACCCATTGAGGCCTATGGGGAAAAACCAAATATCTCCAGATAAAGACTACAAATGAGTCATCTGTGAAACTGCTTTGTGATGTGTGGATTCCTATCATAGATTTAACCTTTCTTGTGATTCAGTAGCTTGGAAACACTTTTTTTGGAGAATCTGCAAAGCGATGTCAGGAAGCCCATTAAACCCTATGGAAAACAAAACAAAACAAAACAAAAAAATATCCCCAGATAAAGTCAGAAAGAAGCTATCTGTGAAATTGCTTTGTGATGCATGGATTAATCTCACAAATTTAAACCTTTCTTTTGATTCAGCAGGTTGGAAACACTTTTTTTTTTTTTTTTTTTTTTTTGGAGAATCTGTGAAGGGACATTCAGGGGCCCATTGAGGCCTAGGTGGAAAAACAGAATATCTCCAGAAGAAAACTAGAATAAAGTTATCTGTGAATCTACTTTGTGATGTGTGTATTCATCCCACAAAAGTAAAATTTTCTTTTTGTTTAGCAGGTTGGAAATACTATTTTGGAGAATCTCTGAACAGACATTTGGAAGCCCATAGAGGCCTAAGGGGAAAATAGAATATCCCCCAATTAAAACTAGAATAAAGTTATCTGTGAAACTACTTTGTAGTGCGTGGATTCTTCTCAGAGAGATAAACCTTACTTTCAATTCAGCCAGTTGAAAACACTCTTCTTGTAGAATCTGCAAAAGGATATTTAGGAGTCCATTGAGGCCTATGGGGAAAAATTGAATATCCCCACATTGAAACCACAAATAAGCTATCTGTGAAACTGGTTTGTGTTGTGTGGATTCATCCTGCAGAGTTAAACTTTCCTTTTATTCAGCAGGTTAAAAAAAAACCTCTTTTTTTGTAGAATCAGCAAAGGGACATTTGTGAGATAATTGAGGCATACGGAGAAAAAGAGAATATCTCCAGATAAAAACTAGAACAAGCTATCTGTGAAACTGCTTTGCGATGTGTGGATTCATCTCACGGAGTTAAACCTTTCTTTTCATTCAGCAGGTTAGAAACATTGTTTTTGAAGAGTCTGTGAAGTGACATTTTTTTGCACCAATTGAGGCCAATGGGGAAAAACCGAATATCACCAGATAAAAACTAGAAAGAAGCTATCTATGGAACTGCTTTGTGATGTGCAGATATATCTCACTGAGTCAAAACTTTCTTTTGACTTACCAGGTTGGAAACACTCTTTTTAGAGAATATGCAAAGAAATGTTTGGGAGCCCATTGAGGTCTAAGGTAAAAAAAAAAAAAAAAAGAATATCTCCAGATTAAAAGTAGATACAATGTATTTGTGAATATGTTATTTGATGTGTGCATTCAACTCACAAAGTTAAACCTTTCTTTCAATTTAGAAGATTGGAAACACTCTTTTTGGAGAATCTGCAGAGAAACTTGGGAGCCCATTGAGGCCTATTGGAAAAACAGAATATCACATGATAAAAACTAGAAAAAAAAATCTGTGAAACTGCTTTGGGATGTGTGGATTCATCACAGAGAGTTAAACCTTCCTTTTAATTCAGCACATTGTAAACCCTCTTTTTGTACAATATGCAAAGGGACATTTGGGAGACCATTTAGGCCTATGGGTAAAAACTGAATATCGCCAGATAAAAAGTAGAAAGGAACTATCTGTGAAACTGCTTTGTAATGTGTGGATTCATTTCATTCAGATAAACCTTTCTTTTACTCAGCAGGTTGAGAACACTCTTCTTGGAAAATCTGCAAAAGGACATTTTGGAGCCCATTGAGGCCTATGGGGAAAAACTGAATATTCCCGGAAGAAAAAGCTACAAAGAAGGTACCTGTCAAACTTCTTTGTGATGTGCTGATTCATCTCATGAAGTTACAATTTTCTTTTGATTCAACATGTTGTCAACACTCTAATTGGAGAATCTGTGAAAGGGCATTTGAGAGCCCATTTAATCCTATAGGGAAATACTGAATATCCACAGATAAAAACTAGAAAGGAGCTATTTGTGAAACTGCTTTGTGATGTGTAACTTCATCTCATAGAATTAAACCTTTGTTATGATTCATCAAGTTGGAAACACTCTTTTTCTAGAATATATGAAGGGACATTTAGTACTTATTTAAACCTATGGGAAAAAGCCATATATCCCCAGATAAAGAGTAGAAAGAAGCTATCTGCAACACTGCTTTGTGATGTGTGGATCCATCTTACAGAGTTAAGCCTTTCTTAGTATTTAGCAGACTGGAAACACTCTAATTGAAGAATCTGTAAAGTGACAATTTGGAGCCCATTCAGGCCTATGGGTAAAGATCGAATATCCCCAGATAAAACTAGAAAAAAGCTACCTGTTAAACTGCTTTGTGATGTGTGGATTTATCGCACAAAGTTAAACACTTCTTTTGATTCAGCAGGTTGAAAATAACCTTTTTGTAGAACATGCAAAGAGACATTTGGGAACTCTTTGAGGACTATGGGGAAAAATGGGTTATTCCCAAATAAAAACTAGAAAGAAACTATCTGTGAAACTAATTTGTGATATGTGGATTTACCTCACAGAGCTAAGCCTTTCTTTGATTTGGCACGTTGGAAGCATTCTTTTTGGAGAATCTGTGAAGGGACAATTGGGAGCCCTTTGAGGCTTAAGTGAAAAACAGAATATCTCCATGTAAAACTAGAAAGAAACTGTCTGTGAGACTGCTTTGTGACGTGTGCATTCATCTCACAGGTTAGACCTTTCTTGTGATTTAGCAGGTTGGAAACACTCTTTTTGGAGAATCTGTGAAGAGACATTTAGCAGCCAATTGAGGCCAAAGGGAAAAAAGAGAATGTCCCAAGATAAAAAAAAAAAAGAAAAAAAAAGAAATGCATGGAACATCTCACAGAGGTAAACCACTTTTTTGATTCAGTAGGTTGGAAACTTTTTTGGAGAATCTGTGAAGAAACGTTTGGGTGCCTATTGAGGCCAATGGAGTAAAACACAATATTGCCAGGTAAAAACTAGAAAGAAGCTATCTGTGAAACTGCTTTGTGACGTGTGGCTTCTTCTTAGAGACTTAAACCTTTCTTCTCATTCATCAGGTTCGAAACACTGTTTTTGGACAATCTGTGAAGGGATATTTGAGAGCCCATTAAGGCCTATGTAAAAAATTTAATATCCCCCTCCCCCCCAAAAAGAGAAAGAAACAGAAAGAATCTGAGTAACTGCTTCGTTATGTTTGGATTCATCTCAAGAGTTAACTTTTCTTTTAATTCACAAGGATGGAAACATGTTTTTTAGAGAATCTGTGAAGGGACATTTGGGAGCCAATTGATGCCTATGGGGCAAAACTGAATATACCCAGAAAAAAACTAGAAAGAAGCTATCTTGAAACTGCTTCCTGATGTGTGGATTCAGCTCACAGGGTTAAACCATTCTTTTGATTCAGGGGATGGAAACACTCTTTTGAGAATCTGCAAAGTGATACTTGGGAGCCAATTGAGGCCTGTAAGTAAAAATCAATTATCCCCAGATAAAAACTAGAAATAAGATACCTGTGAAACTGCTTTGTGATGTGTGGATTTATCTCACGGAGTTAAATCTGTCTTTTGATACAACAGGATGGAAAATTTTTTTTTGGAGAAACCAGGAAGGGACATTTGGAGGCCCATTGAGGCCTATAGAAAAATACTGAACATCCACAGGTAAAAAGTATAAATAATGCTCTCTGAAATTGCTTCAGGATGCGTGGATTCATCTCACAGATTTAAGCCTTACTTTTGATCCAGCAGGTTGGAAACATTCATTTTGTAAAATCTGCAAATTAACTTTTGGGAGTCCACTGAGGCCTGTAAGTAAAAACAGAATATCCCAAGGTAAAAACTTGAAAGAAGTTAACTATGAAACTGCTTTCTAATGTGTGGATTCATCTCACAGAGTAAAATCTTTGTTTTGATTCAGTAGGTTAGAAACACTCTTATTGGAGAATCTGTGAAGGGACATTTGGAAGCCTATTGAGGCCAAAGGGAAAATAAAAAACAAATATCTCCAGATTAAAAAAAAGAAGCTATCTGTGAAACTACTTTGTGTTGTTTGGATTCATTCCACAGATTTAAATATTTCTTTTGATTAATTAGTTTAGAAACACTCTTTTTGGAGAATCTGTCAAGGTACACATGGAAGCCCATTGAGGCCTATGAGAAATAATGAAATATCCCAGGAAAAAAAACAAAAAACTAGAAATAAGTTATTTTTGAAATGGTTTTGTGATGAGTGGATTCATCTCACAGAAGTAAAGACTTTTTTGATTTAGCAGGTTGGAAACACTTTTTTTGTAGAACCTGTGAAGGGACATTTGGGAGTCAATTGAGGCTTATGGAAAAAACTGAATATCCCTAAATAAAAACTAGAAAGAAGGCATCTTAAAACTATTTCATGATGTGTTAATTTATCTCAAAGAGTTAAAACTGTCTTTTGATTCAGCAGGTTGGAAACACTCTAATTGTTGAAACTGAGAAAAGACATTTGGGAGCCAGCCCATTAAGGCCTATGGGGAAAAAAAAAAAAAAAAACAACACACACACACACACATTCCCAGATAAAAATTAGAAAGAAGCTATCTGTGAAATTGCTTTCAGATGTGTAGATTCACCTCCCAGAAAAATACCCTTCTATGATTCAGCATGTTGTTAACGCTCTTTTTGGAGAATCTGTGAAGGAACATTTTGGAGGCCATTGATGCCTGTGGGTAAAAACAGAATATGAATAGATAAAAACTAGAAAGATGCTATCTGTGAAACAGCTTTGTAATGTGTGGATTCATCTCACAGAGTTAAACTTTTCTTTTAATTCATCAGGTTGGAAACTCTCTTTTTGGAAAATCTGCAAAGGGATATTTGGAGCCCATTGAGGCCTATGGGGAAAAACAGAATACCCAAGATAAAAACTAGAAGGAAGCATTCAGTGGAAATGCTCTTTGACGGGTGGGTTTGTCTCACAGAGTTAAACCGTTATTTTGATAAAGCAAGTTGGAAAAAGTCTTTTTGGATAATCTGCGAAGGGACATTAGGGGACCCAATGATACCTATGGGGAAAAACCGTATATACCCAAATAAAAACTATAAAGAAGCGATCTGTGAAACTCCTTTGTGATGTGTGTATTCTCCTCACAGAGATAAGGCTTTCTTTTGATTCAGCAGATTGCAAACATTCTTTTTGGAGAATCTGCAAAGGGACATTGGGGAGTCCATTGAAGCCTCTTGGAAAAAAATGAATATATCCAAATAAAAACAAGAAAGAAGACATGCGTCAAACTGCTTTGTGATGTGTGGATTTATCTCAGAAAGTTAAGCCTTTCTTTTAATTTATCAGATTGGAAACATTCTTTTTGCAGAATCTGTGAATGGACACTTGATAGCCCTTTGATGCCTATGGGGAAAAACAAAATATCTCCAGATAAATACTACAAAGAAGTTCTCTATGAAACTGATTTGTGACTTGTGAATTCATCTCACAGAGTTGAACTTTTCTTTTGATTCAGTTTGTTGGAAACACTCTTTCTGGAGATTCTGTGAAAAGACACTTGGGAGCTTATTGAGGCATATGAAAAGAAACAAAATATCCCCAGATAAAATCTAGAAAGAATATATACGTGAAACTGCCTTGTGATGTGTGCATTCACCTCACAAAGTGTAGCCTTTCTTTTGATTCAGAATGTTGGAAACAATTTTTTTGCAGTACCTGCATAGGGACATTTGGGAGCCCACTGAGGCCTATTGGAAAAAATCTAATATTTCCAGATTAAAACTCAAAAATGTTATCTGTGAAATGACTTTGTGATTTGCGGATTTATCTCTCAGAGTTAATTGTTTCTTTTGATATAACAGGTTGGAAATATTCTCTTTGCAGAATTTGTCAAGGGACATTTGGGAACCCATTGAGTCCTATGAGGAAAAACTGAATAATCCCAGATAAAAACTGTAAGGAAGCTATCTGTGAACTGCTTTGAGATGTGTGGATTCAGCTCACAGGGTTAAACTTTTCCTTTGATTAAGCATGTTGTAAACACTCTTTTTGTAAAATCCGTGAATGGGTATTTGGGAGCCCATTAGGGCCTATGGGAGAAAACTGAATATCCACAGCGAAAACTGAAAAGTAGGTATCTGAGAAGCTGCTGTGCGAGGTGTGGATTCATCTCCCAGAGTTAAAACTTTTTTTTGATCACGAGCTAGAAACACTTTCTTTGAAGAATATGCAAAGGGACATTTGAGAGTCCATTGGGGCCTATGAGGAAAAACTGAACATGCCCAGATAAAAACTAAAAAGAAGCTATCTGGGAAACTACTTTGTGATGTGTGGATTTATCTTACATAGTTAAACATTTCTTTTTATCCAGCAGGTTGGAAACACTCTCTTTGGAGAATCTGTGAAAAGACACTTGAAAACCCATTGAGTCCTATGGGGAATACAGAATGTCTCAGATAAAAACTAAAAAGAAGTTACCTGTGAAACGGCTTTGTGATGTGTGGATTTATCACCCATAGTCAAACCTTTATTTTGATTCAGAGGTTTGGAACCACTTTTTATAGAATCTGCCAAGGGACATTAGGGAGCCAGCCCATTGAGGCCTATGGGAAATAAACAAAATATCCCCAGATAAAAAACTAGAAAGAAGCTTTCTGAGAAACTGCTTCATAATGTGTGTTTTCATCTCACAGAATTAAACCTTTCTTTTGATTCAGCAGGTTGGAAACACTTTAATTGCGAAATCTGCGAAATGACATTTGGGAGTCCATTGAGGCCTATGGGGAAAAAACAAATGTTCTCAGACAAAAACTAGAAAGAAACTATCTGTGCAACTCCTTTGTGATGAGTGGATTCAACTCATAGATTTAACCCTTTTTTCAATTAAGCAGATTGGAAGCACTTCTTTTGGAGTGCCTGTTAAGGGACATTTTGGAGACATGTAGGCCTATAGGGAAAAAGTGAATATCCCCAGATGAAAAGTAGAATGAATCTATCTGTGAAACTTCTTCATGATGTGTGGATTCACCTCACAGGGTTAAACCTTTTTTTTTTTTTTTTTTTTTTTTTTTTTTGATCCAGCAGGTTGGAAATACTCTTTTGATAGAATCTGTGAAGTGATATTTGGGAGCCCATTTAGGTCTATAAGTAAAAACAGAATATCCCCACATAAAAACTAGAAAGAAGCTATATTTGAAACTGGTTTGCGATGTTTGGATTCATCTTACAGAGGCAAAGCATTCTTTTCATTCAGCAAGTTGGTAACACTCTTTTTGGTGAATCTGCAAGGAACATTTGGGTGCTCAAAGAAACCCATGGGGAAAACCAAATATCTTCAGATATAAACTAGAAAGAAGCTATCTGTGAATCTGCCTTTCAATGTGTGGATTATTCTCACAGAGTTAAAGATTTATTTTGAATCAGCAGGTTGGAAATACCCATTTTGTAGAATCTGCAAAGGGAAATTGGGGAGCCCATTGAAGCCTAACAGGAAAAACCAGATATCTCCAGATAAAAACTAGATTGAAGCTATCTGTGAAACTGCTTGGTGATGTGTGGATTCATCTCACAAAGGTAAGCATTTCTTTTGATGTAGCAGGTTGGAGACACTCTTTTTGGAGGACCTGCGAAAAGACATTCAAGAGCCTATTTAGGCCTATTGGGAAAACCTGAATATCTCCAGATTAAAACTAGAAAGAAGTTATCTATGAAACTGCTTTGTGATGACTGGATTAATCTCATAGAGTCAACCCTTTGTTTTGATTCAGCAGGGTGGAAACACTTATTTTTGAGAATCTGTGAAGGGACATTTGGGAGCCATTGAGGCCTATAGGGAAAAAGGGAAAATCCCCAGATGAATACTAGAAAGAATCTATCTGTGAAATTGCTTTGTGTTGTGTGGATTCATCACAAAGAGTTAAGCCTTCCTTTTAATCTATCAGTTTAAAAACACTATTTTTGGAGAATCTGTGAGAAATTTTGGGAGCCTTTTTAGACCTGTGTGGAAAAACAAAATATCCCCAGATAAAAAGTAGAAAGAATCTACTTGTGAAACTTCTTTGCAATGTGTGGATTCATCTCACAGAATTAAACCTTTCTCCTTATGTAGGAAGTTGGAAGCACTCTTTTTGTATAATCTACATTTTGAAGCCCATTGAGACCTATAAGTAAAAACCAAATATCCCCAGATGAAAACTGGAAGGGGGCTACCTGTGAAACTGCTTTGTGATGAGTGGATTCATCTCACAGATTTAAACGTTTCTTTTGATACAGCAGGTTGGAAACACTTTTTTGGAGAATCTGTGAAGGGATATTTATGACCCCATTAAGCCCTTTAGGAAATAACTGAATATCCTCAGATAAAAACTAGAAAGCACATATCTGTGAAACTGTTCTGCAGTGTGTGGATTCATCTCACAGAGATAAACTTTTCTTTTGATTGAGCATGTTGGAAACACTCTTTGGAGAATCTGCATAGGGATTTTGGAGCCCAAGAAGTCTATGGGGAAAAATCGAATATCTCTAGAAAAAAACTAAAAAGATGCTATCTGTGAAACTGTTTTGTGACGTGTGGATTCTTCTTGCAGAGTTAAACCTTTCTTCTGATTCAGCAGGTTGGAAACATTCTTTTATTTAGATTCCACAAGGGGACATTTGGGATCCCATTGAAGTCTAAGGAGAAAAACAGAATATCCCCACTTATAAACTAGAATGAAGATACCTGTGAATCTGTGAAACTGCTTTGTGATTTGTGGATTCATGTCACAGAGTTAAACCTTTCTTTTAATTCAGCAGGTTGGAAAACATTTTTTTTGGAGAATCTGTGAAGGAACATCTGAAAGTCCATTGACTCTTATTGAAAAATATCAATTATCCCCAGATAAAAACTAAAAAGATATTATCTCTGAAACTGCTTTCTGATGTGTGCATTCATTTCATAGAGATAAAATTTTCTTCTGTTTTCCAGCATGGGAACACTCTTTTTGGAGAATTGGCAAAGGGACATTTCGGAGCCCACTTTAACCTTAGGGGGAAAAAACGAATATCCCTAGATAAAAAGTAGAAAAAAGCTATCTGTGACACTTCTTTGTGATGTGTGGATTCATCTCACAGAGTCAAACCTTTCTTTTAATTCAGCAGATTGGAAACACTCTTTTTAGAGTATCTGTGAAGGAACATTTGATAGCCCATTGAGGTCTATGGAAAAAAACAATATATTCCCAGATAAAAACTAGAAAGAAGGCATTTGTGAAACTACTTTGTGATTTGTAAATTCCTCACCACGGATTAAACCTTTCTTTTGGTTCAACAGGTTGGAAAAACTGTTTTTGGAAAATTTGTGAATGGACACTTGGGAGCCCATTGAGGCCTATGAAGAAAAACCAAAAATCCCCAAATAAAACTAGAAAAAATGCAACTGTGAAACTTCTTTGTGTCGTGTAGATTCATCTCAGAGAGTTAAACCTTTCTTTTGATTCAGCAGGGTGCAAACTCTGTTTCCTAAGAATATGCTAAGGGATATTTGGGAGCCCACTGAGGCCTATGGGGAAAAACTGAATATCCCCAGAAAAAAAGTAGAAAGAAACTATTTGTGAAAATGCTTTGTGATATGTGGATTCATGTCAAGAGTTAAACCTTTTTTTATTCAGCAGGTTGCAAACAAACTTTTTGGAATATTTGCGAAAAGACATTTGGGAGCCCATTGAGGCCTATGGGGAAAAAAACGAATATCCCCAGATAAAAACTACAAAAAACATATCTATCAAACTGTTGTGTGAATTGTCGATTCATCTCACAAAGTTAAACCTTTCTTTTGATTCAGCAGTTTGTAAACACTGTTTTTCTGGAATCTGTGAGGGAACATTTGACACCTATAGGGAAACACTGTATATCCTCAGATAAAAACTAGAAAGAAGCTATCTGTCAAACTGCTTTGTGATGTGTGGATTCATTTCACAGAGATAAAGCTTTCTTTTGATTCAGCAGGTTGGAATCTCTATTTTTGGAGATTCTGTGAGGGGACATTTGGTGGCCCATTAAGGCATGTAAGGAAAAACCTAATAATCCAATTAAAAACTAGAGAGGAGCTATTTGTGAAACTCCTTTGTGATTTGTGGATTCTTCTCACAGAATTAAACCTTTCTTTTGATTCATCAGGTTGGAAACAGTCTTTTTGGATAATCTGCTATAGGACATTTGGGAACCCATTGATGTTTATGGGGAAAAACCAAATATCCCCAGATAAAAACTAGAAAATTCTATCGGTGAAACTGCCCTGTGATGGTTGGATTTATCTCACAGATAAAACTTGCCTTTTCATTTGGCAACTTGAAAACACTCTTTTCTGAGAATCTGCCAAGAAACATTTGTGAACCCATTGAGACCTATGGGGAAAAACAGAATATCCCAAGATAAAAACTAGAAAAAAGCTACCTGTGAAACTGCTTTGTGTTATGTGGATTCATCTTACAGAATTAAACCTTATTTTGATTCAGGAGGTTGAAAACACTCTTTTTGGGGAATCTGCAAAGTGACATTTGGGAGCACATTTAAGCCAAAGGGGAAAAACCAAATATTGCAACATGTAAACTACAAAGAATCTATCTGTGAAACTGCTTTCTGATTTATGGGTCATCTCACAGAGTTAGACAATTGTTTTTTAATTCTGCAGGTTGAAAACACTCTTTTTGGAGAATTTGCAGAGAAAAGTTTCGGCACCCATTGAGGCCTATCTGGTAAAACCTAATATTTCTAGATAAAACTAGAGAGAAGGTATCTGTGAAACTGCTTTGTGATATATGATTCATCTCAGGGAGTTAAACCTTTCTTTTGATCCTGGAGATTAGAATCACTCTTTTCAGAGAATCTGCAAAATGATATTTGGGAGCTCACCGAGGCCAATGGGGAAAAACAGAATATCCCCAGATAAAACTAGAAAGAAGCTAACTGTGGAAGTGCTTTGTATTGTGTGGATTCAACTCACAGAACAAATCTTTCTTTTTATTCAGCTGGTTGCAAACACTCTTTTTAGAAACTCTCTGGCAAGACTCTTGGGAGCCCTTTGTGGCCTATGGTAAAAAACTGAATATCCCCAGATACGAACTAGAAAGAAGCTACCAGGGAAACTGCATGGTGATGTATGGATTCATCTCACAGTGTTAAACCATTCCTTTTATTCAAGAGGTTGGAAACACTCTCTTTATAGAATGTGTGAAGGGAGATTTGGGAGCCCATTGAGGCCTATGGTGTAAGACCAAATATTACCAGATAAAAGCTGGAATGAAGCTATCTGTGAAATTGCTTTGTGATGTGTGGATTCATCTCAGAATTAGACTGTTCTTTTCATCTAGCAGGTTGGAAACACTCTTTTTGTAGAATCTGTGAAGGGACATTTAGAAGCCCATTGAGACCTATAAGTAAAAATAGAATATCCCCAGATAAAAACTGAAAAGAAGGTATCTGTGAAATATCTGTGAAACTGTGAAAACTGCTTTATGATGTGTGGATTCATCTCATAGAGTTAAACCTTTCTTTTCATCTACCAGATTAGAAAAACTTTTTTTGGAGAATCTGCAAAGGGTTATTTGGGACCTCATTGAGGCCTTTTGGGAAAAAAAAATGTACATCCTATTTATGAAACTGTTTGTGATGTGTGGATTCATCTTACAGAGATAAACCACTTTAGTGATTCAGCATGTTGGAAGCACTCTTTTTGGAGAATCTACAAAGTGACATTTGGGAGCCCGTTGTGGCCTGTGTGGAAAAATGAAATATCCCCAGATAAAACTAGAAAGAAGCTATCTGTGAAACTCTTTTGTGATGTGTGGATTCATCTCACAGAGGTAAACGGTTTTTGTGATTCAGCATGTTGGAAACACTCTTTTTGGAGAACCTGCAAAGGAATATTTGGGAGCCCAAGAGGTCTTTGGGAAAAATAAAAAATCTCTAGATAAAAACCTGAAAGAAGCTTTGTGTGAAACTGCTTTATGATGGGTGATTTCTCACAGATTTAAACTTTCTTCTTATTCAGCTGGTTGGAAACACTCTTTTTTATTAGATTCTGTAAGAGGATATTTGGGAGCTCATTGAAGCTTAAGGGGAAAAACTGAATATCACCATTTAAAAAGTGGAATGAAGTTATCTGTGAAACTGCTTTGTGATTTGTTGATTCATGTCAGAAGGTTAAACCTTTTTTTTAGTTCAGCAGGTTGGAAACACTTTTTTTGGAGAATCTGCAAAGGGATATTTGAAAGTCCAGTGACTCCTGTTAAAGTAAACTGATTATCTCCAGGTAAAAACTAAAAAGATGTTATCTGTGAAACTCCTTTGTGATGTGTGAATTCATCTCATAGAGATAAAGTTTTCATTTGTTTAGCAGCTTGGAAACTCTCTTCTTGAAGAATCTGCAAAGGGACATTTGGGAGCTCATTGAGGCCTATGGAAAAAAACTGAATATCCCCATATAAAAACTAGCAAAATGCTATCTGTATAACTGCTTTGTGAGGTGTGGATATATCTCACAGATTCAAACCTTTATTTTGATTCAGCAGACTGGAAACACTCTTCTTGTTTAATCTGCAAAGGGATATTTGGGATCACATTGAGGCATGTGTAGAAAACTTGAATATCCTCAGAAAAAACTACAAAGAATCTGTCAGTGAAACTACATTGTGTTGTGTGGATTCATCGAACAAAGTTAAACGTTTCTTTTGTTCAGCAGGTTCAAACACTCTTTTTGGAGAAACTGAGAAGGAACATTTTGTAGCACATTGAGGTCTACACAGAAAAACCACATATCCCCAGATAAAAACTAGAAAGAGGTTACCTGTGAAACCATTTTGTGATATGGGGATTCATCTTACAACGTTATATCTTTCTTTTTGATTCAACCCATTGAGGCATATTGTGAAAAACCAAATATCCCCAGGTAAAAACAAGAAAAACTATCTGTGACACTGCTTTCTGATGTGTAGATTCATTTAACAGAGTTAAAACTTTTTTTTGGATACAACAGGTTGGAAACACTAATTTGGAGAATCTCCGAAGGGACATTTTGCAGCCCATTGAGGTGTATGGGGAAAAATCGAAGATTCCCACATTAAAACTAAAAAGAAGGTATCTGTGAAACAGCTTGGTAATGCTCGGATTCATCTCATAGAGTTAAGCCTGTTTTTAGATTCAGCAGGTTGGAAAGACTCTTCTTGAAGAATCTTCAAAGAGACATTTCAGATCCCATTGAGGCATATACAGAAAGCCCGAATATCCCCAGATTAAAAACTGGGAAGAAGCTATCTGTGTAAATGCTTGTGATGTGTGGACTCATCTCACAGAGTTAAACTTTTATTTTGATTCAGCAGGTTGGAAACACTATTTTTGGAGTATCTGAGAAGGAACATTTAGTAACCCATTGAGGCCTATGGGGAAAAACGAATATCACCAGATAATATCTATAAATATGTTATTTGGAAAACTGTTTGTGATGTGTGCATTTATCTCACAGGGTTAAACTTTTTTTTTTTTTTAATCTCTGCAGGTTCGAAGCACTCTTTTTGTAGAATCTGCGAAGAAACAATAAGGAGCATGTTGCAGTCTGTGGAGAAAAACTGAATATCGCCAGACAAAAACTAGAGAGAAGATATCCATAAAACTGCTTTGTGATGTGGGGATTCAGGTCACAGAGTTAAACATTTGTTTTCGTTCAACACGTTGGGAACACGCTTTTAGTAGAATCTGTGAAGGGACATTTGGGAGCCCATTTAAGCTTGGGTGGGGGAAACAGTGTATTCCCAGATAAAAACTAGAAAGAAGGTATCTATGAACCTGCTTTGTGATGTGTGCATTCATCTCTCAGAGTAAAACCTTCCTTTTGATTCAACAGGATGAAAACACTCTTTTTGGACAATCTACAAATGGACATTGGGGAGCCCTTTGAGGCCCGTGCAGTAAAACACTAATATCTTCAGATATAAACCAGAAAGAAGCTATCTGTGTGAATCTGCTTTGTGAAGTGTGTATTCATCTCACAGAGTTAAAACTTTATTCTGATTCAGCAGGATGGAAACTCTCTGTTAGGAGCATCTATGAAGGGATATTTGGGAACCCAATGTACTCTTTTGGGAAAAAAAACAAAATATCCCTAAATAAAAACTAGAAAGAATCTCTCTGAGAAACTGCTTCATGATGTGTGAATTCATGTTACATAGTTCAAACTTTCTGTTGACTTAGCAGATTGGAAACAAGCTTTTTCTAGAATCTGCTAAGGCACATTTCAAAACACATTGAGGCCTATGTGGAAAAACAGAATACACCCAGATAAAAACTAGAAAGAAGTTATTTGTGAAACTGCTTAGTGATGTGCAGATTCATCTCACAGGGCTAAAAATTTCTTTTGATTAAGCAGGTTGGAAACATTCTTTTTTGATAATCTCCAAAAAAAAAAATTCATTTGGAACCCATTGAGACCTTTGGGGAAAAACTGAACAACCTCAGATAAAAAGTAGAAAGAAGGTATCTGAAACTGTTTTTGATGTGTGGATTCATCTCATACAGTTACGTCTTTATTTTGATTCAGCAGGTTAGAAACACTCTTTTTGGAGCATCTATGATGGGACATTTTATAGCACATTGAGGCCTATGGGGAAAAACTGAAAACCCCCAATTAAAATCTGCAAATAAGCTATCTGTGAAACTGTTTCTGATGTGTGGATTTATCTCATAGAGTTAAACCTTTCTTTCGTTTCGACAGGTTCAAAACACTCTTTTGGTAGAATCTGCGAAGAAACAATTGGGAGCCCTTTGAGGTCTGTGGGGAAAAACTGAATATTGCCAGATAAAAACTAGACAGAAGATATCCATAAAACTGCTTTGCGATGTGGGGATTCAGGTAGCAGAGTTAAACTTTCTTTTGATTCAGGAGGTTGGAAGCACTTTTATAGTAGAATCTGTGAAGGGACATTTGAGAGCCTATTGAAGCTTAGGGAGAAAACTGTATATCCCTAGATTGAAACTAGAAAGAAGGTATCTGTGAACCTTCTTTGTGATGTGTGCATTCGCTTCACAGAGTAAAACCTTTCTTTTGATTCAGTAGGATGGAAACACTCTTTTTGGACAATCTACAAGTGGACATTGGGGAGCCCTTCGAGGCCTATGCAATAAAACCTAATATCTTCAGATATAAACTTGAAAGAAGCTATCTGTGTGAAACTGTTTTGTGATGTGAGTATTCATCTCACAGAATTAAATTTTTCTTTTGATTCAGCAAGATGGAAACACTCTTTTAGGAGCATCTATGAAGGGACATTTGGGAGCTCAATGTAGCCTTTTGGGAAAAACACAATATCTCCAAATGAAAACTAGAAAGAATGTAATTGAGAAACTGCTTTGTGATGTGTGAATTCACGATGCATAGTTCACCCTTTCTTTTGGTTCAGCAAGTTGGAAACACTCTTTTTCTAAATCTGCGAAGGGACATTTGAAAACTCATTGAAGCCTATGAGGGAAAAACAGAATATCCCCAGATAAAAACTAGAAATGAGTTATTTGTGAAACTGCTTTGTGATATGTGAATTCATCTCACTGAGTTAAACCTTTTGTTTGATTCAGCAGGTGATAAACACTCTTTTTGGATAATCTAAAATAAAAGCAAAACATTTTGAAATCCACTGAAACCATCGGAAAAACCAAGTATCCCCAGGTAAAAACCATAATGAATGTATCTGTGAAACTATTTTTGATGTCTGGATTCATCTCACACAGTTATACCTTTCTTTTGATTTAGCAGGTTAGAAACACTCTTTTTGGAGCATCTATGATGGTACATTTTGCAGGCCATTGAGGCATATTGAAAAAAAATTATATATCCCCCAATAAAAACAAGAAATAAACTATCTGTCACACTGATTTCTGATGTGTAAATTCATCTCTCACAGAGTTAAAACTTTATTTTGATATAGCAGGTTGGAAACACCATTTTGGAGAATCTGTGAAGGGACATTTTGGAGCTCATTGAGGTGTTTGGAGAAAAATTGAAGATCCCCACATTAAAACAAAAAAGAAGGTATCTGTGAAACTGCTCTGTGATGTTAGGATTCGTCTCACAGAGTTAAGCCTTTGTTTAGATTCAGCAGTTTGGAAAGACTCTTTTTAAAGAAACTTCAAAGGGACATTTGGGATCCCATTGAGGCAAAGGCAGAAAACCTGAATATATCCGGATAAAAACTGGGAAGAAGCAATCTGTGAAACTGCTTTGTGATGTGTGGATTCATGTCACAGATTTAAACTTTTCTTTTGATTCATCAGGTTAGAAACTCTCTTTTTGGAGAATCTGCAAAGGGACATTTTGTAGCCTTTTGAGGCCTATAGGGAAAAACGAAATATCCCCAAATAAAGTCTATTAAAAAAACTCTCTGTGAAACTGTTTCTGTTGTGCAGATTTACCTGACAGAGTTAAACTTTTCTTTTGATCCATTAGGTTCAAAACACTCTTTGTAGAATCTGCAAAGAAACAATAGTGAGCCCATTGAGGTCTGTGGGGAAAAACTGAATATCGCCAGATAATAACTAGAGAGAAAATTTCCGTAAAACTGCTTTGTAATGTGAGGATTCAGCTCACAGAATTAAACCTTTTTTTTTATTCAACACGTTAGAAAAATATTTTTAGTAGCGTCTGCAAAGGGACACTTGGGAGCCCATTGATGCATAGGGGGAAGAACTATTTATCCCATATAAAACCCAGAAAGAAGTTATCTGCGAAACTGGTTTGTGATGTGTGCATTCATCTCACAGAGTAAAACCTTCCTATGCAGTAAAACCGAATATATTCAGATATAAAGTAGAAAGAAGCTATGATATGAAACTGCTTTATGATGTGTGTATTCATCTCACAGAGTTAAACCTTCCTTTTGATTCAGCAGGAAGAAAACACTCTTTTAGGAGCATCTATGAAAGGATATTTGGGAATCCAATGTAGCCTTATGGGAGAAACAGAATATCCCCAAATAAAAACAAGAAAGAATATATCTGAGAAACTGCTTTGTGATGTGTGAATTCACGTTACATAATTCAAACTTTCTTTTGATTCAGCAGGCTGGAAACACTCTTTTTCTAGAATCTGCTAAGGCACATTTTACAACACATTGAGGCCTATTGGGAGAAACCAAATATCCCCAGATAAAAACTAGAAATAAGGTATTTGTGAAACTGCTTTGTGATGTGTGGATTCATCTCAAAGAGTTAAATATTTCTTTTGATTGAGCAGGTTGGAAACACTCTTTTTGGTTAATCTCTGGAAAAACAGTTTGGAACCCATTGAAACCTTTCGGGAAAAACCTAACATCCCCAGCTAAAAAAGAGAAAGAAGGTATCTGTGAAATTGTTTTTGATGTGTGGATTCATCTCACACAGTTATATCTTTCTTTTGATTGAGCAGGTTTGAAACACTGTTTTTGGAGCATCTATGATGGGACATTTGGGAGCCCATTGAGGCATATTGAAAAAAAACCAATTATCCCCCAATAAAAACTAGAAAGAATCTATCTGTGACACTGGTATGTGATGTGTAAATTCATCTCATAGAGTTAAAACTTTCTTTTGATTCAGTAGTTTGGAGAATCTGCGAAGGGACATTTGTTTTGTTCAGAAGGGACATTTGTTTTTTTCAGTTTGTTTTGATTCAGCAGGTTAGAAACACTCTCTTTGAAGAATCTTCAAAAGGGCATATGAAAGTCCATTGAGGCATATGTGGAAAACTTGAATATCCCCAGATAAAAACTCGAAAGGTGCTATCTGTGAAACTGCTCTGTGATGTGTGGATTCATCTCACAGAGCTAAAACTTTCCTTTGATTCAGCAGTTTGGAAACACTGTTTTTGGAGAATCTTTGAAGGGATGATTGGGAGCCCATTGACCCCATGGGGAAATGGCAAATATCTTTAGAGAAAAATTAGAAAGAAGTTATACTTGGAAACTACCTTGAGGTGCATGGATTCAGCTCACAGAGTTAACCCTTTCTTTTGATTTAGCTTTTTTGGAAACGCTCTAATTGCAGAATCTGCAAAATGATATTTGGGAGCCCATTGAGGCCTCCATGGAAAAACAGAATATTCTCAGATAAAAACTAGAAGGAAGCTATCCGTGAGCCTGCTTTGTGACATGTGGATTCATCTCACAGAGTTAAAACTTTCTTTTGATTAAGTAGTTTAGAGAATCTGCGAAGGGACATTTGGGAGACCACTGAGGCCTATGGAGAAACAACAAATAAACCCAGATAAAAAGTAGAAAGAAGCTATCTGTGAAAGTGCCTGTGATGTTTGGTTAAGTTCACAGAGTTAAACCTTTCTCTTGATTCAGCAGGTGGCAACACTCTAATTGGAGAATCTGCAAAATGGTATTTGGTAGTACATTGAGACCTATGGCAAAAAATTGAATACCCACAGATAAAAACTAATAAGAAACTCTCTGTGAAAATGTTTTGTAATGTGTGGATTCATCTCACAGACTTAAACCTTTCTTTTGATTCAGCAGGTTGGAAAAACCCTTCTGGAGAATCTGCAAAGGGACATTTGGAAGCCCGTAGAGACCTAGGGAATAAAACCAAATATCCCCAAATGAAAACTAGAAGGAAGCTATCTGTGAAATGGTTTGTGATGTGTCGAGTCATCCCATAGAGTTAAAACTTTATTTTGATTCAGCAGGTAGGAAACATTCTTTTTGGAGAATCTGTGAAGGGTCAATTGAGAGCTCAGTAAGGCCTTTGGGGAAAATCCGAGTATCCCCAAATAAAAACAGGAAAGAGACTCTCTGTGAAACTGCTTCTTGATAAGTGGATTCATCTTACAGTGGTAAATCTTTCTTTGAATTCAGCATTTGGAAAAACATTTTTTGGAGAATCTGTGAAGTGCTATTTGGGAGCCCATTGAGGCCTTTATGGAAAAATTGAATATTCCCTGATAAAAACAGAAAGAAACTATCTCAGAAACTGCTTTGTAATGTGTGGATTCATCTAACAGAGTTAAACCTCCATTTTTATTCAGCAGGTTGAAAACACTCTTTTAGGAGAATTTTCAAAGGACAATTTGGAACCTATTGAGGCTTATGGGAAAAAAAACAAATATCCCCAGATAAAAAGAAGAAAGAAGCTATCTGTGAAACTTCCTTGTGCTGTTGGATTCATCTCACAGTTAAACCTTTCTATTGGTTCAGCACTTTGGAAACACTCTTTTTTTTTCTTAATTTATTTTTATTTATTTATTATTATTATCATACTTTAAGTTCTAGGGTACATGTGCATAACGTGCAGGTTTGTTACATATGCATACTTGTGCCATGTTGATGTGCTGCACCCATCAACTCGTCAGCACTCATCAACTCATCATTTACATCAGGTATAACTCCCAATACAATCCCTCCTCCCTCCCCCTTCCACATGATAGGCCCCGGTGTGTGATGTTCC
Source organism: Theropithecus gelada (assembly GCF_003255815.1). Taxonomy (NCBI): domain Eukaryota; kingdom Metazoa; phylum Chordata; class Mammalia; order Primates; family Cercopithecidae; genus Theropithecus; species Theropithecus gelada. Next base: position 43,570,215 of record NC_037676.1, on the reverse strand, counting down.
CCTTCCTGAGTCCAAATGATCTCATTGTTCAGTTCCCACCTATGAGTGAGAACATGCGCTGTTTGGTTTTCTGTTCTTGCAATAGTTTGCTGAGAATGATGGTTTCCAGCCACATCCATGTCCCTACAAAGGACACAAACTCATCCATTTTTATGGCTGCATAGTATTCCATGGTGTATATGTGTCACATTTTCTTAATCCAATCTGTCACTGATGGACATTTGGGTTGATTCCAAGTCTTTGCTATTGTGAATAGTGCCGCAATAAACATACGTGTGCATGTGTCTTTATAGCAGCATGATTTATAATCCTTTGGGTATATCCCCAGTAATGGGATGGCTGGGTCATATGGTACTTCTAGTTCTAGATCCTTGAGCAATCGCCAAACTGTTTTCCGTAATGGTTGAACTAGTTTACAATCCCATCAACAGTGTAAAAGTGTTCCTATTTCTCCACATCCTCTCCAGCACCTGTTGTTTCCTGACTTTTTAATGATGGCCATTCTAACTGGTGTGAGATGGTATCTTATTGTGGTTTTGATTTGCATTTCTCTGATGGCCAGTGATGATGAGCATTTTTTCATGTGTCTGTTGGCTGTATGAATGTCTTCTTTTGAGAAATTTCTGTTCATATTCTTTGCCCACTTTTTGATGGGGTTGTTTGTTTTTTTCTTCTTGTAAATTTGTTTGAGTTTTTGTAGGTTCTGGATATTAGCCCTTTGTCAGATGAGTAGATTGTAAAAATTTTCTCCCATTCTGTAGGTTGCCTGTTCACTCTGATGGTAGTTTCTTTTGCTGTGCAGAAGCTCTTTAGTTTAATGAGATCCCATTTGTCAATTTTGGCTTTTGCTGCCGTTGCTTTTGGTGTTTTAGACATGAAGTCTTTGCCCATGCCTATGTCCTGAATGGTACTACCTAGGTTTTCTTCTAGAGTTTTTATGGTATTAGGTCTAACATTTAAGTCTCTAATCCATCGTGAAATAATTTTCGTATAAGGAGTAAGGAAAGGATCCAGTTTCAGCTTTCTACTTATGGCTAGCCAATTTTCCCAGCACCATTTATTAAATAGGGAATCCTTTCCCCATTTCTTGTTTTCTCAGGTTTGTCAAAGATCAGATGGCTGTAGATGTGTGGTATTATTTCTGAGGACTCTGTTCTGTTCCATTGGTCTATATATCTCTGTTTTGGTACCAGTATCATGCTGTTTTGGTTACTGTAGCCTTATAGTATAGTTTGAAGTCAGGTAGCGTGATGCCTCCAGCTTTGTTCTTTTGACTTAGGATTGTCTTGGAGATGCATGCTCTTTTTTGGTTCCATATGAACTTTAAAGTAGTTTTTTCCAGTTCTGTGAAGAAACTCATTGGTAGCTTGATGGGGATGGCATTGAATCTATAAATAACCTTGGGCAGTATGGCCATTTTCATGATATTGATTCTTCCTATCCATGAGCATGGTATGTTCTTCCATTTGTTTGTGTCCTCTTTTTTTTCACTGAAGAGTGGCTTTGAAGGGCATATGGGAGCTGATTAAGGTTTTTGGGGAAAAACCAAATGTCTCCAGATAAAAACAATGAAACTGTTTTGTGATGTGTGGATCCTTCTCACAGATTTAAAACATTCTTTGGATTCAGCAAGTTGAAAACACTCTTTGTGGAGAATCTGTGAATGTGCATTTGGTAGCTCATTGAGGCCCAGGACAAAAAACTGAATATCTTCAGATAAAAACTCAAAAGAAGCTTTTTGTGAAACTGTTTTGTGATGTGTGGTTTCTCCTCACAGGTTTAAAACATTCTTTTGATTCAACAGGATGGAACCACTCTTTTTGGAGAATTTGTTAAGAAACATTTTGTAACCCAATGATGCCTAGGGGGAATAACCCAATATTCCCAGTTAAAAACTAGAAAGAAACTATCTGTGAAACCGCTTTTTGATTTGTGGATTCATCTCACAAATTTTAACCATTCTTTTGATTCAGCAGATGGAAACACTCTTTTTGGAGAATCTGCAAAGGAACATTTGGGAGCCCTTTGAGGCCTATGAGGAACAACAGAGTATCCCCAGATAAAAACTGAAAAGAAGCTATCTGTGAAACTGCTTTGTGATGTGCTCATTAATCTCACAGAGTTAAACCTTTCTGTTGATTCAGCAGGTTGGGATTACCCTTTTTGGACAGTATGCAAACAAACATTTGAAAACCCATTGAGAGCTACCAGGAAAAATGAATATTCCAAGATGGAAAAGAGATAGGAATTATGTGTGAAGCTGATATAATGTGTATTCACCTCAAAGAGTTGAGCCATTATTTTCATTAGAGGGTCGCAAGGTGCATTTGGGGGCCATTGAGGCCTATAAGGAACAGTTGAATATCTCCAGATAAATACTGCAAAGAAGGTATCAGTCAAACAGCTTCATGAATTGTGATTCATCTCACAGAGATAAAACTTTCTTTTGATTCAGCAGGTTGGAAACACTCTTTTCAGAGAATCTGCAAAGAGATATTTTGGAGCCCATTAAGGCCTGAGGAAAAACACTAAATATCCCTAGATAAAAACTTGGAAGAAGATATCTGTGAAACTACTTTGTAATATATGGATTCATCTCAGAGAGTTAAACCGTTATTTTGATTCAGCAGGTTGAAAACACTTTGGGGAATCTATGAAGGGACATTTGGGAGTCCATTGAGGGCTAAGAGGGAAAACCAAATATCCACAGGAAAAAAAAATTAGAAAAACAGCAACCTGTGAAACTGCTTTGTAATGTGTGGATTCATCTCACAGAATTAAATATGTCTTTTGATTTGGCAGGTTTAAAACAATATTTTTAGAGAATCTGCAAAGGGACATTTGGGAGTCTATTGAGGCCTATGGAAAAAAAGCAAATACGCCACAATAGGAAATCAAAAGAAGCTAGGTATGAAACTGATGTAATGTGTGGGTTCACCTCAAAGAGTTAAACCGTTCTTTTGATTAAGCAGGTTGGAAACACTCTGGAGAATCTGCGAAGGGACATTTGGGAGCCCATTGATGCCCAAGGGTATAAATCAAATATCCCCAGATAAAAATTAGAAAGAAGCTATCTGTGAAACTACTTTGTGATGTGTGGATTCATGTCACAGAGTTAAACCTTCATTTCTATTCAGTAGATTGGAAACACTCTTTGTGTAGAATCTGCTAAGGGACATTTGGGGTCCTGTTGAGGCGTATAGGGAAATACCAAATATCCCTAGATAGAAACTAGAAGGAAGCTTCTATGAAACTGGTTTGTGACGTATGGATTCAGCTCAGAGTGAAACCTGTGTTTTGATTCAGTAGGTTGTAAACAGTCTTTTTGGAGAATCTGCAAAGGGACATTCGGGAGCCAATTGAGGTCTATAAGAAAAAACAGAGTGTCCACAGAAATAAAACTTTCTGCTTTGTGACGTGTGGGTTCAGTTTAAAAGAGTTAAACCTCTGTTTTAATTTAGCTGGTTGGAAACACTTTTTTAGAAAAGTCTGCCAAGGGACTTGGGAAAAGCTGAATATCCCGTGATCAAAACTACCCATCTGTGAAACTGCGTTGTGAAATTGTACCTATCTGTGAAACTGCATTTTGATGTGTGTATTCATCTTGCAGAGTCACATTTTTCTTTTGATTCAGTAGATTGTAAACACGGATTTTGGAGAATCTGCAAATAGACATTTGGAAGCCCATTGTAGCTTAGGGAGAAAAACTGAATATCCCCAGATAAAAACTAGAAAGAAGCTATCTGTGAAACTGCTTTGTGATGTGTGGATTGATCTCAAAGAGGTAAACATTTCTTTTGATTCAGCAGGTTGTAAACACTCTCTTTATGGATTCTGTGAAGGGACATTTAGGAGTCCACTGAGGCCTAACGGGAAAAATCAAATATAACTGGATAAAAACTAGAAAGAAGCTATCTGTGAAACTGCTTTTTGATGTGTGGATTTAGCTCAGAGTTAAACCTGTTTTTTGATTCAACGGGTTAGAAAGAGTCTTATTGGAGAATCTGTGAAGGGACATTCATGTGCCCATTGAAGTCTATAAGATAAAACAGAGTATCCACAGATGAAATCAAGAAAGAAGCTATCTGTGAAACTGCTTTGTGATGTGTGCATTCATCTGATGGAGTTACACCTTTCTTTTGATTCATCAGGTTGGAAACACATCTTTTAGGAGAATCTGTGAAGGGACATTTGGGAGTCCATTGAGGCCTATGAAAAAACATTGAATATTCCCAGATAAAAACTAGAAAGAAGCTGTCTGTTAAACAGCTTTGTGATGTGTGGATTCATGTCACATAGTTAAACCTTTCTTTTTATTCAGCAGGTTGGAAAAAGACTTTTTGAAGACTCTGCAAAGGGACATTTGGGAGCTCATTGAGGCCTACAGGGAAAAATCCATTATAATCAGTTACAAACTAGGAAGAAGTTATCTGTGAAACTGCTTTGTGAAGTGCGGGTTTATTTCACAGAGTTAACCCTTTCTTTTGATTCAGCAGTTGGGAAAAATTCTTTTCAGAGGATCTGTGAATGGACATTTGTTAACCCTTTGAGGCCTATGGGGAAAAAAATGAATATCCCCAGATAAAAACTAAAACGAATGTGTCTGTGAAACTGCTTTTGGATAGGTGGATTCATCAAACAGAGTTAAAGCTTTCTTTTGATTTAGCACGTTGAAAACACTCTTTTTGGAAAATCCGTGAAGGGACATTTGTGAGTGCATTGACACCTATAAAGAAAAGCCAAATATCCTTAGATAAAAACTGGAAAGAAGCTATCTGCGAAACTGCTTTGTGATGTGTGGATTCTTCTCACAGAGATAAAACTTTCTTTTCATTCAGCAGGTTGGAAAAACTTTTTTATGAAGAATCTATGAAGGGATATTTTGGAGCTCATTGTGGTCTAAGGGAAAAAAATCAATATCTCGAGATAAAAACTTGAAAGAAGCTATCTGTGAAACTACTCTGTGATGTGTGGATACATCTCAGAGAGTTAAAACATTCTTTTGATTCAGTAGGTTGGAAACCCTTTTTGGAGGTTCTGTGAAGGGATATTTGGGAGCCCACTGTGGCCTATGGAAAAAAAATAACCCCAGATAAAAACTAGAAAGAGGCTACCTCAGAAACTGCTTTGTGATGTGTGGATTGATTCATCTCACAGAGGTAAACCACTCTTTGGATTCAGCAGGCTGAAAACACTCTTTTTAGAGAATATGCAAGGGAACATTTGGGATCCCATTGAGGCCTATGGGGAAAACTGAATATCCCAAGATAGCAACTCAAAAGAAGTTATGTGTGAAACTGATGTGATGAGTGGATTCATCTCAAGGAGTTAAATCATTCTGTTGATTCAGCAAGTTGGAAACACTTTACTTGGAGAATCTGTGAAGGAATATTTGGGAGCCCTTTGAAGCCTATGAGAAAAAATTGAATATCCCCAGATAAAAACTAGAAAGAAGCTATCTGAGAAATGGCTTTGTGAGGTGTGGATTCATCTCACAGAGTTTAAACTTTCTTTTCATTCAACAGGTTGGATACACTGTTTTTGGAGAATATGCAAAGGGATATTTGGGAGCCCATGGGGGCCTATGGGAAAAGCTGAATATCTTCAGATACAAACTAGAAATAAGCCACCCATTAAACTGCTTTGTGATGTGTGGGTTCATCTCACAGAGTTAAAACTTTCTATTGATTCAGCATGTTGGAAATATTTTTGTTACAAATTCTGTGAAGGGACATTTGGTAGCCCATTGAGGCCTAAGGGGAAAATCTGAATAGTTGAGATTAATACTGGAATGAAACAATCCTTGAAACTGCTTGGTAATGTGTGGATTAATCTGATAGATTAATCTGATAGAGGTAAACCTTTTTTTCATTCAGCAATTTGGAAACATTCTTTTTGGAGAATCTGGGAAGGTATAATTTGGAACTCTTTGAGGCCTATAGGAGAAACATGAGTATCCCCAGATAAAATCTAGAAGGAAACTTTCTGTGTAACTGTTTTGTGATGTTTGGATTCATCTCACAGAGTTAAACCATTCTTTTGATTCAGTAGGTTAGAAATACATCTTTTTGGAGAATCTGTGAATGAGCATTTGAAAGACCCTTGAAGCCTATTGGGAAAAAACAAATATAGTCAAATAAGAAATAGGAAGAAGCTATCTGTGAAATAGGTTTGTTATGTGTTTATTCATCTCACAAAGTTAAAACTTTCTTTTGATTCAGTAGGTTGGAAACACTTTTTGGAGAATCTGTGAGGTAACGTTTGTAAGTACATTGAGGCCTAAGGGGAAAAACTGAATATTCCCTCCGTCCCCCCCCCAAAAAAAAACTGGAAGGAAGCTATCTGTGAAACTATTTTTTGATGTGTGGATTCATCTCATAGGGTCAAACTTTATTTTTGTATTCAGCAATTTGGAAACACCCGTTTTAGAGAATCTGTGTAGGGACATTTGGGAGCCTATTGGGGCCAAAGGGGAAAAACTGAATATCACAAGATAAAAACTAGAAAGAAGCTATCTGTGGAACTGCTTTGAGATTCGTGGATCATCTCAAAAAATTAACACATTTTTTGATTCAGCAGGTTGAAAACACTTTCCTTGGAGAATCTGCAAAGAAATGATTGGTGGCCTTTGTTGCCTATGGGGTAAAACCTAATATTTCTAGATGAAGACTACAGAGAAGGTATCTGTGAAACTTCTTTTGGGATCACATTGGGGCCAATTGGGAAAAGGGGAATATACTCAGATAAAAACTAAAAAAAAAAAAAAAAAAAAAAGAAAAAAGAAAAAAAGAAAAAATCCTATCTGTAGAACTGTTTTGTGATGTGTTGATTCATCTCACAGAGTTTAACTTTTCTTTTGATTCAGCAAGTTGGAAACACTCTTTTTAGGAAATCTGTGAAGGGACATTTGGGAGCCCATTTAGGCCTATGGAAAAAAAAACATGTATCCCCAGATAAAAAAACAGAAAGAAGTTATTTGGGAAACTACTTTGTGATGTGTGATTATATCAGTGATTTAAACTTTTCTTTTGATTCAGCAGGTTGCAAATCCTCTTTTTATAGAATATGTGAAGGGACGTTTGGGAGACCACTGAGGTCCATGGGGAAAAACTGAATATCCTTAGATAGAAAGTAGAAAGACACTATCTGTGTAACTACGTTGTGATGTGTGCATTTATCTCACATAGTTAAACCTTTCTTTTGCTTCAGCAGGTTGGGAACACTATTTTAGGAGAATCTTCAAAGGGACGTTTTGGTGCCTACTGATGCCTACGGGGAAAAGGTGAATACTCCCTGATAAAAACTACAAAGGAGCTATATGTGAATCTGCTTTGTGATGCATGGATTCATCTCACAAAGTTAAATCTTTCTTTTGATTCAGCAGTTTAGAAACACTCTTTTTGGAGAATCTGCACAAGGACATTTGGGAGCCCATTGTAACCTACAAGGAAAAATGTAATATCCCAAGAGAAAAAAAAAAGAATGTATCTGTGAAACTGCTTTGTGATATGTGGATTCACCTGACAGAGATAAACCTTTCTTTTGATTCAGCAGGCTGGAAACACTCTTATTGCAGAATGTGTGAATGAACATTTGAGAGCCCATTGAGGCCTATGGGAAAAAACTATCTCAAGATAAAAACTAGAAAGAATCTATCTGTGAAACTGCTTTGTGACGTGTGGATTCATTTCACAGAGTCAAATACTTCATGTGATTTATCAGGTTGGAAATAATCTTTTTGGACAATCTGCAAACAGGACATTTGGGAGCCCATTATGGCCTGTGGGAAAAAAACTGAATACTGCATGACAAAAACTAGAAAGAAACTATCAGTGAAATTTCTTTGTGATGTTTGGGCTTATCTCACAGAGTTAAACCTTTATTTTGATCCAGCAGGTTAGAAACACTCTTTTTGGAAATCTGCAAAGGTACATTCTGGCACCCACTGTGGCATATGGTGAAAAACAGAATATCCTCAGCTAAAAACCAGAAAAAAAGCTATTTGTGATACTGCTTTGTAATATATGGATTCTTCTCATGGTGTTATATTTTTCTTTTGATTCAGCAGATTGGAAACACTCTTTTCTTTAATTCAGCAGACTTTAAACATTCTTTTTGTAGAATCCGGAAAGGGACAATTAAGAGCCGATTGAAGCCTAAGAGAAAAAAAACGAATATCCCCAGATGAAAACTAGAGTGAAATTGTCTGTGAAACTGCTTTCTGAGGAGTGGACCAATTTCACAGAGTTACGTTCCATCAATACCGAATTTATTGAGAGTTTTTAGCAAGAAGGACTGTTGAATTTTGTCAAAGGCCTTTTCTGCATCTATTGAGATAATCATTTGGTTTTTGTCTTTGGTTCTGTTTACATGTTGGATTACGTTTATTGATTTGCGTATGTTGAACCAGCCTTGCATCCCAGGGATGAAGCCAACCTGATCATGGTGGGTAAGCTTTTTGATGTGTTGCTGGATCCGGTTTGCCAGTATTTTATTGAGGATTTTTGAATCGATGTTCATCAGGGATATTGGTCTAAAATTCTCTTTTTTTGTTGTGTCTCTGCCAGGCTTTGGTATGACGATGATGTTGGCCTCATACAATGAGTTAGGGAGGATTCCCTCTTTTTCTATTGATTGAACTAGTTTCAGAAGGAATGGTACCAGCTCCTCCTTGTAGCTCTGGTAGAATTCAGCTGTGAATCTTTCTGGTCCTGGACTTTCTTTGGTTGGTAGGTTATTAATTATTGCCTCAATTTCAGCACCTATTATTGGTCTATTCAGGGATTCAGCTTCTTCCTGGTTTAGTCTTGGGAGAGTGTAAGTGTCCAGGAAATTATCCATTTCTTCTAGATTTTCTAGCTTATTTGCGTAGAGGTGTTTATAGCATTCTCTGATGGTAGTTTGTATTTCTGTGGGGTCGGTGGTGATATCCCCTTTATCATTTTTTATTGCATCTATTTGATTCTTCTCTCTTTTCTTCTTTATTAGTCTTGCTAGTGGTCTATCACTTTTGTTGATCTTTTCAAAAAACCAACTCCTGGATTCATTGATTTTTTGGAGGGTTTTTTGTGTCTCTATCTCCTTCAGTTCTCCTCTGATCTTAGTTATTTCTTGCTTTCTGCTAGCTTTTGAATGTGTTTGCTCTTGCTTCTCTAGTTCTTTTAATTGCGATGTTAGGGTGTCAATTTTAGATCTTTCCAGATTTCTCTTGTGGGCATTTAGTGCTATAAATTTCCCTCTACACACTGCTTTAAATGTGTCCCAGAGATTCTGGTATGTTGTATCTTTGTTCTCATTGGTTTCAAAGAACATCTTTATTTCTGCCTTCATTTCGTTATGTACCCAGTAGTCATTCAGGAGCAGGTTGTTCAGTTTCCATGTAGTTGAGCAGTTTTGATTGAGTTTCTTAGTCTTGAGTTCTAGTTTGATTGCACTGTGTTCTGAGAGACAGTTTGGTATACTTTCTGTTCTTGCACATTTGCTGAGGAGTGGTTTACTTCCAAATATGTGGTCAATTTTGGAATAAGTGTGATGTGGTGCTGAGAAGAATGTATATTCTGTTGATTTGGGGTGGAGAGTTCTGTAGATGTCTATTAGGTCTGCTTGCTGCAGAGATGAGTTCAATTCCGGGATATCCTTGTTAACTTTCTGTCTCATTGATCTGTCTAATGTTGACAGTGCAGTGTTGAAGTCTCCCATTATTATTGTATGGGAGTCTAAGTCTCTTTGTAAGTCTCTAAGGACTTGCTTTATGAATCTGGGTTCTCCTGTATTGGGTGTATATATATTTAGGATAGTTAGCTCTTCCTGTTGAATTGATCCCTTTATTATTATGTAATGGCCTTCTTTGTCTCTTCTGATCTTTGATGGTTTAAATTCTGTTTTATCAAAGACTAGTATTGCAACCCCTGCTTTTTTCTGTTCTCCATTTGCTTGATAGATCTTTCTCCATCTCTTTATTTTGAGCCTATGTAAGTCTCTGCATGTGAGATGTGTCTCCTGAATACAGCAGACTGATGGGTCTTGACTCTTTATCCACTTGGCCAGTCTGTGTCTTTTAATTGGAGCATTTAGTCCATTTACATTTAAGGTTAATATTGTTGTGTGAACTTGATCCTGCCATTATGATATTAACTGATAATTTTGCTTGTTAGTTGATGCAATTTCTTCCTAACCTCGATGGTCTTTACATTTTGGCATGTTTTTGCAATGGTTGGTACCGGTTGTTCCTTTCCACGTTTAGTGCTTCCTTCAGAGTCTCTTGCAAGGCAGGCCTGGTGGTGACAAAATCTCTAAGCATTTGCTTATCTGTAAAGGATTTTATTTCTCCTTCACTTATGAAACTTAGTTTGGTTGGATATGAAATTCTGGGTTTAGAATTCTTTAAGAATGTTGAATATTGGCCCCCACTCTCTTCTGGCTTGTAGAGTTTCTGCCGAGAAATCTGTTAGTCTGATGGGCTGTCCTTTGTGAGTAACCCGACCTTTCTCTCTGGCTGCCCTTAAGATTTTTTCCTTCATTTCAACTTTGGTGAATCTGACAATTATGTGCCTTGGAGTTGCTCTTCTTGAGGAGTATCTTTGTGACGTTCTCTGTATTTCCTGAATTGGAATATTGGCCTGCCCTACTAGGTTGGGGAAGTTCTCCTGGATGATATCCTGCAGAGTGTTTTCTAACTGGGTTCCATTTCCCCCTCACTTTCAGGCACCCCAATCAGACGTAGATTTGGTCTTTTTACATGATCCCATACTTCTTGCTGGTTTTGTTCATTTCTTTTTCTTCTTTTTCTTTAGAGTTCTCTTCTCACTTCATTTCATTCATTTGATCCTCAATCGCTGATACTCTTTCTTCCAGTTGATTGAGTCGGTTACCGAAGCTAGTGCATTTGTCACGTATTTCTCGTGTCATGGTTTTTATCTCTGTCCATTAGTTTATGGCCTTCTCTACATTAATTATTCTGGTTATCAATTCTTCTACTCTTTTTCAAGATTTTTAGTTTCTTTGTGCTGGGTACCATATGAAGTACCATATGACCCAGCCATCCCATTACTGGGTATATACCCAAAGGATTATAAATCATGCTGCTATAAAGACACATGCACACCTATGTTTATTGCAGCACTATTCACAATAGCAAAGACTTGGAATCAACCCAACTGTACATCAGTGACAGACTGGATTAAGAAAATGTGGCACATATACACCATGAAATACTATGCAGCCATAAAAAAGGATGAGTTTGTGTCCTTTGTAGGGACATGGATGCAGCTGGAAACCATCATTCGCAGCAAACTATCACAAGAACAGAAAACCAAACAGTGCATGTTCTCACTTATAGGTGGGAACTGAACAATGAGATCACTTTTACTCGGGATGGGGAACATCACACACCGGGGCCTATCACAGGGAGGGGGGAGGGGGGAGGGATTGCATTGGGAGTTATACCTGATGTAAATGACAAGTTGTTGGGTGCTGACTAGTTGATGGGTGCAGCACACCAACATGGCACAAGTATACATATGTAACAAACCTGCATGTTATGCACATGTACCCTAGAACTTACAGTATAATAAAAATATACATATATTTCACAGAGTTAAATCTTTCTTTTGATTCTCCAGGTTGGAAATACTCTTTATAGAGTGTCTGCAAGCAAACGTTTGATAGTCCTTTGAGGTCTATGGAGAAAATCAAATATCCCCAAATAAAAACTTGAAAGAAGCTATCTGTGAAACAGATATCTGTGAAACAGTTGTGTGATGTGTGGATTCAACTCACAGATTTAAACTTTTCTTTTGATTCAGCAGGCTGGAAACAATGTTTTTGTAGAATCTCGAAGGAACATTTCAGAGCCCAGGGAGTCCTATGGAAGAAAATCAAATATCTCCAGATAAAAACTGTAAAAAAAGTTATCTGCGAAACTGCTTTGTGATGTTTGGATTCTTCTCACAGAGTTAAACCCTGTTTTTTGAGTCAGCATGTTAAGAACACTCTTTTTGGAGAACCTGCCAAGGAATATTTGGGATGTCTTTGAAGCCTATGGGGAAAACCAGAATATCCCCAGATAAAAACTAGAAGGAAGCTATCTGTAAAACTGCTTTATGATGTGTGGATTCATCTCACTGATTTAAACCTTTCTTTTGATTCAACATGTTGGAAACAATGTTTTAGTACAATCTAGAAGGGGCATTTAGGAGCCCATTGAGGCCTAGGGGAAAAGCTGAATATCCTCAGATGATTACTAGGAGATAGCTATCTGTGAAACTGCTATGTGATGTGTGGATTCATCTCACAGAATTGAACCTTTGTTTTGATTTAGCAAGTTGGAAACATTCTATTTGAAGAATCTGTGTAGGGACATTTGGGAGCTTATTGAGGCCAAGGGGCAAAACGGAATATCCCCAGAGAAAAACTGTAAAGAAGCTATGTGTAAAACTGCTTTGTCGTATGTGGATACGTCTCACCAAGGTAAACCTTTCTTTTTTGATTCAACAGTTTGGAAACCCTCTTTCTGGAGACTCTGCAAAGTGACATTTAGGAGCCCATTGATGACTATAAGGATAAACTGAATATCGCCAGATAAAACTAGAAAAAAGCTATCTGTGATACTGTTTGGTAATGTGTGGATTCATCTTACATGGTTAAGTGGGTTTTTTGTTTGTTTGTTTGTTTGTGTTAATTCAGCAGGTTGGAAACACTCTTTATGGAGGATCAGTGAAGGGACATTTGGGAGCCCATTGAGGCCTATGTGGAAAAACAGAATATTTCCAGATCAAAACTAGAAAGATGCTATCTGTGAAAGTGCTTTGTGATGTCTGTATTCATGTCACAGAGTTGAACCTTTCTTTTGATTCAGTAGGTTGAGGACACTGTTTTTGTAGAATATCGAAGGAATATTTGGGAGCCCATTGATGCCTCGGGGAAAAACTGAATATCCCCAGAAAAAAAGTAGCAAGAAGCTATCTGTGAAACTGCTTTGTGATATATGAATACATCTCAGAGAGTAAAACATTTATTTTCATTCAGCATATTGGAAATGCTCTTTTTGGAGAATCTGAGAAGGGACATTTGGAAGCCCATTGAGATCTATGGGGAAAACGTGAATATCCCCAGATAAAAGCTAGAAATAAGAAATCTGTGAAACTGCCTTGTGATGTGTGCATTCATCTCACAGAGTTAAATTTTTCTTCTGATTCAGCAGGTTGGAAATGCTCTTTTTGTAGAATCTGCAAAGGGACATTGGGGAACCCACTGAGGACTGTGGGGAAAAACCAAATATCCCCAGATAAAAAGTAGAAGGAAGCTATCTGGGAACTGCATTTTCATGTGTCGATTCAACTCACAGAGTTAAATGTTTGTTTTGATTCAACAGGTCAGGAACAGTCTTTTTGGAGAATCCAGGTGGGACATTTGGGAGCCCCATGAGGACTATGGAGAAAAATCCAATATGCCTACAGAAAAAGGAAAAATAAGATATCTGTGACACTTCCTAGTGATGAGTGTATTCATCTCTTAGAGATAAACCTTTTTTTGTTTCAGTAGGTTGCAAAAAGTCTTTTTAGAGAATCTGCAAAGGGATATTTTGGAGTCATTTGAGGCTCATGGGGAAAAGTCGAATATCCAAAGATAAAAACTAGAAAGAAGTTATCTGGGAAATGGCTTTGTGATGAGCGGATTCATCTCACACAATTAAAACTTTTTTTTTGATTTAGCAGATTGGAAACAGTCTTTTTGTAGAACCTGGAAAGGGCCATTTAAAAGTTCTTTGAGGCTTATAGGAAAAAACTGAATATTCATAGATAAATAATAGAAAGAAGCAATCTGTAAAACTACTTTTTGATATTTGTGTCCATCTCACAGAGTTAAACCATTCTTGTGATTATGCAAGGTAAAAGCACTTTTTGGAACGTCTGCAAAGGGACATTTGGAAGCCCATTTAGGCCTGTGGGGAAAAACTGAATATCCAAAGAGAAAAACTAGAAAGTAACTATCTGTGAAACTGCTTTCTGATATGTGTTTTCCTCTCAAAGAGTTAACCCTTTCCTTTTATCCAGCAGGTTGGAAACACTGTTTTGTAGAATTTGAAAAGGGACATTTGGGAGCCCATTGAGGCCTATAAGTAAAAACTGAATATTCCGAGATAAACACTACAGAGAAACTATATTTGAAACTGCTTTGTGTTGTGTGGAGTCATCTCACAGAGTTAACCTTTTCTTTTGATCTGGTAGGTTGAAAACACTCTTTTTGGAGAACCTGTGAAGAAACATTTGGGAACCAAATGAGACCAACAGGGAAAATAGAATATCCTTAGATAGAAACTGGAAGGATGCAAGCCATGAAACTGCTTTCTGGTTTATGGATTAATCTCATAGTCTTAAAACTTTCTTTTGATCCAGGAGGTTGGAAACACTGTTTTTGTAGAATTTGCAAAGGGATGCTTAGGAGACCATTGAGGCCTGTATGTTAAAACCAAATATCCCCAGATAAAAACTAGAAAGAAGAGATTTGTGAAACAGCTCTGTGTTGTGTGGATTCATCTCACAGTTAAACCCTTCTTTTGATCCAAGTGTTTGAAAACAGTCTTTTTGAAAACCAGTAATGGGACATTTGGGAGCCCTTTGAGACATAAGGAGAAAAACTGAATATCCACAATTAAAAACTAGAAAGAAGCTGTCTATGAAACTGCTTTGTGGTGTGTGGATTCATGTCAGAGAGTTAAAACTTTCTTTTGATTCAGCAGGTTGGAAACACTTTTCTTGTAGAATCTGTAATGGGACATTAGGGAGCCCACTGAGGCCTATGGGGAAAAACTGAATATCCCCAGATAAAAATATAAATAAATAAACAAATAAATAATAAATAAATAAATGTAGATGATGGGTTGATGGGTGCAGCAAACCACCATGGCACGTGTATACCTATGTAATAAAACTGCATGCTCTGCACATGTAATCCAGAACTTAAAGTGTAATAATAATAATAACAATAATAAAAGGTTTATTTGGCTCATGAAAAAAATAATAAAATAAAAATAAATAAATAAATAAATAATCTATCTGTGAAACTGATTTTTGATGTGTGGATACATTTTACAGAGTTAAACAATTCTTTTGATTCAGCAGGTTGGAAACATTCTTTTTGGAGAATCTGTGAAGAGGCCTTAAGGAACCCAGTGAGGCCTATGGAAAAATTCAAATATCACCAGATAAAAACTAGAAAGGAGCTTTCAGTGAAACCTCGTTGTTATGTGTAGATGCACCTCACAGAGTTAAAAATTTCTTTTGATTCAGCAAGTTGGAAACACTCTTTTTGTAGAATCTGCTAAGATACCTTTTGGAGCACATGGAGGCCTAAGGAGAAAAACTGAATATTTCCAGATAAAAACGAGAAAGACACTATCTGTGAAACTGCATTGTGATGTGTGGATTCATGTCACAGAGTTAAACCTTTTTTTAATTCAGAGGTTGGAAAGAGTCTTTTTGTAGATTCTGTGAATGAACATTTGAAAAAACTTTGAGGCCTGTGTTGACAAATCGAATATCCTTAGTTAAAAACCAGAAAGAAGGTATCTGTCAATCTGCTTTATGATGTGTGGACTTATCCCACAAAGATAAACAATTCTTTTGATTCAAGAGATTGGAAACACTCTCTTTGAAATATCTGCAAAGGGACATTTGGGAGCCCATTGAGGCCTGTGGGGAAAAATCCAGTATTCCCAGATAAAAGCTACAAAGAACCTATCTGTGAAGCTGTTTTGTGATGTGTGGATTCATCTCACAAAGTAAAACCTTTCTTTTGATTGAACAAGTTGGAAACACTCTTCATGGAGAGTCTGTGAAGGGGCATTTAGTGGTCCATTAAGGGCTATGAGGAAAAATCAAATATTTCCAGATAGAAACTCAAAAGAAGCTAAGTGTGAAACTGATGTGATGTGTGGATTAATGTCACAGAGTTAAAGCATTCTTTTGATTCAGCAGTTTGGAAACACTTTTTTTGCAGAATCTGCGATGGGACCTTTGGGAGCCCATTATGGCCTATGGGGAAAAACTAAATATTCCCAGATAAAAACAACAAAGAAACTATCTGTGAAACTACTTCATGATACGTGGATTTATCTCACAGAGTTAAACCTTTCTTTTGATTCAGCAGGTTGGAAACACTCTTTTTGGACAATCTGCAAAGAAATATTTGGGAGACCATTGAGGTCTATAGGGAAAACCTGAATATCCCTGATAAAAACTAGAAATAAGTTATCTGTGAAACTACTTAGTGATATGTGGATTCATCTCACAGACTTAAACCTTTCTTTTGATTCAGCAGATTGGAAACACTCTTTTTCGATAATCTGCAAAGACACATTTGAGAGCCCATTTAGGCCTACAGGGAAAAACTGAATATTCCTGATAAAAACTAGAAAGAAGTTCTTGGTGAAACTGCTTTTTGATGTGTGGATTCATCTCACAGATTTAAGCTTTTCTTTTGATTGAGCAGGTTGGAAACACACTTTCTATAAAATCTGCGAAGGGACATTTGGGATTCCATTGTGGCCTATGGGGCAAAACCAATTATCCCCAGATAAAAAGTAGAAAGAAACTATATGTGAAACTTCTTTTTTATGTGTGGGTTCATCTCACAGAGTTAAACTTTTCTTTTGATTCAGCAGGTTTGAAACACTCTTTTTGGAGAATCTGTGAAGGGACATTTGGGAATCCATTGAGACCTAAAAGGAAATGCCAAATATCCTTAGGTAAAATCTGGAAAGAAACTGTCTGTAAAACTGCTTTGTGATGTGTGGATTTATCTCTCAGAATAAAAAGTTTCTATTAATTCAGCAGGTTGAATATACTTTTTTTCAGACAATGTGTGGAGGTATATTTTGTAGCCCCTTTTGGCCTAAGGGAAAAAACCAAATATCCTGAGATTAAAAACTTGAAAAACGCTATCTATGAAAGTACTTTGCTATGTGTGGAATTATCCCGGTGTTAAATCATTTTTTTGACTCAACATGTTAGAAACACTTTTTGGAGAATATACGAAGGAACTTTTAAAAGCCCATTGCGGCCAGCAGAAAGAAGACGAATACCCCCAGATAAAAACTAGAAAGAAGCTATCTGTGAAACCACTTTGTGATATGTAGATTCCTGTACCAGAGTCAAAATATTCTTGTGATTCAGCAGGTTGGAAAAACTCTATTTGGAAAATCTGCGAGCACACATTTGGAAGTACATTGAGGCCTTTGGTGGAAAAGAGAATAGCCCCAGATAAAAAATAGAAAGAATCTGGCTCTGAAACTGCTTTGTGATTTATGGATTCAACTCACAGATTTAAACGTTCCTTAAGATTCAGCAGGTTGGAAACACTTATTTTTTGGAGAATCTGTGAAGGGAAATTTGGGAGTCCATTGCAACCTATGAGAAAAAAACAAATATCCCCAGATAAAAACTAGAACAAAGTTATTTGAGAAGCAGCTTTCTGACGTGTGGATTCCTCTCACAGAGTTGAACATTTCAATTCAGCAAGTTGAAAACACTGTTTTTTTTAGGTTTCTCTTATTTTTTATTTTTTATTATACTTTAAGTTCTAGGGTACATGTGCACAACGTGCAGGTTTGTTACATATGTACACATGCGCCTTGTTGGTGTACTGCACCCACCAACTCGTTATTTACATTAGGTATATCTCCTAATGCTATCCCTCCCCCCTCCCCCCACGCCATGACAGGCCTTGGTGTGTGATGTTCCCCTTATTGTGTCCAAGTGTTCTCATACTTTCAATTCCCACCTATGAGTGAGAACATGCGGCATTTGGTTTTCTGTTCTTGCAATAGTTTGCAGAGAATGATGGTTTCAAGCTGCATCCATGTCCCAAAAAAGGACATGAACTCATCCTTTTTTATGTCTGCCTAGTATTCCATGGTGTATATGTGCCACATTTTCTTAATCTAGTCTGTCACTGATGGACATTTGTATTGGTTCTAAGTCTTTGCTATTGTGAATAGTGCCACAATAAACCTATGTGTGTATGTGTCTTTATAGCAGCATGATTTATAATCCTTTGGGTATATACCCAGTAATGTGATGGTTGGGCCATATGGTACTTCTAGTTCTAGATCCTTGAGGAATCGCCATACTGTTTTTCATAATGGTTGAACTAGTTTACAATCCCACTGACAATGTAAAAGTGTTCCTATTTCTCCACATCCTCTCCAGCACCTGTTGTTTCCTGACTTTTTAATGATCGCCATCCTAACTGGCATGAGATGGTATCTCATTGTGGTTTTGATTTGCATTTCTCTGATGGCCAGTGATGATGAGCATTTTTTTCATGTGTCTGTTGGTTGCATAATTTTCTTCTTTTGAAAACTATCTGTTCATATCCTTTACCCACTTTTTGATGGAGTTGTTTGTTCCTTCACGAAAATGTGTTTGAACTATTTGTAGGTTCTGGATATTAGCCCTTTGTCAGATGAGTAGATTGCAAAAATTTTCTCCCATTCTGTAGGTTGCCTGTTCACTCTGATGGTAGTTTCTTTTGCTGTGCAGAAGCTCTTTAGTTTAATTAGATCCTATTTGTCAATTTTGGCTTTTGTTGCCATTGCTTTTGGTGTTTTAGACATGAAGTCCTTGAACATGCCTATGCCCTGAACGGTATTGCCTAGGTTATCTTCTAGGGTTTTTATGGTTTTGAATCTAACATTTAAGTCTCTAATCGATCTTGAATTAATTTTTGTATAAGTTGTAAGGAAGGGATCCTGTTTCAGCTTTCTACATATGTCTAGACAGTTTTCACAACACCATTTATTAAATAGGGAATCCTTTCCCCATTTCTTGTTTTTGTCAGGTTTGTCAAAGATCAGATGCTTGTAGATGTGTGGTGTTATTTCTAAGACCTCTGTTCTGCTCCATTGTTCTATATCTCCGATTTGTACCAGTACCATGCTGTTTTGGTTAATATAGCCTTGTAGTGTAGTTTGAAGCCAGGTAGCATGATATTTCCACCTTCGTTCTTTTTGCTTAGGATTGTCTTGGCAATGCAGGTTCTTTTTTGGTTCCATATGAACTTTAAAGTAGTTTTTTCCAGTTCTGTGAAGAAACTCATTGGTAGCTTAATGGGGTTGGCATTGAATCTATAACTTATCTTGGCCAGTATGGCCATTTTCATGATATTGATTCTTCCTATCCATGAGAATGAAATGTTCTTCCATTTGTTTGTGTGCTCTTTTATTTCAATGAGCAGTGATTTATAGTTCTCCTTGAAGAGTTCCTTCACATTCCTTGTAAGTTGGATTCGTATGTATTTTATTCTATTTGAAGCAATTGTGCATGGGAGTTCACTCATGATTTGGCTTTCTGTTTGTCTGTTAGTGGTGTATAAGAATGCTTGTGATTTTTGCACTTTGATTTTGTATCCTGAGACTGCTGAAGTTGCTTATCAGCTTAAAGAGATTTTGGACTGAGATGATGGGACTTTCTAAATATACAATCATGTCAACTGCAAACAGAGACAGCTTGACTTCCTATTTTACTAATTGAATACCCTTTATTTCTTGCTCTACCTGATTGCCCTGGCCAGAACTTCCAACATTTTGTTGAATGGGAGTGGTAAGAGAGGACATCCCTGTCTTGTGCCAGTTTTCTAAGGGAAGGTTTCCAGTTTTTGCCCATTCAGTATGATATTGCCTGTGGGTTTGTCATAAATAGTTGTTATTATTTTGAGATATGTTCCATCAATACCTGGTTTATTGAGAGTTTTTAGCATGAAAGGCCATTGAATTTTGTCAAAGGCCTTTTCTGCATCTATTGAGATAATCATGTGGTGTTTGTTTTGGTTCTGTTCATATGCTGGATTCCATTTATTGATTTGCATATTTTGAACTAACTTTGCATCCCAGGGATGAAGCCCACTTGATCATTGTAGATAAGCTTTTTGATGTGCTGCTGAATTAGGTTTGCCAGTATTTTATTGAGGATTTTGGCATCGATGTTCATCAGGGATATAGCTCTAATATTCTCTTTTTTTGTGTGTCTCTGCCTGGCTTTGGTATCAGGATGATATCGGCCTCATAAGATGAGTTAGGGAGGATTCCCTCTTTTCTACTGATTGGAATAATATCAGAAGGAATGGTACCAGCTCCTCCTTGTACCTCTGGTAGAATTTGGCTGTGAATACATCTGGTCCTGGATTTTTTTCAGAGCCTGTTATTGTTTTATTCAGGGATTCAGCTTCTTCCTGTTTTAGTCTTGAGAGAGAGTATGTGTCCAGGAATTTATCCATTTCTTCTGGGTTTTCTAGTTTATTTGCATAGAGGTGTTTATAGTATTCTCTGATGGTAGTTTGTATTTCTGTGGGGTCGGTGGTGATATCCCCTTTATCGTTTTTTATTGCATCTATTTGATTCTTCTCTCTTTTCTTCTTCATTAGTCTTGCTAGTGGTCTATCAGTTTTGTTGATCTTTTCAAAATAATCAGCTGCTGGATTCATTGATTTTTTTGGAGGGTTTTTTGTGTCTCTATCTCCTTCAGTTCTGCTCTGATGTTAGTTACTTCTTGCCATCTGCTAGCTTTTGAATGTGTTTCTCTTTCATCTCTAGTTCTTTTAATTGTGATGTTAGGGTGTCAATTTTAGATCATGTGGACATCTAGTGCTATAAATTTCCCTCTACACACTGCTTTAAATGTGTCCCAGAGATTTTGGTATGTTGTATCTTTGTTCTCGTTGGTTTCAAAGAACATCTTTATTTCTGTCTTCATTTTGTTATGTACCCAGTAGTCATTCAGGAGCACGTTGTCCAGTTTCCATGTAGTTGAGCCGTTTTGACTAAGTTTCTTCATCTTGAGTCCTAGTTTGATTGCACTGTGGTTTGAGAGACAGTTTGTTCAAATTTACAAAAAACAAAAACAAACAACCCCATCAAAAAATGGGCAAAGGATATGAACAGACTTTTCTCAAAAGAAGACATTCATACAGCCAACAGACAGATGAAAAAATGCTCATCATACCTGGCCATCAGAGAAATGCAAATCAAAACCACAATGAGATACTATCTCACTCCAGTTAGAATGTTTATTGTAACACTATTCACAATAGTAAAGACTTGGAATTAACCCAAATGTCCATCAGTGACAGACTGGATTAAGAAAATGTGGCACATATACACCATGGAATACTTTGCAGCCATAAAAAAGGATGAGTTAGTGTCCTTTGTAGGGACATGGATGCAGCTAGAAACTATCATTCTCAGCAAACTATCACAACAACAGAAAACCAAACACCACATGTTCTCACTCATAGGTGGGAATTGAACAATGAGATCACTTTGACTAGGGAAAGGGAACATGACACACCAGGTCCTATAATGGGGAGGTGGGAGAGGGAAAGGATGGCATTGGGAGTTATACCTGATGTAAATGGTGAGTTGATGGGTGCTGATGCATTGAATGGTGCAGCACACCAACATGGCACATATATACATATGTAACAAACCTGCATCTTGTGCACATGTACCCTAGAACTTTAAGTATAATAAAAAGAAGAGAGAGAGAGAGACAGTTTGTTAATATTTCTGTTCTTTTACATTTGCTGAGGAGTGCTTTACTTACAACTTTGTGGTCAATTTTGGAATATGTGTTATGTGGTGCTGAGAAGAATGTATATTCTGTTGATTTGGGGTGGAGAGTTCTGTAGACGTCTATTAGGTTCACTTGGTGCAGAGCTGAGTTCAATTTCTGGATATCCTTGTTAACTTTCTGTCTCATTGATCTGTCTAATGTTGATAGTGGGGTGTTGATGTCTCCCCTTATTATTGTGTGGATGTCTAAGTCTCTTTGTAAGTCTCTAAGGACTTGCTTTAGGAATTTGGGTTCTCCTGTATTGAGTGCATATATATTTAGGATGTTTAGCTCTTTTTGTTGAATTGATCCCTTTACCATTTTTTAATTGCTTTCTTTGTCTCTTTTGATCTTTGTTGGTTTAAAGTCGTTTTATCAGAGACTAGGATTGCAACCCCTGACATTTTTTGTTTTCCATTTTCTTGGTAGATCTTCCTCCATCCCTTTATTTTGAGCCTATGTGTGTCTCTGCACGTTAGATTGGTCTCCTGAATACAGCACACTGATGCATCTTGACTCTTCATCCAATGTGCCCCTTTATGTCTTTTAATTGGAGCATTTAGCCAGTTTACATTTGAGGTTAACATTTCTTTTCATTCAGCAGTTTGGGAGCATTGTTTTCTTGGATTCTCCAAAGAGATATTTGGTAGCTTTTGATGTCTGAAGTGAGAAAGTAAATATCTTCAGATAAAATCTACAAAGAGTGGGGTGGCACCATGGTGGCTGAATAGGAACATCTCCAGCCTCCAGCTCCCAGTGTGAGAGACACAGAAGATGAGTGAGTTCTGCATTTCCAATTGAGGTACCAGGTTCCTCTCACTGGGACATGTCAGACAGTGGGTTCAGGACAGTGGATGCAGCCCAATGAGTGAGAACCAAAGCAGGGTGAGGCATCACCTCACATGGGAAGTGCAAAGGGGAAGGGAATTCCCTTTCCTAGCTTAGGGAAACCATGACACACAACACCTGGAAAATTGGGTCACTCTTACATTAATACTGTGCTTTACACAGTAAAGGGTGTTAGCTAATGGCACACCAGGAGATTTTATCCTGCGCCTGGCACAGAGTGTTCCACACTTATGTAGCCTCCCTCATTGATAGCACAGCAGTCTGAGATCTAATGACAAGGCAGCAGCAAGGATAGAGGAGGGTCGCCCATCATTTCTGAGGCTTAAGTAGGTAAACAAAGCAGCTGGGAAGTTCGAACTGGGTGGAACCCACCGCAGCTCAAGGAAACCTGCCTGCCTCTGTAGACTCCACCTCTGGGACAGGGCATAGCCAAACAATAGGCAGCAGAAACCTCTGCAGATGTAAATGTCCCTGTCTGACAGCTTTGAAGAGAGTAATTGTTCTCCAAGCACAGAGTTTGAGATCTGAGGATGGACAGACTGCCTGCTCAAATGGGTCCCTGACCCCTAAGTAGCCTAACTGGGAGGAATCCCCCAGTAGGGACAGACTGACACCTCACATGGCCGGGTGCCCCTATGAGATGAAGTTTCCAGAGGAACAATCAGGCAGCAACATTTGCTGTTCAGCAATATTCACTCTTCTGCAGCCTCTGCTGCTGATACCCCAGCAAACAGGGCCTGGAGTGGACCTCCAGCAAATTCCAACAGACCTGTATCTGAGGTTCCTGACTGTTAGAAGGAAAACTAACACACAGAAAGGACATCCACAATAAAACTCCTTCTGTACGTCACCATCATCAAAGACCAAAGGTAGAAAAAACTACAAAGATGGGGAAAAAATAGAGCAGAAAAGCTGAAAATTCTAAAAATCAGAGGGCCTCTCCCCCTACAAAGGAACGCAGCTCCTTGCCGGCAATAGAAGAAAGCTGGACAGGGAACGACTTTGATGAGCTGAGAGAAGGCTTCAGATGATCAAACTTCTCCACCCTAAAGGAGTAAGTTCGAACCCATTGCAAAGAAGCTAAAAACCTTGAAAAAAGATTAGATGAATGGCTAACTAGAATAACCAATGTAGAGAAGTCCTTAAATGACCTGATAGAGCTGAAAACCATGGCATGCGATCTACGTGACAAATGTACAAGCTTTAGTAACTGATTCAATCAAATGGAAGAAAGGGTATCAGTGATTGAAGATCAAATGAATGAAATGAAATGAGAAGAAAAGTTTAGAGAAAAAAGAGTAAAAAGAAATGAACAAAGCCTCCAGGAAATATGGGACTATGTGAAATGACCAAATCTACATCTGATTGGTGTACCTGAAAGTGACACTGAGAATGGAACCAAGTTGGAAAACACTCTGCAGGATATTATCCAGGAAAACTTCCCCAGCTTAGCAAGGAAACACTATTTGGAGAATCTGTGAAGGGACATTTGAAAGTCCATTGAGGCCTATGGAGGAAAATGAAATATGCCAAGATAAAAACTACAAAGAAGCTATCTGTTAAACTGCTTTTGATGTGTGGATTCATCTCACAGAGTTAAATCTTTCTTTTGATTTAGCAAGTTGGAAACACTCTTTTTGTAAAAGTTGCAAGGAGACGTGTTGGAGCCCTTTGATGCCTGGAGCAAGACCGAATATCCCTAGACAAAAACTAGGAAAAAAGCTATCTGTGAAACTGCTTTTTGATGTGTAAATTCTTCTCAGAGAGGTAAACCTTCATTTTGAATCAGTAGGTTGGAAAAACTCTTGTTGGAATATATGTGAAAGGATATTTGGGAGCCCATTAAGGTCCAGGGATATTAGTTTTATTATTTTTTCCTATTTATAACTGATATCCCTGGACCTTAATGGGCTCCCAAATATCCTTTCACATATATTCCAACAAGAGTTTTTCCAACCTACTGATTCAAAATGAAGGTTTACCTCTCTGAGAAGAATTTACACATCAAAAAGCAGTTTCACAGATAGCTTTTTTCCTNATATCCCTGGACCTTAATGGGCTCCCAAATATCCTTTCACATATATTCCAACAAGAGTTTTTCCAACCTACTGATTCAAAATGAAGGTTTACCTCTAGATTAGCTTCCATCATTTTATCCTTTGCTTTTTAAATATTATAAAATATTTTCAAGTGTTTAAAAAAAACAAAAAACAAAACAAAAAAAAAAAAAAGAAAAGGTCCAGGGATAAAACCTAATATCCTGAGATAAAACCAAGAAAGAAGCTACCTGTGAAATTTCTTTCTGATGTGTGGATTTATGTTACAGGGTTAAACCTTTTTTTTTTATTATTATTATTTCGCAGGTTGGAAACACTCTTTTTGGAGAATCTGAAAAGTTATATTTGGAGCCCATTGACTCCTGTGTGAAAAAAGTGAATATCGCCAGTTAAAACTAAAAAGAAGACACCAGTGGAACTGCTTTGTGATTTGTGGATTCATCTCACAGAATTAAAACTTTGTTTCTGTTTCAGTACATTGGAAACATTGTTTTTGGAGAATATGCAAAGGGACATTTGGAAGTCCATTGAGGTCTATGAGGAAAAACAGAGTATCCCCAGATAAAAACTAGAAAGGAGCTATATGCGAAATTGATTTGTGATGAGTGGATTCATCTCTCAGTGTTAATCCCTTCCTTTGATCCAGCAGGTTGGAAACACATCTATTTTTAGAATTTGCAAAGGGACATTTGGCAGCCTAGTTAGACCTATTGGGAAAAAACGAATGTTCCCAGATAAAAACTAGAAAGAAACTATCTCTGAAACTACTTTGTGATGTATGGATTCTTCTCAGAGTGTTAAACGTTTCTTTTAATCCAGCAGGTGGAAAACAGTCTTTAGGAAAGATCTGTGAAGGGATATTTGGGAGCCTATTGAGGTTATGGGGGAAAACTTAATATCACCAGGTTTAAATTAGAAAGAAGCTATCTGTGAAACTGCTTTGTGATGTATGGATTCAATTCTCAGAGTTAAAACTTTCTTTTGATTCAGCAGATTGTAAAAATTCTTCTTGGAGAATGTGTGAATGGACATTGAAGAACCCATGGAGGCCTATCAGGAAAAACCTAATATCCCCACATAAAAACTGAATAAAAGGTATCTGTGAAACTGTTTGGGACGTGAGAATTCATACCACAAATTTTCTTTTGATTCAACAGGTTGGAAACACTCTTTTTGGAAAATCTGTGAAGCGACATTTATGAGCCCATTGCAGCCTATAAGGAAAAGCTGAACCTCTTTTGACAAACACTGAAAAGAAGTTATCTGTGAAACTGATTTGTGATGTGTGGATTCATCTCACAGAGTTAAAATTTTCTTTTGAATCAGCATGTTGGAAACACTCTTTTGATAGACTCTGCAAAGGGATATTTTGGAACATATTGAGGCCTGAGGGAAAAAACTGAATATCCCCAGAAAAATACTCGAAAGAAGCCATCTGTGAAACTACTTTGTGATGCGTCAGTTAATCTCAGAGAGTTAATTTTTTTTTTTTTTTTGATTCTGCAAATTGGAAACCCTTTTTAGAGAGTCTGCAAAGTGACAATGGGAGCCCTTTGTGGCCTATGGGAAAAAAAAAAAACAAATATCCCCAGATAAAAAATAGAAAGAAGTTATCTGTGAAAATACTTTGTGATATGTGGATTCATTTCCTAGGGTTAAACCTTTCTTTTGCTTCAGCAGGTTGAAATCACTCTTTTTAGAGAATCTGCAAAGGGACATTTGGGAGCCCATAATGGCCTAAGGAAAAAAAAAAAAAAAACAAATATCCCCGGGTAATAACTAGAAAGAAGCTATCTGTGAAACTGCTTTGTGATGTGAGGATTCATCTCACAGAGGTAAAATTTTCTTTTGATTCAGCACGTTGCAAACACTCCTTTTGGAGAATCTGCAAAGGAGCTTTTGGGAGCGCATTCAGGCCTACGAGGGAAAAAAAAAAGTCCCCAGATTAAAAACAAGAAAGAAACTATCTGTGAAACAGCTTAGTAATGTGTGGATTTCTTTCATAGACTTAAAACTTTGTTTTAATTCACTAGCTTGGAAACTCCCTTTTTGGAGAATATGCAAAGAGACACTTGGGAGACCATTGAGGCCTACAGGGAAAAGCCAAATTTTCTTAGACAAAATCTGGAAAGAAACTATCTGTGAAACTGCTTTGTGATGTGTGGATTTATCTCTCAGGTTAAACGTTTTTCTAGATTCAGCTTTTTGATACACTTTATTTCGGAGAATCTGTGAAGTGATGTTTGGGAGCCCTTTGAAGCCTATGGGAAAAAACCGAATACATCCAGATCAAAACTCAAAAAGATTTAATCCCAGCACTTTGGGAGGCCGAGACGGGTGGACCACGAGGTCAGGAGATCGAGACCATCCTGCCTAACACAGTGAAACCCCGTCTCTACTAAAAAATAAAAAAACTAGCCGGGCGAGGTGGCGGGCGCCTGTAGTCCCAGCTACTCGGGAGGCTGAGGCAGGAGAATGGCATAAACCTGGGAGGTGGAGCTTGCAGTGAGCTGAGATCTGGCCACTGCACTCCAGCCTGGGTGACAGAGCAAGACTCTGTCTCAAAAAAAAAAAAAAAAAAAGAAAACCTCAAAAAGAAACTATCTTTGAAACTACTTTGTGATGTATGGATTCATCTGGGACAGTTAAATCTTTCTTTTGATTCGGCAGGTTGGAAACACTTTTTGGAGAATATATAAAGGGACATTTGGTGACACATTGTGGTCTATGGAGAAAAACTGATTATCCCCAGATAAAAACTAGAAGAAGATATTGTGAAACTGCTCTTTGATATGTGGATTCATCTCACAAAATTAAACTTTTATTTTGATTCAGCAGTTGAAAACACTCTTTTTAGAGAATCTGCAAAAAAACAAAACAAAACAAAACAAAAAACATTGAGGAGCCCATTGAGGCCTATGGGGAGAAAGTTAATATCCCAAAATAGAAACTCAAAAATAGCTATGTATGAAAGTGATGTGATGTGTGGATTCATCTGACAGAGTTAAACCATTCTTTTGATTCAACAGGTTGGAAACACTCTTTTTGTTGAATCTGTGACAGGACATTTGGGAGCCCCTTGAGACCTATGTGGAATAACAGAATATCCTCATATAAAAACTAGAAAGAATCTATCTCTGAAACTGCTTTGTGATTTGTGGATTCATCTCACAGAGTTAAACTCTCCTTTTGATTCACAAGTTGGAAACACTATTTTTGGAGATTCTCTGAAGGGATATTTGGGAAACCATTCCAGTATATGGGACAAAACATAGTATCTCCAGAAAGAAACTAGAAAGAAGCTCTCTTTGAAATAGCTTTGTGATATTTAGATTCCTCTCACAGAGTTAATTAAAACTTTCTTTTGATTCAGCAGGTTAGAAACACTCTTTTTGGAGAATCTGTGATGGGACATTTGGGAGCCCATGGAGGCCTATGGGGAAAAACCAAATATCCCCAGATAAAAACTAGAAAGAAGCTCTCTGTGAAACTGCTTTGTGATGTGTGGATTCATCTCACAGAATTAAAACTTTCTTTGGATTCAACAGTTTGGAAACATTGTTTTAGGAGAATCTGCAAAGGGACATTTGGGAGCCCATTATTTCCTATGAAGAAAATCCAAGGATTCCTACATATAGAAAAAGAAAGAAACTATCTGTGAAACTGTTTTGTGATGTGTGGATTAATCTCACAGAGTTAAAGCTTTCTTTTGATTCAAGAAGTTGGAAACGTATCTTTTTGGATAATCTGAGAAGGGACATTAGGGAGCCCACTGAGGCCTAAGGGGAAAACCCAACTATCCCCAGATCATAACTGGAAAGTAGCTATCTGAGAAACTGCTTTGTGATGTGTGGATTCATCTCACAGAGTTAAAACTTTCTTTTGATTCAGCAGGTTGGAATCATTCTTTTTGGAGAATTTGCGAAGGGACATTTGGAAGCCCATTGGGGCCTAGGGAGAAAAAGAGTATCCCCAGATAAAAAAAAACACACAAAACAAACAAACAAACAAACAAAAAAAAACACTTGTAAAAAGCTCTATATGAAAGAAGCTATATGTGAAATTGCTTTGTGATGTGTGTGTTCATCTCACAATGTTAATCTATTTTTGATTAAGCAGGTTGGAAACATATGTTTTTTCCGAATCTAGGAAGGAACTTTTAGGAGACCAGTTAGGCCTATTTGGGGGGGGGAAAAACAAAAAAAAACAAAACAAATAAACAAACAAAAAAACTATTCTCAGATAAAAACTAGAACGAAGGTATTTGTGAAACTACTTTGTGATGTGTGGATTCTTCTCAGATAATTAACCCTTTCTTTTGATCCAGCAGGTTGAAAACCCTTTTTCTGGAGAACACGCAAAGGTAAATTTGAGAGTCAATTGAGGGCTATGGGGAAAAACCTAATATCCCCAGATACAAACTAGATACAAACTAGAAAGAAATTGTCAGTGAATCTGCTTTGTCATGTTTGAATTAATCTCATGGAGTTAAAACTTTCTTTTGATTCAGCAGGTTGGAAACACTCTTTTTGTAGAATATGCAAAGGGCCATTTCGAAGTCCACTGAGGCCTAAGGGGAAAATCAGGATATCCCCAGCTAAAAACTGGAAAGAAACTATCTATGAAACTATTTTGTGATGTGTGGATTCAACTCACAGGGTTAAATCTTTCTTTTGGTTGAGCAGGTTGGAAACAATTTTTTTTGGAGAATCTGTGATGGGACATTTGAGAACCCTTTGAGACCTATGGAGAAAAAAGGAATATGCCTAGATAAAAACTAAAAGGAAGCTATCTGTTAAACTATTTTTTGACATGTGGATTCATCTCACAGAGTTTCACCTTTCTTTAGATTGGAAAGTCCCTTTTTGTAAAATTTCCAAAATGACATTGGGAAGCCCATAGTTATCTACGGAAACAAACTAAATATATACAAATAAAAACTACCAGTAAGTTATCTTTGAACCCACTTTGTGATTCAGCAGGTTGAAAACACTGTTTCTGAATAATCTATGAAGAGTTATTTGGGAGCCCTTTGTAGACCTATGGGGAAAAACCAAGTATCCCCAGATAAAAACTAGAATGATGCTATCTGTGAAACTGCATTTCCATGTGTGAATTTATCTCACAGAGTTAAACTTTTCTTTTGATTCAGTAGGATGGAAACACTATTTTTTAGAATCTGTGAAAGGACATGTGGGAACCAATTCAGGCCTATGGGGAAACAACAGAATATCCTGAGATAAAAAACAGAAAAAAGCTATCTGTCAAATGGCTTTGTGATGTGCAGTTTCATCTCACAGTGTTGAAATGTTCTCTTGATTCAGCAGGTTGCAAACACTTTTTTTAGAATTTGCCAAAGAACATTTTGAAGCCATTTGAGGGCTATGGGGAAGAACCAAATATCACCAGATAAAAACTAGAAACTATCTCTGGAACTGTTTTTTTGATTTGTGGATTCATCTAACAGTGTTAAAACTTTTTTTGATTCAGCAGGTTGGAAAACATTCTTTTTGTAGAATCTGCAAAGGCACATTTTGGAGTCCATTGAGGCCTATCAGGAAAAAATGAATATCACCAGATAG
The DNA here is from genome assembly GCF_003255815.1 of Theropithecus gelada. Classification (NCBI taxonomy): domain Eukaryota; kingdom Metazoa; phylum Chordata; class Mammalia; order Primates; family Cercopithecidae; genus Theropithecus; species Theropithecus gelada. The sequence continues at coordinate 43,540,119 of NC_037676.1, read as the reverse complement.
AAACTAGAAAGTAACTCTCTGTTAAACTACTCTGTGATCTGTGGATTCAGCTCACAGAGTTAAAACTTTCTTTTCATTCAGCAGGTTAGTAACATTTTTTTTTGTAGAATCTGCAAAGAAACATTTGGCAGCCCATTGAGGCCTATGGGGAAACATGGAGTATCCCCAGATAAAAGCTAGAAAGAAGCTGTCTCTGAAAGGGCTTTGAGATATATTGATTCACCTCACAGAGTTAACCTTTCTTTTGATTCAGCAGAAGGGAAACACTGTTTCTGGTGAATCTGCAAAGGGACATTTTGGAGGCCATTGAGGCCTATGGGAAAAACTGAATATCTGCAGATAAAAACTAGAAAGAAATTATCTGTGAAACTGCTTTGTGATACTTTGTGATGTGTGGATTCATCTCACAGGATTAAACCTTTCATTTGATTCAGCAACTTGGAAACGCTTTTTATACACTCTGCAAAGGTCATAGGTGTCTATATGGAAAAACATAATTTCCCCAGGTACAAACTAGAAAGAAGCTCTCTGTGAAAATGCTTTGATATACATTCATTCATGTCACACAGTTGAAGCTTTCTTTTCATTCAACAGGTTGGAAATGAAACTATCTGTGAAACTACTTTGTGAGGTGCAGATTCATCTCAGAGAGTTAAACCTTTCTTTTGATGCAGCACGTTGCAAAAAACTCTGTTAGGAGAATCCAGGAAGGGGCTCTTGAAAGTCCTATGAGGCCAATGGGGAAAAATTATATATACCCAGACAAAAATTAGAAACAAACTATCCAACAAACTATTTTGTGAGATGTGGATTCATCTCAGAGTGTTAAACCTTTCTTTTGTTGTTTCAGCAGATTGGAAAAACACTTTTTGTAGAATCTGTGAAGGGATATTGGGAGCCCATTGAGGCCTATGGGGAAAAAAGGACTATTCCCATATAAAAACGAGAAAGAAGCTTTCCGTGAAACTGCTTTTTTAAGTGTAAATTTTTTCTCAAAATGCTAAACATTACTTCTGGTTCAGCACGTTGGCAATACTGTTTTTGTAGAATATGTGAAGAGACCTTTGGGAACCTGTTGAAGCCTAAGGGAAAAAACAGGATATCCTGAGATAAAAATTAAAAAGAAGCATCTGTGAAACTGCTTTGTGATCTGTGGATTCACCTTACAGAGTTAAACTTTTCTTTTGATTCAACAAATTAGAAATGCTCTTTTTGGAGAGTCTGAGAGGGGACATCTGAGAGGCATTGAAGTCTATGAGGAAAAACGAATATCCCCAGATAAAAACTAGAAAGAAGATATCTGTGAAACTACTTTGTGATGTGTGAATTCATCTTGCACAGCTGTTGATTCCGCAGGTTGGAAACACTCTTTATGGAGTATCTGTGAAGGAACATTTGGGAGCCTATTGAGCCTTTTAAAGAAAAACCAAATATCCCCAGAAAAGAAGGGGAAAGAAGTTGTCTGTGAAGCTTCTTTGCAATGTGTGGATTTATCTTACATAGATAAAACTTTTTTTGTTTCAACAGGTTGGAAGCACCTTCCTTGGAGAATCCGCAAAGGGACATTTGGCAGCTATTTGAGGGCTATGGGGAAAAAACGAATATCCCCAGATAGGAACCAGAAAGAAGCTATCTGTAAAACTTCTTTGTGATGTGTAGATTCATCTCAAAGAGTTAAACCTTTCTTTTGATTCAGCAGATTGGAAACACTTTGTTTTGAGAATCTGCATGGGGATATTTGGGAGCCCAATGAGGCCTATGGGGAAAAATTGAATACCCCCAGATAAAAACTCAAAAGAAGCCATCTGTGAAACTGCTTTGTAACTTGTGGATTCACCTCACAGGGTTCAAACTTTCTTTTAATTCAGCAGGTTGAAAACAATATTTTTGGGCAGTCTGCAAAGCGACATTTTGGAGCCCATTGAGGCCTATTTGGAAAAACCTAATATCCACCATAAAAACCAGAAAGAAGTTGTCTGTGAATCTGCTTTGTGATGTGTGTTTTCAAATCACAGAGTTACACCTTTCTTTTGATTAAGCGGGTTGGAAACACTGTTTTTGGAGAATCTGCAAAGGGACACTTGGGAGCCCATTGAGGCCTATGGGGAAAAAATAATACCCCAGATAGAAACTAGAAAGAAGCTATCTGTCAAACTCCTTTGTGATGTGTGGATTCATCTCACAGAGTTAAAACTTTCTTTTGATTCAGCAGGTTGGAAGCACTCTTTTGGGAGCACCGGCAAAGGGACATTTGGGAGCCCATTCAGACCTAAGGAGAAAAATACAATATCCCCAGATGAAAACTAGAAGCAAGCTATGTGTGAAACTGCTTTATGATGTGTGGATTCTTCTCACAGAGTGTAAAAATTGTTTTGACTCAACAAGATGGAAACAGCCTATTTGGATAATCTGTGGAGGACCATTTTGGAGCCTATAGATGCCTACAGGGAAAAACTTAATATCCTCAGATAAAAACTAGAAGGAAGCTCGTTGTGAAACTGCTTTTTGATGTATTCATTTATCTAACAGAGTTTACCCTTTGTTTTCATTCAGCAGGTTGGAAATATTATTTTTGGTGAATCTGCAAAGGAGCTTTTGTTAGACCATTGAAACCTATGTGAAACAACTGATTATCTCCAGTTAAATACTAAAAGGAAGCTATCTGTGAAACTGCTTTGTGATGTGTGGCTTCATCTCATAGAGTTAAAACTTTCTTTTGATTCCACAGGTTGGAAACACTCTTTTTGGTGAATCTGTGAAGGGACATTTTTGAGCTCTTTGATGCCTATAAGGAAAATCTGAATATCCCCAGATAAAAACTAGAAAGAAGCTATCTGTGAAACTCCTTGGTGATGTGTGGATTAACTTCACAGAGCTAAGCCATTTTATTTATTCAGCACGTTTTAGACACTTTTTTGGAGAATCTGTGAAGTGACAAGTAAAAGCCCATTGAGGCCTGAGAAGAAATACTGAATATCCACAGATGAAAACTCCAAAGAAATGATCTGTGAAAGTCCTTTGTGGTGTGTGGGTCCTTCTCACAAAATAAAACCTTTATTTTTATTCAGGAGGTTGAAAACACTCTTTTAGGAGAATCTCTGAAGGGACATTGGGAACCCAGTGAGGGCTGTGGGGAAAAACTGAATATACCTAGATAGAAACTAGTAAGAAGCTATCTGTGAAACTGACGTGAAGTGTGGATTTATCTCACAGAATTTAACCTTTCCTTTTATTCAGCAGATTGGAAATACTGTGGAAAATCTGCAAATGGACATTTGGGAGTCCATTGAGGCCTAAGGGGCAAAACCAAATATCCCCAGAAAAAAAAAAATACAAAGAAGCTTTCTGTGAAACTGCTTTTTGACGTGTGGATTCAGATCACAGAGTTAAAATTTTCTTTTGATTCAGCAGCTTGGAAAAACTCTTTTTGCAGAAACTGCGAAGGGACATTTTAGATCCCATTGAGGAATATTCGTAAAAAATAAGTATTCTCAGATAAAAACTAGAAAGAAGCTCTCTGTGAACCTGCTCTGTGATGTGTGGATTCATCTCATGGAGTTCAACATTTTCTTTGTTTCAACAGCTTGGAAATACTATTTTTGTAGAATCCTCAAAGGGACATTTTGAACCCCTTTGAGGCCTACAGGAGAAAAACCTAATATCCTCAAATAAAAAATAGAAAGAAATTATCTGTCAAACTGCTTTGTGATGTGTGGATTCATCTAACAGAGTTAAACCTTTCTTTTGATTTATCAGGTTGACAACACTATTTTTGGAGAATCTGTGAAATGACATTTAGGAGCCCATTGAGACTAATGGGGAAAAACAAAGTACCCAGATAAAAACTACAAAGAAGCTACTGTAAAACTGTTTTGACATATGTGCATTCATCTCATGGAGTTAAACCTTTCTTTGATTGAGTTGATTGGAAACACTGTTTTTGAAGCATCTGCAAAGGGACAATTGGGAGCCCGTTGAGGCCTATGGGGAAAAATTGAATATCCCTGGGTAAAAACTAAAAAGAAACTATATGTGAAACTGCTTTTTCATGTGTGGATTCTTCTCACAGAGTTAAACCTTTCTTTGATGCAGCAGATTGAAAACTCTCTTTTTGAAGAATCTGCAAAGGGACATTTGGGAGCTTATTGTGGCCCATGGGGAAAATCTGAGTAATCCCAGATAAAACTAGAAAGAAGCTATCCGTGAAATTGATTTTTGATGTGCGAGTTAAACTCACAATGTTAAACCATTCTTTTGATTCAGCAGGTGTGAAAAACTCTTTTTTGAGTATCCACAAAGGCACATTTGTGAAGCAATTGAGGTCAATGGTTAAAACCGAAATGTCCCCATATATAAATTAGAAATAAACTATCCATGTAACTGCTTTGGGATGTTTGGATTCATCTCAAAGAGCTAAACCTTTCTCTTGATTCACCAGGATGGAAAGACTTTTTGTAAAATCTGCAAAGGGACATTTAAGAGCCCATTTAGGACAAGTAGGTAAAAGGGAATTTCCTCAGATAAAGACCAGAGAGAAGGTATTTGAGAAACTTCTTTGTGATGTGTGGATTCATCTTACAGAGGTCAATATTTCTTTTGATTCAGCAGGTTGGAAAGACTCTCTTTGTAGGATCTGCAATGCAACATTTGGGACCCCATTGAGGCTTATGGGGAAAAACAAAATATCCCCAGATAATAACTACAAGGAAGCTATCTGTGAAACTGCTCTGTGATGTGTGGATTTATCTCACAGTGTTAAACATTTCTTTGGATTGAGCAGGTTGGAAACACTCTTTTTGCAGAATCTGTGAAGCAACATTTGGGAACCCATTGAGGCCTATGGGGAAAAACTAAATATCCGCAGATAAAAAGTACAAAGAAACTATCTATGAAACTGCTTTGTGATGTGTACATTCATCTTACAAAATTAAAGTTTCCTTTTGATTCACCAGGTTGGAAATACTTTTTGTTGTTGTTGTAGAACAAGCGAAGGACATTTTGGAGTCCATTGAGGCCTATAGAAAAACCTGAATATTCCCAGAAGAAAACTAGAAAGAAGATTTCTGTGAAACTAATTTGTGAGGTGTGGATTCTTCTCACAGGCTTAAAGTTTACCATTGAATTAGCAGGTTGGAAACACTCTTTTTGTAGAATATGCCATGGGACAATTTGGAGCCCTTTGAATCCAATGAGGAAATATCAAATATCCCCTGATAAAAACTAGAAAGAAGCTAAATGTAAAACTGCTTTGAGATGTGTGGATTAATCTCACAGAGTAAAAGCTTTATTTTGTTTCAACACGTTGCAAACACTCTTTTTGGAGAATCTGTGGAGGTACATTTTAAACCCTATAGAGGCCTAGAAAAAAAAAAGAAAGAAAGAAAAACAAACAAACAAAGGAAAAGAGAATATCCCTAGATGAAAACTACAAGAAGCTCTTTGTGAAACTGTTTTGAGATGTGTGGATTCAACTCACAGAGTTAAACATTTCTTTTGATTCAGAAGTTTAGAAAACCTCTTTTTGGATAATCCATGAAGGGACATTTGGAAGCCTGTTGAGGCGTATGGTGTAAAACTGAATATCCCAAGATAAAACTAGAAAGAAGCTATCTGTGAAACTGGTTTTTGATGTGTGGATTCAACTCACAGTGTTCAACTATTCTTTTGATTCAACAGTTTGGAAACAGGCTTGTTGGAGAATCTGTGAAGGGACAAATTGATGCCAATTGAGGCCAATGGGGAAAAACCAAACATCTACAGATGAAAACTAGAAAGAAGTTATCCGTGAAACTACTTTGTGATGTAGGGATTACTCTCACAAAGTAAATCTTTCTCTTGATTCCACAGGTTGGAAACACCTTTTTTGTATAATTTGCGAAGGGAAATTTGAAAGCCAATTGAGGCCTATGGGCAAAAGTGCATATTCCCAGATAAAAACAATGAAAACGTTATTTTTGAAACTGGTTTGTGATCTTTGGATTCATCGTGCAATGGCAAAACTTTCTTTTGATTCACTACATTGGAAACACTCTTTTGGTGACTCTGTGAGTGGACATTTTGTAGCCCATTGAGCCCTATGGGGAAAAATTGAACATCCCAGATAAAAACCACTAAAATGTTATCCATGAAGCTACCTTGTGATGTGTGGATTAATAACACAGAATTAAAACTTTCTTTTTATTCAGCAGGTTGTACAAAGTTTTTGTAGTATCTGTGAAGGGACATTTGGGATCTGATTGAGACCTATGAAGAAAAATTGAATATCCCCAGATAAGAACTAGAAAGAAGGTATCTGAGAAACTGATTTGAGATGTGTGGTTTCATCTCACAGAGTTAAATATTTCTTTTAATTCAGCAGATTAGAAGCACTCTTTTTGTAGAATCTATGATGGGACATTTGGGAGCCCATTGAGGCCTATGGGAAAAAATGAAATACACCACATAAAAGAATAAAGAAAGTATTTGTGAAACTGCCTTGTGATGTGTATTCATCTCACAGAGTTAAATCTTGCTTTTGACTCAGCAGGTGTGATGTGTGGCTTCATCATAAAGAGATAAATCTTTCTTTTCATTCACCTGATTGGAATCACTCTTTTTGGAGAAGTTGTGAAGGGACGTTTGGGAGCCCATTGATGCGTATGGGGAAAAGCTGAGTATCCCCAGATGAAAACTAGAAAGAAGCTATCTGTGAAATTGCACTGTGATATGTGGATTTATCTCACAGACTTACCATTTTCTGTTGATTCAGCAGATGGGAAACACACTTTTTGTCAAATCTGTGAAGGGAAATATAGGAGCCCATTGAGGCATATGGGGAAGAGTCGAATATCCCCAGGTAAAAACTAGAAAGAATCTATCTGTGAAACTGTTTTGTGATGTATGGATTCATCATATAGAGATAAAACTGTCTTTTGATTCATCCGGTTGGAATCACTATTTTTGGAGAATTTCTGAAGGGACATTTTGGAGCTCATTTTGGCCTGTGGGGAAAAACTGAATATTTTCAAATAAAAACTAGAAATAAGTTATCTGTGCAACTGCTTTGTGATGGGTGGATTCATCTCACAGAGTTAAATCTTCCTTTTCATTCAGTAGGTTAGAAATACTGTTTTGGAGTATCAGCAAAGGGACATTTGGGAGCCCTTTTTAACATATGGGAAAAAGGTGAGTATCCCCAGCTAAAAAGTAGAGAGAAGTTATCTGTCAAAGTGCTTTGTGATCTGTGGATTCCGTTCGTAGATTTAAACTTTTGTTTTCATTCAGCAGATTGGAAACACTCTTTTTGGAGAATCTGAGAAGACACATTGGGAGCCCATTGTGTCCAGTAGGAAAAAATCGAATATCACCAGAAAAAAAAAAGAGAAAGAAGTTATCTGTGAAAATGCTTTGTGATGTGTGGATTCATCTCACAGAGCTAAACCTTTTTTTTCTTTCAGAAGGTTGAAAACACTCTTTTGGATAATGTGCAAACAAACATTTGGGAGACAATTGAGGCATAAAGGGAAAAGATGAATACTCCCAGATAAAACCTAGAAGGAAACTTTTTGTAAAAGATTTGTGAAATCTGGATTCATCTCACAGATTTAAAGCTTTATTTTGAGTCAGCTAGTTGGAAAAACTCTTTTTGAATAATCTGTGAATGGACATTTAGAACCCCTTTGAGTCCTACTGGGAAAATCCGAATATCCCCCAGATAAAAAGTAGAAAGAAACTTTGTGTGAAACTGCTTTGTAACGTATGGATTCATCTTACAGATTCAAAACGTTCCTTTGTTTCAACAGGTTAGAAACACTCTTTTTGTAGAATCCAAGAAGGGACATTTTGGAAGCTATTGAGGTATAGGGAAAAAAATTCCCCAGATAATAACTAGAAATAAATTATCTGTGAAATTTCTTTGAGAAGTGCATTCATCCCACATAGTTAAAACTTTCTTTTGATTCAGCATGTTGGAGAAACTCTTTTTGGAGGATCTGTGAGGGGACATTTGGGATCCCATTGATGCCTATTGGAAAAAACTGAATATCCCCAGATAATAACTAAAAAGAAGCTATCTATGAAACTGCTTTGTGCTGTGTGAATTCATTTCACAGAGTTACACCTTTCTTTTTATTCAGCAGGTTTGAAACATTGTTTTTGGAGCATCTGCGAAGTGACATTTTGCAGCTCATTGAAACTTGCAGGAAAAATCTGAATATCTACAGATAAAAACTGGAGAGTATCCATCATTAAAACTGCTATGAGATGTGCGGATTCATCTCACAGAGTTAAAGATTTCTTTTGATTAAGCAGATTGGAAACACTCCTTTTGAAGAATCTGTGATGGGACATTTTGGTGTCTGTTGAAGCCTATGAAGCATAACTGAATATCTCCAGATAACTACTAGAAAGAAGCTAGCTGACAAACTGCTTTGGGTTGTGTGGATTCATCTCAAAGAGTTAAATTTTTCTTTTCATTCAGCAGATTAGATACACTCTTTTTATAGAATTTGTGAAGGGATATTTCAGACTCCATTGAGGCCTATGGGAAAAAAAGAAATATACCCACATTAAAACTAGAAAGAAGCTATCTGTGAAACTTTTTTGTGATGCATGTATTCATCCCACATATTTAAACTCTTCTTTTGATTCATTAGATTGGCAACACTATTTGTGGAGAACATGTGAAGGGACTTTTGGGAGCCCTAGGAGGCCTATAGGGAAAAACTCGAATATCTTCAGATATAAATTGGAAAGAAGTTATCTGTGAAACTACTTGTGATGTATGCATTCATCTCACAGTTTTACACCTTTCTTTTGGTTCAGCAGGTTGATAACACTCTTTTTGTAAAATCTGTAAAGAGACATTTGGGAACCCACTATGGCCAATGGGGGAGAAATGAGTATCCCAGATAAAAACTAGAAAGCTGTTACCTGTGAAACTGCTTTGTAATATGTGGATTCATCTCACAGAGTCAAACATTTCTTTTGATTCAACTGGTTGGAAAAACTCTTTTTGGAGAATCTGTGAAAGGACGTTTAAGTGCCCATTAACTCCTGTAGGGAAAAATCTGAATATCCCCTAACAAAAACTAAAAAGAATTTCTCTGTGACTGCTTAATGATGTATGGACTCATCTCACAGAGTGAATCCTTTCTTTGGATTCATCCAATTGGAACACTCTTATTGTAGTGTGTGTAAAGGGACATTTCGGAGCCCATGGAGATGTAGGACAAAAAAACTGAATATTCCCAGATAAAAACTAGAAAGAAGCTATCTGCAAAACTCCTTTGTGATATTTGGGTTCATCTAAAAAAATAAAGCTTTCTTTTTATTCAACAAGTTGGAAAGAGTCTTTTGGAGAATTTTTGAAGGAACATTTAGATCATTGAGGTTTGGGGAAAAAACGAAAATCCCCACATAAAAACTAGAAAGAAGGTATCTGTGAAACTGCTTTGTGATGTGTGGATTCATCTTAAAAATTTAAACCTATCCTTTGATTCAACAGGTTGGAAACACACTTTTCATAGAATCTGCAAAAGGAAATATTGGAGACATTTGAGGCCTATTTGAGAAACCAAATATCCCCAGATAAAACTAGAATGAGACTATCTATGAAACTACTTTGTAATGTGTAGATTCATCTCACAGAGTTAAATTTTTCTTTTATTTAACAGGATGGAAACACTCTTTTTGTAGCATCTGTGAAATGATATTTGGGAGCATATTGAGGCTTATGGGAAAAAAACAGAATATCCCCAATAAAAAACTAGAAAGAAGGTATTTGTGGAATTGCTTTGTCATTTGTGGACTCATCTCACAGAGTTAAACCTTTCTTTTAAATCAGTAGGTTGGAAACACTGTTTTTGGAGAATCTGCAAATTGAAATTTGGGAAGCCAGTGAGGCCTCTGAAGAAAAACCACTTATCCTCAGATAAAAACCAAAAAGAAGCTACCTGTAAAAGTGTTCTGTTATGTGTGAATTCATATCAATGAGTGAAACCTTTATTTTGATTCAGCAGGATGGAAACACTCTTTTTGGAGAATCTGCAAAGGGACATTTCAATAATCATCAAGACCTATGGGAAAAAAGTGAATATCCCCAGATAAAAACTAGAAAGAAGCTATTTGTGAAAGTGTTTTGTAATGTTTAGATTCATCTCACAGGTTAAAACTTTCTTTTAATTCAGCAGGTTGGACACACTATATTTGGAGAATAAGTGAAGGACATTTGGGAACCCATTGAAGGTTTTGGGGAAAAACTAAAGATCCCCAGACACAAACTATAAAGAAGTGATCTGTGAAACTTCTTTGCACTGTGTGGATTCATCCTACAATGTTAAAACTTACTTCTGATTCAGCTTGTTAAAAACCCTCTTTTTGGCGAATCTGTGAAGTGATATTTGATTGCCCATTGAGGCATATTGGGAAAAATTGGATATCCACAGATAAACCTATTAGAAGGTATTTGTGAAATGGCTTTGTGATGTTTGGATTCATCTTAGAGTGGTTAATTTTCCTTTTGATTCAGCAGATTCAAAACACACTTTCAGTAGAATCTGTGAAGGGATATTTGGGAGCCCATTTATGCCTAAGGAAAAAAACTCCAAATATCCTCAAATGAAAACTAAAAGGAAACTATCTGTGAAACTGCTTCTGGACGTGTGGATTCATCTCAACGAGTTACTTTTTCTATTGACTCAGCAGGTGGTAAACACTCTTTTTGGAGAATCTGCGAAGAGAGATTTGGGAGCCCATTGAAGCTATTTGGTAAAAACTGAATATAAACAGATTAAACCTAAATAGGCGCTGTCTGTGAAACTACTTTGAGATGTGTAGGTTCATCTCACAGAGGTGAACTTTTCTTTGGATTCAGCAGGTTTGAAACACTCTTTTGGGAGAATCTGCAGAGGGAATTTTTGAGAGTATATGGATCGCTTTGTTGTAATACAGAATATCCACAGATAAAAATCAGAAAGAAGATATCTGTGAAACTTCTTTGTGGTGGGTGGATTCATGTCAAAAAGTTACAGCTTTCTTTTGATTCAGCAGGTTGGGAACACTGTTTTGGAGCATATGTAATGCTACATTTGGGAGCCCATTGAGTCTTATGAGGAAAAACCGAATATCCCCAGATTAAAAACTAGAAATAAGCTACCTGTGAAGCTGCTTTGTGATGCATAGATTCATCTCACAGAGTTAGACATTTGTTTTGATTCAGCAGATTGGATACACGCCTTTGGAGAATGTGTGAAGGGGCAATTTGTAACCCATTGAGGCCTGGGGAAAAACCGAATATTCCCAGGTGAAAAATAAAAAGAAGCTATCTGTGAAACATCTTTGTGATGTGTGAATTCATCTCACAGAGTTAAAACTGACTTTTTATTCAGCAGGTTGGTAGCATTATTTTTGGAAAATCTGCAAAGGGATATTTAGGAGCCCATTGAGGCCTGCAAGAAACAACAGAATAACTTCAGGTAAAAACTAGAAAGAAGCTATCTTTGAAACTGCCTTGTGATTTCTGGATTCATTTCACAGTGTTAATGTTTTCTTTTTATTCTGCAGGTTAGAAACACTTTTTAGTAGAATCTACAAAGGAACATTTGAGAATTCTTTGAGTCTTACAAGAAAAAGCAGAATATCTCCAGATAATAAGTACAAAGAAGCTATCTGTGAAACTGCTTTGTGAGGGGTAGATTCATCTCACAGTGATAACTTTTCTTTGATTCAGCAAGATGGAAACACTCATTTTGAGAATCTATGAAGACACATTTGGGAGCCCATTGACACCTAGGGAAAACAACAGAATATCCTGAGATAAAAACAAGAAAGAAGCTCTCTGTGAAACTGCTTTGTGATATGTGGATTCATCTCACAGAGTTAAGGATTTCTTCTTACCCAGCAGGTTGGAGACCCTCTTTTTGTAGAATATGCAAGGGACGTTTGGGAGCCCATTGAGGCTTATGGAAAAAAGTGGAATATCCCCAGAAAATTATTAGAAAGAAGGTATTTGTGAAACTGCTTTGTGACGTGTGGACTTATCTCACAGAGTTAAACCTTTCTTATGATTTCACAGGTTAGAAACACTCTTTTTGGAAAATATGCAATAAGACATTTGGTAACCCATTGAGGCCTATGGAAAAAAACCCAATATGCCTAGATTAAAACTAGAAAGAAGCTGTCTGTGAAACTGCTATGTGACTTGTGGATTCATCACACAGAGGTAAATCTTTATTTTGATTCAGCTGGTTGGAAACGCTCTTCCTGGAAAACATGTGATGGGATATTTGGGAGCCTTTTGTGGCCTGTGGGGAAAAACAGAATATCCCCAGATAAAAATAGAAATAAGTTGTCTGTGAAACTGCTTTCTGATATGTGGATTTATCTCACAATGTTAAAACATTCTTTTGATTCATCAGGTTGGGAAAACCTTTTTGGAGAAAATGTGAAGGGACAAATTGTAACCCGTTGAGGCCTATGGGGAAAAACTGAAAATCCCCAGATAAAAACTAGAAGGAAGCTATCTGTGAAATGGCTTTGTGAAGTGTGGATTAATCTCACAGCATTAAACATTTTTTATGATTCGCAAAATAGCAAACACTCTTTGGAGAATCTGTGAAGGGACATGTGGGAACCCACTAAGTCATATGGGGAAAACAGAATATCCCCAAATAAAAACTAGAAAGAAGCTATCTATGAAACGTTTTGTGATGTGTGGATTCTTCCCACGGAGCAAAGACTTTCTTTTGAATCAGTAGTTTGGAAACACTCTTTTTATAGAATCTTGGAAGGGATATGTAGGAGTACTTTGAGGCCTATAGGGAAAAACTGAATATCACCAGATAAAAAAAACTAAGAAACTATTGGTGAAACTGCTTTGTGATATGTCTATTCATCTCACCTAGTTAAAACTTTCTTTTGATTCAGCAGGTTGTAGGCACTCATTTTGGAGAATCTGCAAAAGGATGATTAGGGGCCTTTTGAGGTCTATAGGGAAAAACCGAATATGCCAGCTAAAAATTAGAAACGAGTTATGTGTGAAACTTATTTGTGATGTGAGGATTCATTGTACATGATTAAACCTTTCTTTTGATTCAGCAGGTTGGAAACACTGTTTTTGGAGAATCTGCAAAAAGATAGTTGGGAGCCCATTTTGGCCTATGTGGAAAAAACAAATGTGCCCAGATAAAATTTACAAAGAAGCTATGTGTGAAACTGCTTTGTTAAGTGAGGATTCATCTGAGAGTCAAATCTTTCTTTTGATCAACAGGTTGGAAAGACTATTTTCAAATCATCTGCAAAGGGACATTTGGAAGCTCTTTGTAGCCTATGGGGTAAAACCAAATATCCCCAGATAAAAACTACAAAGAAACTATCTGTGAAACTGCTTTGTAGTGTGTGAATTCATCTAACAGAGTTAAGCCTTTCTTTTCATTCAGTAGGCTGGAAACACTCTTTCTGGAGAATATGCTGTGGAACATTTTGGAAAGCATTGAAGCCTATGGGGAAAAAATGAATATCCCAAGATAAAAACTAGAAAGAATCTGTCTGTGAAGGAGTTTTGTGATGTGTGGATTCATCTCATAGAGATAAATGTTTCTTTTGATTCAGCAGGTTGGAAACACTATTTTGAAGAATCTGCAAAAGGACATTTTGGAACCCATTGAGGACTAAGGGGAAAAAATGGAATATCTTAGATAAAAATTAGAAATAAACTATTTGTGAATCTTCCTTGTGATGTGCGGATTCATCTGATAGAGTTAAACACTTTTTTTGATTCAGAAGATTGAAAACTTTCCCTTTGGAGAATCTGCTTAGGGACATTTTGACACTCATTGAGGCCTAATGAGAAAAGCTCAATATTCCCAGATAAAAACTAGAATGAACGTATCTGTGAAACTGATATATGATATGTGGATTCATCTCACAGAGATAAAACTTTCTTTTGATTCAGCAGGTTGGAACAACTTTTTTGGTAAAATCTGCAAGGGGACATTTAGAAGCCCATTGAGATCTAAAGGGAAAAACCAAGTATCCCCAGATAAAAACTAGAAAGAAGTTTTCTGTGAAACTGCTTTGTGATGTGTGGATTCATGTCAGAGACTTAAACTTTTCTTTTGATTCAGCAAAGTGGAAAGAATCTTTTTGTAGAATCTACGAAGGGACACTTGGGAGCCTATTCAGGTTTATGGGGGGGGGGGACCAGAATATCCCCAGGGAAAAACTAAAAGGAATCTATCTGTGTCCCTGCGTTTTTATGTGTGGATTCACTTGCAGAGTTAAACCTGTCTTTTTATTCACTAGGTTGGAAACACTCTTTTTGGAGAATCTGTGAAGAAACATTTGGGAGCACTATGAGGACTGTGGGAACATACTGAATATCCTCAGATAAAAACTAGAAAGAATCCATCTGTGAAAATGCTTTGTGATGTGTGGATTCATCTCACAGAGTTAACTTTTTCTTGTGATTCAGGAGGTTGAACAGACACTTATTTGTGAAATCTGTGAATGAACACTTGGGAGATCACTGAGGGCTATGGGGAAAAACAGAATATCACCAGATTAAAAAGTAGACAGAAGCTATCTGTGAAGCTAATTTGTGATATGTGGATTCATCTCACAGAATGAAACCTTTCTTTTGATTCAGGAGATTAAAAACCGTTTCTTTGGAGAATTGGTAGAGGGCCATTCTGGAGCCCATTGAAGCCTATTGCATGAAATCGGATATCCCCAGTTAAAGACTACAAAGAAGCTAATTGTGAAATGGCTTTGTGATGTGTGGATTAATCTCACAGTGTTAAAATTTTCCTTTCATTCAGCAGGTTGGAAATACTTGTTTGAAGAATATGCAAAGGGACATTTGGGTACTCAAAAAGGCTTATGTGGAAAAGTCAAATATCCCCAGATAAAAACTACAAAAAATCTATCTGTGAAATGGCTTTGTGATGTGTGGATTTATCTCAGAGAGATAAAACTCTTTTCTGAATCAGAAGGTTGGAAACACCCTTTTTGGAGAATCTGTGAAGGGACATTGGGGAGCCCTTTGAAACCATGGGGAAAAACTGAATATCCCCTGATAAAACCTAGAAAGAAGCTAACTGTGAACATGCTTTGGGATGTGTGGGTTCATCTCACAGAGATAAAATTTTCTTTTGATTCAGTAGGTTGGAAACAATCTTTTTGGATAATCTGTGAAGGGATACTTGGGAGCCCATTGGGGCCTGTAGGGAAAAACTGAATATCCCCAGATAAAAATGAGAAAGAAGCTATCTATGAAATATCTCATGATGGGTGGATTTATATCACAGAAGTAAACCTTTTGATTCAGCAGGTTGGAAACACTCACTTTGGATAATCTGTAAAGGGGCTTTTTTAGCCCATATTGTTCTAGGGAGAAAAACTGAATATCCCCACATAAAAACTAGAAAGGAGCTATCACGAAACTGCTTTGTAGAGTGTTTAATCATCTCACAGGTTTAAATCTTTTTTTTTGCTTCAGCAGATAAGTAACACTCTTTTTGGAGAATCTGTGAAAGGACATTTGGGAGCCCATTGAGGCCTCAGGGGAGAAACAGACTATTTCCAGATAAAAACTAGAAAGAAGTTATCTGTGAAACTGCTTTGTGCTGTGTGAATTCATCTCACAGAGTTAGAACATTCTTTTCATCTAGCAAGTTGGAAACACTCCTTTTGGAGGAGGTGCAAAGGGATATTTTGGAGCCCATTGAGGCCTAAAGGGAGATATCGAATATCCTCAGACAAAAACTAGAAGGAAGCTATCTGTGAAACTTCTTTGTGATGTGTGCATTCATCTCACAGAGTTTAAACTGTCTTTTGATTCATTAGTAGGGAAATACTCCTTTTGGATCATCTGAGAAGGGACACTTGGGAAAAATCAAATATTCTCAGATTAAAAATTAGAAAAAAGCTATCTGTGAAACTGCTTTGTGATGTGTGGATTCATATCAAAGAGTTAAACCTTTCTTTTGATTTGGCATATTGGAAACACTTTTCTTGTAGAATCTGCAACGGGACACTTTGGAGTCCATTGAGGACTATAAAGAAAAACAGGGGCGGAGCAAGATGGCAGAATAGGAACAGCTCCAGTCTCCAACTCCCAGCGCGAGCGACACAGAAGACCGGTGATTTCTGCATTTTCAACTGAGGTACTGGGTTCATCTCACTGGGGAGTGCCAGACGATCGGTGCTGGTCAGCTGCTGCAGCCCGACCAGCGAGAGCTGAAGCAGGGTGAGGCATTGCCTCACCTGGGAAGTGCAAGGGGGAAGGGAATCCCTTTTCTTAGCCAGGGGAACTGAGACACACAACACCTGGAAAATCGGGTAACTCCCACCCCAATACTGCACTTTAAGCAAACAGGCACACCAGGAGATCATATCCCACACCTGGCCAGGAGGGTCCCACACCCACGGAGCCTCCCTCATTGCTAGCACAGCAGTCTGTGATCTACCGGCAAGGCAGCAGCGAGGCTGGGGGAGGGGCGCCCGCCATTGCTGAGGCTTAAGTAGGTAAACAAAGCTGCTGGGAAGCTCGAACTGGGTGGAGCTCACAGCAGCTCAAGGAAACCTGCCTGTCTCTGTAGACTCCACCTCTGGGGACAGGGCACAGCTAAACAACAACAACCAAAAAAAAAAAAAAAAAAAAAGCAGCAGAAACCTCTGCAGACGCAAACGACTCTGTCTGAGAGCTTTGAAGAGAGCAGTGGATCTCCCAACAAGGAGGTTGAGATCTGAGAAGGGACAGACTGCCTGCTCAAGTGGGTCCCTGACCCCTGAGTAGCCTAACTGGGAGACATCCCCCACTAGGGGCAGTCTGACACCCCACACCTCACAGGGTGGAGTACACCCCTGAGAGGAAGCTTCCAAAGCAAGAATCAGACAGGTACACACGCTGTTCAGAAATATTCTATCTTCTGCAGCCTCTGCTGCTGATACCCAGGAAAACAGGGTCTGGAGTGGACCTCAAGCAATCTCCAACAGACCTACAGCTGAGGGTCCTGACTGTTAGAAGGAAAACTATCAAACAGGAAGGACACCTACACCAAAACCCCATCAGTACATCACCATCATCAAAGACCAGAGGCAGATAAAACCACAAAGATGGGGAAAAAGCAGGGCAGAAAAGCTGGAAATTCAAAAAATAAGAGTGCATCTCCCCTGGCAAAGGAGCACAGCTCATCGCCAGCAACGGATCAAAGCTGGATGGAGAATCACTTTGACGAGATGAGAGAAGAAGGCTTCAGTCCATCAAATTTCTCAGAGTTAAAGGAGGAATTACGTACCCAGTGCAAAGAAACTAAAACTCTTGAAAAAAAAATGGAAGAATTGATGGATAGAGTAATTAATGCAGAGAAGGTCATAAACGAAATGAAAGAGATGAAAACCATGACACGAGAAATACGTGACAAATGCACAAGCTTCAGTAACCGACTCGATCAACTGGAAGAAAGAGTATCAGCGATTGAGGATCAAATGAATGAAATGAAGCAAGAAGAGAAACCAAAAGAACAAAGAAGAAAAAGAAATGAACAAAGCCTGCAAGAAGTATGGGATTATGTAAAAAGACCAAATCTACGTCTGATTGGGGTGCCTGAAAGTGACGGGGAAAATGGGACCAAGTTGGAAAACACTCTTCAGGATATCATCCAGGAGAACTTCCCCAACCTAGTAGGGCAGGCCAACATTCAAATCCAGGAAATACAGAGAACGCCACAAAGATACTCCTCGAGAAGAGCAACTCCAAAACACATATTGCTAGATTCACTAAAGTTGAAATGAAGGAAAAAATCTTAAGGGCAGCCAGAGAGAAAGGTCGGGTTACCCACAAAGGGAAGCCCATCAGACTCACAGCAGATCTCTCGGCAGAAACTCTACAAGCCAGAAGAGAGTGGGGGCCAATATTCAACATTCTTGAAGAGAAGAATTTTCAACCCAGAATTTCCTATCCAGCCAAACTAAGTTTCATAAGTGAAGGAGAAATAAAATCCTTTACAGATAAGCAAATGCTTAGAGATTTTGTCACCACTAGGCCTGCCTTACAAGAGACCCTGAAGGAAGCACTAAACATGGAAAGAAACAACCGGTACCAGCCATTGCAAAAACATGCCAAAATGTAAAGACCATTTAGGCTAGGAAGAAACTGCATCAACTAATGAGCAAAATAACCAGTTAATATCATAATGGCAGGATCAGGTTCACACATAACAATATTAACCTTAAATGTAAATGGACTAAATGTTCCAATTAAAAGACACAGACTGGCAAACTGGATAAAGAGTCAAGACCCATCAGTTTGCTGTATTCAGGAGACCCATCTCACATGCAGAGACATAAATAGGCTTAAAATAAAGGGATGGAGGAAGATTTACCAAGCAAATGGAGAACAAAAAAAAGCAGGGGTTGCAATACTAGTCTCTGATAAAACAGACTTTAAACCATCAAAGATCAAAAGAGACAAAGAAGGCCATTACATAATGGTAAAAGGATCAATTCAACAGGAAGAGCTAACTATCCTAAATATATATGCACCCAATACAGGAGCACCCAGATTCATAAAGCAAGTCCTTAGAGACTTACAAAGAGACTTAGACTCCCATACAATAATAATGGGAGACTTCAACACTCCACTGTCAACATTAGACAGATCAACGAGACAGAAAGTTAACAAGGATATCCAGGAATTGAACTCAGCTCTGCAGCAAGCAGACCTAAGAGACATCTATAGAACTCTCCACCCCAAATCAACAGAATATACATTCTTCTCAGCACCACATCGTACTTACTCCAAAATTGACCACATAATTGGAAGTAAAGCACTCCTCAGCAAATGTACAACAACAGAAATTATAACAAACTGTCTCTCAGACCACAGTGCAATCAAACTAGAACTCAGGACTAAGAAACTCAATCAAAACCGCTCAGCTACATGGAAACTGAACAACCTGTTCCTGAATGACTACTGGGTACATAACGAAATGAAGGCAGAAATAAAGATGTTCTTTGAAACCAATGAGAACAAAGATACAACATACCAGAATCTCTGGGACACATTTAAAGCAGTGTGTAGAGGGAAATTTATAGCACTAAATGCCCACAAGAGAAAGCAGGAAAGATCTAAAATTGACACTCTAACATCGCAATTAAAAGAACTAGAGAAGCAAGAGCAAACACATTCGAAAGCTAGCAGAAGGCAAGAAATAACTAAGATCAGAGGAGAACTGAAGGAGATAGAGACAACAAAAAACCCTCCAAAAAATCAATGAATCCAGGAGTTGGTTTTTTGAAAAGATCAACAAAATTGACAGACCACTAGCAAGACTAATAAAGAAGAAAAGAGAGAAGAATCAAATTGAAAAAATTAAAAATGATAAAGGGGATATCACCACCGACCCCACAGAAATACAAACTACCATCAGAGAATACTATAAACACCTCTACGCAAATAAACTGGAAAATCTAGAAGAAATGGATAATTTCCTGGACACTTACACTCTTCCAAGACTAAACCAGGAAGAAGTTGCATCCCTGAATAGACCAAAAGCAGGCTCTGAAATTGAGGCAATAATTAATAGCCTACCAACCAAAAAAAGTCCAGGACCAGATGGATTCACAGCCGAATTCTACCAGAGGTACAAGGAGGAGTTGGTACCATTCCTTCTGAAACTATTCCAATCAATAGTAAAAGAGGGAATCCTCCCTAACTCATTTTATGAGGCCATCATTATCCTGATACCAAAGCCTGGCAGAAATACAACAAAAAAAGAGAATTTTAGACCAATATCCCTTATGAACATCGATGCAAAAATCCTCAATAAAATACTGGCAAACCGGATTCAGCAACACATCAAAAAGCTTATCCACCATGATCAAGTGGGCTTCATCCCGGGGATGCAAGGCTGGTTCAACATTCGCAAATCAATAAACATAATCCAGCATATAAACAGAACCAAAAACAAGAACCACATGATTATCTCAATAGATGCAGAAAAGGCTTTTGACAATATTCAACAACCCTTCATGCTAAAAACGCTCAATAAATTTGGTATTGATGGAACGTACCTCAAAATCATAAGAGCTATTTATGACAAACCCACAGCCAATATCATACTGAATGGGCAAAAACTGGAAAAATTCCCTTTGAAAACTGGTACAAGACAGGGATGCCCTCTCTCACCACTCCTATTCAACATAGTGTTGGAAGTTCTGGCTAGGGCAATTAGGCAAGGGAAAGAAATCAAGGGTATTCAGTTAGGAAAAGAAGAAGTCAAATTGTCCCTGTTTGCAGATGACATGATTGTATATTTAGAAAACCCCATTATCTCAGCCCAAAATCTCCTTAAGCTGATAAGCAAATTCAGCAAAGACTCAGGATACAAAATTAATGTGCAAAAGTCACAAGCATTCTTATACACCAGTAACAGACAAACAGAGAGCCAAATCATGAATGAACTTCCATTCACAATTGCTTCAAAGAGAATGAAATACCTAGGAATCCAACTTACTAGGGATGTAAAGGACCTCTTCAAGGAGAACTACAAACCACTGCTCAGTGAAGTAAAAGAGGACACAAACAAATGGAAGAACATACCATGCTCATGGATAGGAAGAATCAATATCGTGAAAATGGCCATACTGCCCAAGGTAATTTATAGATTCAATGCCATCCCCATCAAGCTACCAATGAGTTTCTTCACAGAATTGGAAAAAACTGCTTTCAAGTTCATATGGAACCAAAAAAGAGCCCGCATCTCCAAGACAATCCTAAGTCAAAAGAACAAAGCTGGAGGCATCACGCTACCTGACTTCAAACTATACTACAAGGCTACAGTAACCAAAACAGCATGGTACTGGTACCAAAACAGAGCTATAGACCAATGGAACAGAACAGAGTCCTCAGAAATAATACCACACATCTACAGCCATCTGATTTTTGACAAACCTGAGAGAAACAAGAAATGGGGAAAGGATTCCCTATTTAATAAATGGTGCTGGGAAAATTGGCTAGCCATAAGTAGAAAGCTGAAACTGGATCCTTTCCTTACTCCTTATACGAAAATTAATTCAAGATGGATTAGAGAGTTAAATGTTAGACCTAATACCATAAAAATCCTAGAGGAAAACCTAGGTAGTACCATTCAGGACATAGGCATGGGCAAACACTTCATGTCTAAAACACCAAAAGCAACGGCAGCAAAAGCCAAAATTGACAAATGGGATCTCATTAAACTAAAGAGCTTCTGCACAGCAAAAGAAACTACCATCAGAGTGAACAGGCAACCTACAGAATGGGAGAAAATTTTTGCAATCTACTCATCTGACAAAGGGCTAATATCCAGAACCTACAAAGAACTCAAACAAATTTACAAGAAAAAAACAAACAACCCCATCAAAAAGTGGACAAAGGATATGAACAGATATTTCTCCAAAGAAGACATTCATACAGCCAACAGACACATGAAAAAATGCTCATCATCACTGGCCATCAGAGAAATGCAAATCAAAACCACAATGAGATACCATCTCACACCAGTTAGAATGGCAATCATTAAAAAGTCAGGAAACAACAGGTGCTGGAGAGGATGTGGAGAAATAGGAACACTTTTACACTGTTGATGGGATTGTAAACTAGTTCAACCATTATGGAAAACAGTATGGCGATTCCTCAAGGATATAGAACTAGATGTACCATATGACCCAGCCATCCCATTACTGGGTACATACCCAAAGGATTATAAATTATGCTGCTATAAAGACACATGCACACGTATGTTTATTGCAGCACTATTCACAATAGCAAAGACTTGGAATCCACCCAAATGTCCATCAGTGACAGATTGGATTAAGAAAATGTGGCACATATACACCATGGAATACTATGCAGCCATAAAAAAGGATGAGTTTGTGTCCTGTGTAGGGTCATGGATGTGGCTGGAAACCATCATTCTTAGCAAACTATCACAAGAACAGAAAGCCAAACAGCGCATGTTCTCACTCATAGGTGGGAACTGAACAATGACATCACTTGGACTCAGGAAGGGGAACATCACACACTGGGGCCTATCGTGGGGAGGGGGGAGGCGGGAGGGATTCCATTGGGAGTTATACCTGATGTAAATGATGAGTTGATGGGTGCAGCACACCAACATGGCACAAGTATACATATGTGACAAACCTGCACGTTATGCACATGTACCCTACAACTTAAAGTATAATAATAATAAATAAATTTAAAAAAATAAATAAATAAAAAATAAAATAAAAAAATAAAAATAAAAATAAAAATAGCTTACCTCTAAAAAAAAAAAAAAAAGAAAAAGAAAAACAGGATATACTCAAATAAAAACTAGAAACAAGCAATCCGTGAACCTGCTTTGTGATATGCAGATTCATCTCAAAAAGTCAAACCTTTCTTTTGATTCAGCATGTTGGAAACACTTTATTCTGAGAATATGCAAAGGGACCTTTGGGAACCCTTTTAGGACTATGGGGAAGTGCAGAATATCCCCAAATAAAAACTAGAAAGAACATATTTGTGAAACTGTTTTTGATGTGGGGATTCATCTCAGAGAATCAAACCTTTCTTTTGATTCAGCAGGTTGGAAATACTCTTTTGGAGAATCTGCAAAGGGACATCTTGGCACTCAAAGAAACCTATGTGGAATAACCGAATATCTGCAAATAAAATCTAGAAAGAAGCTATCTGTGAAACTGCTTTGTTATGCGTGGATTCATCTCACACACTTAAATTTTTCTTCTGATTCAGCAGGTTGGAAACACTCTCTTGGTAGACCTGCAAACAAATACTTAAGAGCCTATTGAGGCTTATGGGGGAGAAACCAAATATCCCCAGTTAAAAACATAGACAGAAGCTCTCTGTGAAACTGTTTTGAGATGTATGAATTTATCTCACAGATTTAATTTTTATTTTCATTCAGCAGTTTGGAAACACCCTTCTGGAGAATCTGTGATAGGACATTAGTGAAAGCATTGTGGCCTATTAGGAAAAACAGAACATCCACCAATAAAAACTAGAAAAAAGCTATCTGTGGAACTTCGTTGTGATTTGTGGATCCATCTCACAAAATTAAAACTTTCCTTTGATTCAGGAGGTTGGAAATACTATTTTTGGAAAATCAGTGAAGGGAAATTTGAAAGCCCATTGAGGACTATGGGGAAAAATCGAATATACCCAGATAAAAACTAGATGAAACTATCTGTGAAAGCACTTTGTGATGTATGGGTTCATCTCACAGAGTTGAAGTTTTCTTTTGTATCGGTAGTTTGGAAACACTCTTCTTGGAGAATATGCAAAGGGACATTTGGGGGCCATTCTGGCTTAAGGGGAAAAACTGAATATCCCCAAATAAAAACTAGAATGAATTTATCTGTGAAAATGCTTTTGATGTGTGGATTAATCTCAAAGTTGAACCTTTCTTTTGATTCAGCAGGTTGGAAATACTCTTTTTCGCGAATCTGCCAAGAGACATTTGGGAACACATTGTGGCCAATAAGTAAAAACCAAATATCTCCAGATAAAAAGTAGAAAGAAGCTTTTTGTGAAATTGCTTTTTGATGTGTGGATTCATCTCACAAATATAAAAGTTTCTATTGATTCAGCAGTTTGGAATACTCTTGTTGTGTAATCTGTGCAAGGACGTTTGGGAGCCCATTGCAGCCTATGGGAAAAAATCGAATTTCCTTACAGAAAAACTAGAAAAATGCTATCTGTGAAATTGCTTTGTGATATGTAGATTCACTGCAGAGAGTTAAATTTTTCTTTTTATTCAGGAGGTTGGAAGCACTTTCTTTGCAAAATCTGCAAATGAATATTGGAGAGCCCATTGAGGCCTACAGAGAGAAACTGAATATCTCCAAATAAAAACTAGAAAGAAGCTATCTGTGAAACTGCTTTGTGATGTGTGGATTTATCTCACAGATCTAATCTTTCTTTTGATTCTGAAGTTTGGAAACATTCTTTTGGAGAATCTGCAATAGGACATTTGGGAGCACATTGTAGCCCAGCAGAAAAACAGAATATGCCCAGATAAAAACGTGAAAGAAGCTATCTGTGCAACTTCTTTGTGAAGTGTGGATTCATCTCACAGAATTAAAACTTTTTTTTTTGATTCAGTGGGTTGGAAACACTATTTTTAGAAAATCTGCAAAGGGACATTTGAGAATCCATCAAGACCTTTGGAAAAAATCAAATACCCCCGGATGAAAACAAGAATAAGCTAGCTGTGAAATTGCTTTTTGATGTCTGCATTTATCTAACAGATTTGATCTTTCTTTTGATTATGGAATTTGGAAACGTTCTTTTGGATAATCTGTGATAGGACATTTGGGAGCACATTGTGTCCTAGGGGAAAAACAGAATATCCACAGATAAAAACTTGAAAGAAGTTATCTGTGAAACATCTTTGTGATGTGTGGATTCATCCCACAGAATTAAAACTTCCTTTTGATTCAGGGGGTTGGAACTCTCTTTTTAGAAAATCTGTGAAGGGACATTTGAGAGCCCATTGAGACCTATGGGAAAAAAATCGAATACCCCTGGAAGAAAACAAGAAGCTATCTGCGAAACTTCTTTGTGATGTGTGCATTCATGTCACAGAGTTAATGTTTTCTTTTCAAACAGTAGGTTGGAAACACTCTTTTTGGAGAATCTGTGAAGGGACATTTTGGGGCCATAGAGACCTAAGAGGAAAAACTGAATTTACCCAGATATAAACCAGAATGAAGTTATCTGTGAAACTGCTTTGGGATTTGTGAGTTCATCTCAAAAAGGCAAACCTTTCTCTTGATTCAGCAGCTTAGAAACACTCGTTTTATGGAATCTGCAAAGGGACATTTAGAAACCCCTCAAGATCCAGGGAAAAACAGAATATCCTCTGATAAAAACTAGAAAGAAGCTATCTGTGAAACTGCTTTTGTGATGTGTGGATTCATCCCACAGAGCTAAATGATTACTTTGATTCAGCAGGATGGAAGCCCTCTTTTTGTACAATCTGTGAAGGGACATTTTGGAACCCAGAGGGGTTTAGGAGGAAAACCAAATATCCCAGATGAAAACTAGAAGCAAGCTATCTGTGAAACAGCTTTTTGATGTGTGGATTCATCCCAGAGAGTTAAACCTTTTTTATTATTCAGCAGGTTTGAAACACTCTGTTTGTAGAATCTATGATGGGAAATTTGGGCACTCAGATAGGCCTATGGGGAATAAGTGAATATCCCCAGATAAAAACTGGATAGAAGCTATCTGTGAAACTGCTTTGTGATGAGTGGAATCATCTCACAGAGTTAAACTTGTCATTTGATTCAACATGTTGGAAACATTCTCTTTGCAGAATCTGCAAAGTGACATTTGGGAGTCCATTGAGGCCAATGGGAAACAAAAGAAATATCCCCAGAAAAAAACTGGAAAGAAGCTGTCTGTAAAACTTCAGTGTGATGTGTCAATTCATTTCACAGAGTTAAAATTTTCTTTTGACTCGGCAGGTTGGAAACACTCTTTTGGGAAATCTGTTAAGTGATAAAAACCAGAAAGTAACTATCTGTGAAACTTATTTGTGATATGTGGATTCATCTCACAGAGTTAAAACTATTTTTGATTCAGCAGACTGGAAACACTCTTTTTGTAGAATCTGTGAAGGGACATTTCGTAGCCCAGTTAGACTTATGATGAAAAACCAAATATCCCCAGGTAAAAACTGCAGAGAATGTGTCTGTGAAATTGCTTTGTGATGCGTAGATTCCTCTCACATAGTTAAACCTTTCTTGTGATTCAGAAGTTTGGAAACATTCGTTTTGTAGAATCTGTGAAGGGATAACTGGAAGCCCATTGAGGTCTGTGGTGAAAAAACAAATATCCCCAGATAAAAACTAGAATGAATTTATCTGTGAAACCACTTTGTGATGTGTGGATTAATTTCACAGAGTTAAAACTTCATTTGATTCAGCAGGTTAAAACAATTTTTTGTAGTATCTCTGAAGGGACATTTGGGAGTTCAGTGAGGCCTATGGGATAAAAACTAGAAGGAACAAATCAGTGGAACTGTTTTGTGATGTGTGCATTCATCTCACAGAGTTAAACCTTTCTTTTGACTCAGGAGGTTGGAAACAGTCTTTTTGAAATGTTTCTGTGAATGGTCATTCAGGAGCCCATGTGACCTACATGATAAGATGAAATATCCCCAGACAAAAACTAAAAAAAACTCTCTGTGAAATTGCTTTATGGTGTTTTAAGTAAAAAATGTAAGTAAACCTACTGTTAAACTGCTTTGTGATGTGTGGATTAATCTCACAGAGTTAAATCTTTCTTTTGAGTCAGCAGGTTGGAAATATCTTATTGGAGAATCTGCAAAGGGACATTGAGGAGCATATTAAAGCCTACAGGTTGGATACACTCTTTTTGGATAATCTGTTTGGGAATCCATTTGACCTATGAGAAAAAAATGAGTATCTTCAGATAAAAACTAGAAAAATTCTTTCTGTGAAACTGCTATGTGATATGGGGATTCATCTTACAGAGTTAAAACTTTCTTTTGATTCAGTAAGTTGGAAACACTCTTTTGGAAGGATCTTTAAAGGGATATTTGGGAGCCCGTTGAGGCCTATGGGGAAAAATTGAATATACCCAAATAAAAACTAGAAAGAAGCTCTCTGTGAAACCTCTTTGTGATGTGTGTATTCATCTCACAGAGTTAAACATTTCTTTTGTTTCAGCAGTTTGGAAACACTCTTTATGGAGAGTCTGCGAATGGACATTTTAGAACCCATTATATCCAACAGGGAAAAAACTGATATCTCAAGAAAAAAATGAAAATAATGCTATCTGTGAACTGCACTGTTCTGTGTTAATTTCGTCTCAGTTAGTTAAACCTTTCCTTTGATTCAGCAGGTTGGAAAATCTTTTTGGAGAATCTTCAAAGGGACATTTGGAAGATCATTTTTATCTTCTGAGAAAAACTATTTCCCAAAAAAAGAAAGAAAATACAAACAAACAAACAAAAAAGCTATGTCTAAAACTAATATGTGGTGTGTGGATTCATCTTACAGAGGAAAACATTTATTTTGTTTCAGCAGAATGTAAACACTTTTCTTGGAGAACCTCTGAAGGGATGTTTGGGAGCCAATCGAGGCCTATTGGGCAAAACCGAATTTCCCCAGATAAAAATTAGCAAGAAGCTTTCTGTGAAACTGCTTTGTGATGTGTGGATTCATCTTACAGAATTAAACCCTTCATTTGATTCAGGAGGTTGGAAACACTATTTTTGGAGGATATTTAAAGGGAAACTTGGGAGCCCATTAAGGCCTATAAGGAAAAATTGAGTATTCCCAGAAAAAATTAGAAAGAAGCTGTCTGTGAAAGTGCTTTGTGATGTGTGGATTCATCTCACAGAGTTAAGTTTTATTTTTATTGAGCAGGTTGGAAACACTCTTTTTGGAGAATCTGCAAGGGGACATTAGGGAGCACATTGAGATCTGTAGTACAGAAATGAATATCCAAAGATGAAAACTACAAAGGAGCTATCTGAGAAACGGCTTTGTTATGTGTGGATTCATCTTACAATGTTGATCCTTTATTTTGATTCAGCAGATTGGAAACATTCTTTTTGGAGCATCTCTGAAAGGATATTATGGAACCCAATTAGTCCTATGGGGAAAAACCAAATATCCCCCAAATAAAAGCTAGAAATAAACTGTCTACAAAACTGCTTTGTGAATATAGATTCTTCTCATAGAGAAACACCTTTCTTTTGATTCATCACTTTGAAACACTCTTTCCTTAGAATCAATTATCTATAAAACTGCTTTGTGTTGTGTGGAATCATCTCACAGAGTTAAACTTTCTTTTGGTTCAGCAGGTTGGAAACGTTCTTTTTCTAGAATCTGCAAAGGGACATTTGAGAGCCCTTTGAGATCTATGGAGAAAAACCGAATATTCCCAGGTAAAAATCAGAAAGAATCTTTCTGTGAAACTGCTTTGTGTCATTTGAATTCATCTCACAAAATGAAGCCGTTCTTTTAATTCAGCAGGCTGTAAACAAGTCTTTTTCAAGAATCTGTGAAGGGACATTTTAGAGCCCATTGAGGCTAATGGAGAAAAACTGAGTGTCTGAAGATAAAAACTAGAAAGATGCAGTCTGTGAAACTTCTTTATGATGTCTGGATTCATCTCACATTGGTAAACCTTTCTTTTGATTCATCAGGTTGGAAACACTCTTTCTTGGAGAATCTGTGAAGAGTAATTTGTGAGCACACTGAGGCCTATAATAAAGAATCCAATATCTCCAGATAAAAACTAGAAGGAAGCTATCAGTGAAATTGCTTTGTGGCGTGTAAATTTTTCTCACAGAGGTAAATCTTACTTTTAAATGGCAGGTTGGAAACACTCTCTTTGTAGAATCTGCAAAAGGACAATTAAGATCCCACTGAAGACGAGGGGAAAAAACTGAACATCCAAAGATAAAAACTAGAATGAAGCTATGTGTGAAACTGTTTTGTGATGTGAGCATTCAATTCGCAGAGATAAAACTTTATTTTCATTTAGCAGCTTGGAAAAAATTCTTTTTAGAAAATCTGCTAAGGGACATTTGGGAGCCTATTGAGGACTATGGGGAGAAACTGGATAACCTCAGATAAAAACTCTATAGAAGCTGTCTGTGAAACTGCTTTATGATGTGTGGATTCTTCTCACAGAGTTAAATCTTTCCTTTGCTTCAGCAAGTTGGAAACACTCTATTTAGAGAATAGGCAAAGGACATTTTGGATCCCATTGAGGCATAAGGGGAAAAACCATATATACCAAATAAAAAATAGAACAAGCTATCTCTGAAACTGCTTTTTGATGTGTGGATTCTTCTCACAAAGTTAAACCTTCTTTTCAGTCAGCAGATTGGAAACACTCTTTTTAGAGAATCTGTGAAGGAACATTTTGGAGCCAGTTTAGGCCTATGGAAAAAAAAATATCCCCAGGTAAAACCTAGAAAGAAGCTATCTGTGAAACTGCTTTGTGATGTGTGGGATCCTCTTGCAAAGTTAAACAATTCTTTTGATTGCGTAGATTGGAAACACTCTTTTTGGAAAATCCTCAGTGGGACATTTGGAAGCCCTTTGAGGCATATGGGAGAAAAACTATATACCCCCAGATAGAAATTACAAAGAAGCTATTTTTTAAATTTCCCTGTGATTTGTGGATTCATCTCACAGAGATAAAAGTTTTTTTCATCCAACAGTTTGGAAACACTTATTTTGTAGAATCTGTGAAGGAATGTTTTGGAGCCCATAGAGGCAAATAATTAAAAACTAATATCCACAGATAAAAACTAGAAAGAAGCTATCGGGGAAACTGCTTTGTGATGTGTGGATTCACCTCAAAGAGGTAATCCTTCCTGTTGATTAAATAGGTTAGAAACACTTTCTTTTGGAGTATTTTCGAAGGGACATTTGGGGGCACATTAAGCCTATATGAAAAAACTGAATATCCCCAGAAGAGAACTAGAACGGAGTTATCTGTGAAACTTCTTTGTGATGTGTGGCTTCATCAAACAGAGTTTAAACTTTATTTTTATTCAGCAGCTTGGAAATACTGTTCTTGGAGAATCTGCAAAGAGACATTTTGGAGTTAATTGAGGACTATAAGTAAAAACAGAATATCCCCAGATAAAAAGAGGCTATCTGTGAAACCGTTTTGTTTTGTGTGTATTTGTTGTACAGAGATAAAACTTTCTTTTGACCAAGCAGGTTGGAAACACTCTTTTTGTAGAATCTGCTAAGGGACATTTGAAAGGCCTTTGAGGCCTATAGGGAAAAACAAATATCCCCTGATAAAAAATAGAATGAAGCTCTCAGTGAAACTGCTTTGTGATGTGTGGATTCATCTCAGAGTGTTCAACATTTGTTTTGATTCAGCAGGTGGGAAACACTCTTTTTGTAGATACTGCGAAGGGACATTTTAGATCCTATTGAGGCCAAGGGGAAAAACCAAATATCTCCAGATAAAAAGTAGAATGAAGCTATCTGTGATACTACTTTGTGAAGTGTGGATTCATCTCACAGAATTAAACCTTTCTCTTAATTCAGCAGGTTGGAAACACTCTTTTTGTTTGTAGAATATGCCAAAAAATATTTGGGAGCCCATTGATGCCTATGGGGACAAAACGAATATCCTGAGATAAAACTAGAAAGAAGCTATCTGTGAAACTGTTTTGTGATGTGTCAAATCATGTCACAGAGTTAAATCTTTCTTTTAATTCAGCAGGATATAAACACTGCTTTTTTAAAAAAACTGCGAAGGGACATTTGGGAGCTCATAGAGGTTTAGGAAAAGAAAAACAAAAAACAAACATGAATATCCCAGGTGAAAAATAGAAAAAAGATCTCCGTGAAACTGCTTTGCGATGTGTAAATCATCTCAGAGAGTCAAACTTTTCTTTTGATTCTGGAGGTTGGAAACATCCTTTTTGGAGAATCTTCAAAGGGACATTTTGGCACTCAAAGAAACATACGTGGAAAAAACAAATATCCACAATTGGAGACTAGAAGAAACTATCTGTGAAATTGCTTTGTGATGTGCCGATCATCTCACAGAGTTAAAGCTTTCTTTTGCTTCAGCAGATTGGAAACACTCTAATTGGAGAATCTGTGAAGGGACATTTTGGAGTTCATTGAGGCCTATGGCAAAAATCTGAATATCCAAAGATAAAAACTAGAATGAAGCTGTCTGTGAAACTGCTTTGTGATGTATGTATTCTTCTCACAGAGTTAAAGCTTTTTCATTCAGCAGATTGGAAACACTATTTTTGAAGACTATGGGAAGGTACATTTTACATCCCATTGATGTCTAAGGGGGAAAATGAAATACCTTAGATAAAAACTAGAAAGAAACTAGCAGTGAATCTTCTTTGTGATGTGGGATACATGTCACAGAGTTAAACCTGTCTTTTTATTCAGCAGGTTAAAAACACTATGTTGGAGAATATGCAAAGGGGCATTTGGAAGACCATTGATGCCTATTATTGAAATGCAAATATTCCCAGATAAAAACTAAAAAGATGTTATCTGTGAAAGTGTGTTTTGATGTGTGGATGCATCTCACAGAGTGAAACATTTGTTTAGATTCCACAGGTTGGAAATACTTCTTTTGGAAAATCCGTGAAGGAATATTTGGGAGTCCATTGAGGCCTATGTGGAAAACCCGAATACCCCAAGGTAAAAACTAGAAAGAAGGCCCAGATGGGCGGATCACGAGGTCAGGAGATCGAGACCATCCTGGCTAACATGGTGAAACCCCATCTTTACTAAAAAAAAAAAAAATACAAAAACTAGCCGGGCGAGGTGGCAGGTGCCTGTAGTCCCAGCTACTTGGGAGGCTGAGGCAGGAGAATGGCGTGAACCCGGGAGGCGGAGCTTGCAGTGAGCTGAGATCTGGCCACTGCACTCTAGCCTGGGTGACAGGGCGAGACTCCGACTCAAAAAAAAAAAAAAAAAAAAAAAACTAGAAAGAAGCTACATGTGAAACTGTTTTGTGATGTGTGCATTCATCTCAGAATTAACTTCTATTTTGAATCAGCAAGTTGGAAACACTCTTTTTATAGAATCTGCAAAGGGACATTTGGAAGCCCATTGAGGCCTATGAGGAAAAACTTAATATCCCCAAATAAAAACTAGAAAGAAGTTATCTGTGAGCTGCTTTTTGAAGTGTTGACTGAACTCACAGAGTTAAATTTTTCTTTTGATTCAGCAGTTTGAAAACTGTCTTTTTGGAGAATCTGTGAAGTGACATTTGGGAGCCCACTGTGGCCCATGGAAAGAAACTGAATATCCCCAGATAAAACCTAGAAAGAAGCTATCTGTGAAAATTCTTTGTGATGTGTGGATTCAACTCACAGAGTTAAACCTTTCTTTTGATTCAGAAGCTTGGAAACACTCTCTTTGGAGAATCTGCAAAATGATATTTTGGTGCTCAAAAAGGCCTGTGGGGAAAACCTAATATCCCCCGATAAAAAACGGAAAGAAGCTATCTGTGAAACTGTTTTGTAATGTGTGGATTCATCTCACAGAGTTAAACCTTTCTTTTGATTCAGCAGGTTGGAAACACACTTTTTGGAGAATCTACAATGGTCAACTGGGAGCCCTTTGAGGCCAATGGGTAGAAAGAACAATATCCCCAAACAAAAACTAGAAAGAAGCTACCTGTGAAACTGCTTTGTGATGTGTGGATTCATCTCAGAGAGTTAAACCTTTCTTTTGATTCAACAAGTTTGAAACACTCTATATGTAGAATCCACAAAGGGACATTTGAGAGCCCATTGAGGCCTATGGGGAAAAATTGGATATCCCCCGGTAATAACTAGAAAGAATCTATCTGTGAAACTGCTTGTGATATGTGGAAGTATTTCACAGAGTTAAACCTTTCTTTTGATTTAGCATGTTGGAAACACTGTTTTTGTTGCATATGCAAAGGAACATATGGAAGCCCTTTAAGGTTTATGGAGAAAAACAGAATATCCCCAAATTAAAACTAGAAAGAAGCTATCAGTGAATCTGATTTGTGATGTGTTGATTCTACTCAAAGAGTTAAACCCTTATTCTGATTCAGCAGGTTGGAAACAGTCTTTTTGGAAAATCTTTGAAGGGACACTTGGGCACCCATTGAGAATTATGGGGAAAAACTTAATATCAGCAGATAAAATCTAGAAAAAGGCTATTTGTGAAACAGCTTTGTGATGTGTGTGCTGCTAAAGAGTTAAACCTTTCTTTTGATTCAGCAGATTGGAAACACCTTTTAGGAGAATTTGAGAAAGAACATTTGGGAGTCCACTGAGGCCTATGTTGAAAAACCAAATATCCCCAGATAAAAACTAGAAAGAAGCTATCAGTAAATCTGCTTTGTGATGTGTGGATTCAGCTCACAGAGTTTAATGTTTCTTTTGATTCAACAGATTGGAAACAGTCTTTTTGGAGAATCTGTGAAGGTACATTTTTGCGCCAATTGAGGCCAATGGGGAAAAACTGAAAAGCCCCAAATAAAAACTAGAAAGATGCTAACTGTGAAAATGCTTTGTGATGTGTTGATTAATCTCATGTAGTTAGCTTTTCTTTAGATTCAACAGGTTGGAAACACTGTTTTTGGAGAATCTACAATGGGATATTTTAGAGCCCAGTTTAGGAAAAACTGAATATCCCTAGATAAAAACTAGAAAGAAATTATCTATGAAACTGCTTTGTTATGTGTGAATTTATCTCATAGAGTTGAATTTTTCTTCTGATTCCACCGGTTTGGAACACAATTTTTCTAGAATCTGTGATGCCAAGTTTGGGAGCTCATTGAGGCTTATGGGGAAAAAGCAAATATCCCAGATAAAACTGGAAAGAAGCTATGTGTGAAACTAATTTTGATGTGTAGATTCTTCTTACAGAGTTAAATCTTTACCTTCATTCCAGAGATTTGAAACACTATTTTTCTAGAATCAGGGAAGGGAAATTTGGGAGGTCATTGAGGTCTGTTGGGAAAAAGTGAATATTGCAATATGAAACTAGAAAGAAGCTCTGTGTGAAATTGTTTTGTGATGTGAGGATTAATCTCACAGTGTTAAACCTATCTTTTGATTCAGCGGGTTGGAAATCCACTTTTTGGAGAATGTGCAAATAGACATTTAGGAGCCCATTGAGGCACATGAGGAAAAACAGAATATTCCCAGATAAAAACTAGAGAGAAGTTTTCTTTGAAACTACTTTATGATGCGTGGATTCAGCACATGGAATTAATCCTTTCTTTTAATTCAGTAAGTTGAAACAGTCTTTTTGCAGAATCTGCAATGGGACATTTAGTAGCCCCTTAAGGCATATACAAAAAAAATTGAATATTTCCATATAAAAACTAAAAAGAAGTTATCTGTGAAACTCTTTTGTGATGTGTGGATTCATCTCACAGAGTGAAGTCTTTCTTTTGATTCAGCATGGTGGAAACACTCTTTTCACCAAATCAGCAAATGGAGGTTTGGGAACCCCCTGTGGCCTACAGGGAAAAATTGAATATTTCCAGATAAATACTGAAAGAAACCATCTGTGAAACTGCTTTGTGATGTGTCTCATCTCAGAGAGCTAAACCTTT
The DNA here is from genome assembly GCF_003255815.1 of Theropithecus gelada. NCBI lineage: Eukaryota > Metazoa > Chordata > Mammalia > Primates > Cercopithecidae > Theropithecus > Theropithecus gelada. The sequence continues at coordinate 43,506,008 of NC_037676.1, read as the reverse complement.
CTTTCTCATCGCAGAGAGCTAAACCTTTCTTTTGATTTACCAGGTTGGAAACACTATTTTTGGAGAATCTGCCAAAGGACTATTGGGAGTCGATTGATGCCTATTGAAAAAAATTGAAAATCTCCAGATGAAACCTGGAAAAAAACTATCTGTGAAACTTCTTTATGATGTGTGGACTCATCTCACAGAGTTAAAGCTTTCCTTTGATTGAGAAGGATGGAAACACTCCTTTTGTAAATTCTGTGAAAGGGCATTTGGGAGATGATATAGGTTTAGGGAAAAAAAATATATATCCCCAGATAAAAACTAGAAAGAAGCAATTCATAAAACTGCTTTGTGATGTGTGGACTTATAGCACAAGGGTAAACCTTTCTATCAATTCAGCAGGTTGGAAACACTATTATTGTGCAATCTGCGAAGGGACATTTGGGAGCACACTGGGGCCTGTGGGGAAAAAGTGAATATCTTCAGATAAAAACTGTAAAGAAGCTTTCTGTGAAATTGCTTTGTGATGTGTGGATTTATCTCATAGAGTTAAAACTTTCTTTTGATTCATCAGGTAGGAAACACTCCTTTTGGAAAACCTGTGAATGGACACTTGGGAGCCCATTTTGGCCTATGGGAAAAACTTAATACTCCCCAATGAAAACTAGAAATAATCTATCTGTGAAACTGCTTTGTGATGTGTGGATTCATCTCACAAAGCTAAAACTTTCTTTTGATTCAACATACTGTAAACTCTCTTTTTGGAGAATCTGCCAAGGGATATTTGAGAGCCCATTGAGGCCTACTGGGAAAAACTGAATATCCCCAAATATAAACCACAAAAAAAAAGCCATCTGTTAAAATGCTTTCTGATGTGTGGATTCATCTCGTAAAGTTGAACCTTTTTTTTGATTCAGCAGATTGGAAACACTTTTTGGAGAATCTGCAAAGGGACATTTGGGAGTTTATTGAGGCTTATAAGGAAAAACTGAATATCCCCAGATGAAAACTAGAAAGGAACTGTATGTGAAACTGCTTTGTGATATGTGGATTCATCTCACTGTGTTAAAGGTTTACTTTTTATTCAGTTAATTTAAAATACTCTTTTTGGAGAACCTGCAAGGGGATATTTTGGTGACATTGAGGCCTAAGGGGAAAAATTGATTATTCTTAGATAAAAACTAGAAAGAAGCTATTTGAAAACTGCTTTGTAATGTGTGGATTCATCTCACAGAGTTAAACCTTTGTTTTGATTTGCCACGTTGGTAACACTCTTTTTTGGAGAATCTGTGAAAGGACATTTGGGAGCCTATTGAGTCCTATGGGGTAAAACTGAATATCCCATAATAAAAATTAGAAAGAAGCTACCTGTGTAGCTGGTTTTTGATGTGTGGATTTATCTCACAGAATTAAACCTTTCTTTTGATTCACCAGGTTGGAAACACTCTTTTCACAAAATCTGAGAGAAGACATTTTGGAGCCCCTTGAGGCCTATAGGACAAAACTGAATATCTCCAGATAGTAAGAAGCTATCTGCGAAACTAATTTGTGATGCGTGGATTCATCTCACAGAGTTAAACCTATTTTTTGAATCAGCAGGTTGGAAACACCGTTTTTGGAGCAGCTGTGAAAGGATATTTGGGAGCCCATTGAGACATATAAGTCAAATGAAATATCCCCAGGTAAAAACTAGAAAGAAATGATCTTTGAAGCTGCTTGTTGATGTGTGGATTTATCTCACAGACTTAAAGCTCTCTTTAGATTCAGCAGGTTGGAAACACTCTTTTTAGAGAACCTGCAAAGAGACATTTGGAAGTCCATTGAGGCCCAACTGGCCAATCAAACGTACCCAGAGAAAAACTACACAGAATCTATCTGTGAAATTGCTTTGTGATGTGTGGATTCATCTCAAAGAATTAAACCTTTGTTTTGATTCAGCAGGTTGGAAACAGTCTTTTTTGAGAATCTGCAAAGGGATATTTGGGAGTCCACTGAGGCCTATGGGGCCTGATAAAAGGTACAAAGAAGATATCTTGAAACTTCTTGAGATGTGTGAGTCATCTCACAGAGGCAAAGCTTATTTTGATTCAACAGATTGGAAACACTCTTTTTGGAGAATCTGAGATGGGACCTTTAAGAGCCCTTTGAGTCCTGTGAGGAAAAATTGAACATCCCCAAATAAAACCTGGAAGGAAGCTATGTGTGCAATTGCTTTGCAATGTGTGGATTCATCTCAAAGAGTTAAACCTTTCCTTTGATCCAGCAAGTTGGAAACACTCTTTTTGGAGAATCTGTGAAGGGACATTTGAGCACTTATCCAGATGTATGAGGAAAAACTGAATATCCCAAGATAAAAGCTACAAATAACCTATTCGTGAAACTGCTAATTGATATGTGGCTTCATCTCACAGAGTTTAACCTTATCTTTGATTCAGAAGGTTGAAAGCACTCTTTGTGGAGAATTTGCAAAGGGATATTTGGGAGTTCTATGTGGCCTATGGAGAAAAAATAAGTAATCCCAGACACAAACTAGAAAGAAGCTATTTCTGAAACTGCTTTGTAATGTGTTGGTTCATCTCACAGATTTAAACCTTTCTTTTAATTCAGCAGGTTGCAAAAACACTCTTTTTTGGAGAATCTGCAAAGGGATATTTGGAAGACCATTGAGGCCAATGGAACAAAAATGAATATCCCCAGACAAAAACTTGAAAGATATTGGTGAAATGTTTTTTAGTGTGTGGATTCATCTTACAGAGTTAAATATTTCTATTGATGCAGCAGGTTGGAAACACTCTTTTTGTAGGATCTGCATAGGAACATTTGGGAACCCATTGTGCTCTATGTGGAAAAGTCGAATATTCTCCTATAAAACCACCAAGAAGCTATTTTTAACCTGCTTTGTGACGTGTGGATTCATCTCACAGGGTTGAACCATTCTGTTGATTCAGCACGTTGGAAACACTCTTTTTGGAGAATCTGCAAATGGACATTTGGGAGCCCTTTGAGGCCGAAGGGCAAAAACGGAATATTGCTAGATAAAAACCAGAAAGAAGCTATCTGTGAAACTTCTTTGTTATATGTGGATTCATCTCACAGAGTTAAATCTTTCTTTTGATTTGGCAGATTGGAAACCCTCTTTTTGTAGACTCTCCAAAAGGACATTTGGAAGCCCATTGAGGCCAATGTGGAGAAACTGATAAAAAATAGAAACAACTTATGCATGAAACTAGTTCGTGATGTGTGGATTTATCCCACACAGTTAAAGCTTTATTTTGATTCAGCAGGTTGGAAACACTCTTCATGGATTATCTGCGAAGGGTCATTTGGAAGCCCTTTGAGACCTATGGAGAAAAACTGAATATTCCCACATAAATTTAGAAAGAAGCTATGCGTGAATCTGCTTTTGATGTGTGATTCATCTCACAGAGTGAAACCTTTCTTTTGATTCAGTAGCTTGGAAAAACTCTTTTTCTAGAATCTGCAAAGAGACATTTGGGAGCCCATCGAGGCTTATGGAAAAAAACTGAATATCACTAGATAGAAACTAGATAGAAGCTGTCTATGAAACTGCTTTGTGATGTGTGGATTCATCTCACAGGGTTAAAATTTTGTTTAGATTCAGCAAGTTGGCAGGACACTTTTAGTAGATTCTGCTTAGAGACATTTAGGAGCCCAAGGAGGCCTAAGGCAGAAACTGAATATCCCCAGGAAAAAAACTAGAAAGAACCTATTTGTGAAAATACTTTGCTATGTGTGTATTCATCTCACAGATATATACGTTTCTTTTAGTTCAGTAGGTTGGAAATATTCTTTTTCTACAATCTATGAAGGCACAGTTGGAAACCTATTGTGGCCTATGGGTAAAAATTGAATATCACCAGTTAAAAACTGGAAAGAGGATATCTGTGAAACTGCTTTAAGATGTGTGGATTGATCTCACAAAGTTAAACCATTATTTTGAATTATCAGGTTGGAAACACTCTTTTTGTAGAATCTTCAAAAGACATTTTATAGCCCTTTGAGGCCTATGGAGAAAAACTGAATATCCCTACATAACAACTAGAAAAAAAAATCAGAGAAACTGGTTTGTGATGTCCGGATTCATCTCACAGATTTAAACCTCTCTTTTGATGCAGATGGTTGGAAACTCTTCTTATGGAGAATCTGCAAAGGGACATTTTGAAGTCTATTCATGACTTAGCAAAAAATTTGAATTTCCACAGATTAAAAACTAAAAAGAATCTATCTGTGAAAATGCTTTGTGAGGTGTCGATTCATCTCACAGAGTTAAAACTTTCTTTTGATTCTGGATAATCTGAAAAGGGACATTCAAAAGTCCATAGAGGTCTATGGGAAAAAACAGAATATCCCCAGAAAAAAAACTAAAAAGAAGCTATCTGTGAAACTTCCTTGTGATGTGTGGATTCTTCTCACAAAATTAAAAGTTTCTTTGGATTCAGCATGTTGGAAACACTTCTTTTTTTTTTTTCAGAATCTGCAAAGGGACATTTGTGAGCCCTTTGATGCCTATTAGAAAAAAAAAATCCCCACATAAAAATTAGATAGAAGATATTTGTGAAACAGCTTTGTGATGTGTTGATTCATCTTACAAAGGTAAACCATTCTATTGATTCAGTAGAATTTAAAAACTGTTTTTGGAGAATCTGCAATGGGACATTTGAAGGCCCATTGAGGTCTATTAAGAAATACCCAAAATTCCCCGATTAAAACCAGAAAGAAGATATCTGTGAAACTGCTTTGGGATGTGTGAATTTATCTCCGAAAGTTAAACCTTTCTTTACTCAGCAAGTTTGAAACACCTTTTATGGAAAATTTGCCAAGGGACATTTGGGAGCCTTTTGAGGGCTATAGGGAAAAACCAATTATCCCCAGACAGAAATTGGAAAGAAGTTGTCTGTGAACATTCCTTGTGATGTGTGGATTCCTTTCACAGAGTTAAAGTATTTTCTGATTCAACAGATTGGAAACTTTTTTTGAAGAACATGTGATGGGATATTTCGCAGCTTATGGAGGACTATGAGGTAAAACAGAATATCTCCACATACAAACTAGAAAGAAGCTATCTGTGAAACTGCTTTGTGATGTGTGGATTCATCTCACAGAGTTAAACATTTTTTTTTTTGATTCAGCAGGTTGGAAACACTCTTTTTGAAGAATCTGCCAAGGGACTTTTCAGAGCCCATTGAGGCCTAAGGGAAAAAACTGAATGTCACCAGATAAAAAACACAAACAAACTATCTTTGAAACTGCTTCGTGATGTATAGATTCATTCATAGAGTTAAATGGTTCTTTTGATTCAGCAGTTGGAAAGACTTTTCCTAGAATCTTCAAAGGGACATTTGTGAGCCCAGTGAGGTCTATGAGGAAAACCAGAGTATCCCAAGATAAAAACAAGAAAGAAGCTATCTGTGAATTGCTTCGTGGTATGTGTATCCACTTCAAAAAATTAAACCTTTCTTTTGATGCAGTGGCTTGAAAATAGTCTTTTTAGAGAATGTGCAAAGGGATATTTGGAGATCATTGAGGGCTATGGGGAAAACCCGAATATTGCTAGATAGAAACTAGAAAGAAGCTATCTGAGAAACTGATGTGATGTGTGGATTCATCTGACAGAGATAAACCATTCTTTTTATTCTGCAGGTTGGAAACACTGTTTTGGAAAAACTGTGAAGGGACATTTTGGACCCCTTTGAGGTCTATGGGGAAGAACAGAGTATCCACGATAAAAACTAAAAAGAAGCTATCTGTGAAACTTCTTTGTGATGTGTGGATTCGTCTTTCAGAATTTAACCTTTCTTTTTATTCAGCAGGTTGAAAACACTCTTTGTTGAGAATCTGCGAAGGCACGATAGGGAGCCCATTGAGGCCTATAGGAGAAAAACAAATATCCCTAGAATAAAACTGGAAAGAAGTTATTTGTGAAACTGCTTTTTGACATGTGGATTCACGTCACAGAGTTAAAACTTCCTTTTGATTCAGCAGGTTAAAAACACTGTTTTTGGAGAATCTGTGAAGGGATATTTGGGAGCCCATTGAGGGATAGTGGGAAAAACCAAATATCATTAGATAGAAACTAGAAAAAAGTTATCTTAGAAACTGATGTGATGTGTGGATTCATCTCACAGAGTTAACCCATTCTTTAGATTCAACTGGTTGGACACTCTTTTTGGAGAATCTGCGAAAGGATATTTGGGAGCTCAGTGAGGGTTTTTGGGAAAAACTGAGTATCCCCACATAAAAATTGGAAAGAAGCTATTTTTGAAACTACTTTATGATGTGTGGATTTATCTAACAGAGTTAAACCTTTCTTTTGATTCAGCAGGTTAGAAACCCTTTTTTTGGAGAATCTGTGAAGAAACAAACATTTGGGAAGCCTTGGGAAGCCATTGAGGCCTATGGGGAAAAACAGAGTATCCCCAGATGAAAACTAGAAAGTAGCTATATGACAAACTTCTTTGTGATGTTTGGATTCATCTTACAGAGGTAAACTTTCTTTTGATTCAGCAGATTGAAAATACTCTTTGTGGAGATTCTGCAAAGGGACATTGGGAGTCTTTTGAATCCCATGCAGAAAAACCAAATATCCCCAGATATAAACTAGAAAGAAACTATCTGTGACACTGCTTTTTGAAATGTGGATTCACCTCACAGAGTTAAATCTTTCTTTTGATTCAGCAGTTTGGAAACGCTCTTTTTGGAGAATCTGTGAATGGACATTTTGGAGTCCCTTGAGGCCTATGGGGAAAAACCTAATATCCCCAGATAAAAACTAGAAAGAAACTATCTCTGAAACTGATTTGTGATATGTGGATTCATCTCACAGAGTTAAAACTTTCTTTTTGTTCAGAAGGTTAGAAACATTCTCTTGAGAGAAATTGCAAAGGGATATTTGGGAGCCGATTGAGGCCTATATTGAAAGACTGAATATTCCCAGATCAAAAACAGAACATATTTATCCATGAAACTCCTTTGTGAGGTGTGGATTCATCTCTCAGAATTAAAACTTTATTTTGATTCAGCAGGGTTGGAAACACTCATTTAGGAGAATCTGCAAAGGGATATATTGGAACCCATAGAAGCCTAGGGGGAAAAAAAAAAAAACAAATTACACCAGGGAAACAATAGAAAAAACTGTTTGTGAAACTCCTTTGTGATGTGCGGATTCATCTTACCGAGTTAAACCTTTCTTGTGATTCAGCAAGTTGAAAACACTCTTTCTACAGAATCTAGAGAGGAACATTTGGGAGCCCTTTGGGGCCTATGGGGAAAAACTGAATATCCCAAGATAGAAACTCAAAGTAGCTATGTGTGAAAGTGATATGATGTGTGGATTCATTTCACAGAGTAAAACCATTCTTTTGATTGAGCTGGTTGTAAACCCATATTTTGTAGAATCTGCAAAGGTACATTTGGGAGACCATTGAGCCCTATGGGGAAAAACAGAATATTCGCAGATGGGAAGTAGAAAGAAGCTATCTGTAAAACTGCTTTGCTATGCGGGAATTCATCTCACAGATTTAAACCATTTTTTTACATTCAGCTGATTGGAAACACTGTTTTTGGACAATCTGTGAAGGGACATTTGGTAGTTTTTTGAGACCTATGGGGAAAAACCAAATATTCCCAGGAAAAAATGAGAAAGAAGCTAACTGTGAAACTGTATTTTGATATGTGAATTCATCTCAAAGAGTTCAAAGCATTCTTTGATTCAGCAGGTTGGAAACACACTATTTGGAGAATCTGCAAAGGGATATTTTGGAGTACATTGAGGCCTATGGGGAAAACAGAATATCCCATATACAAATTAAGAAGCAGCTATCTATGAAACTGCTTTGTGAGGTGTGGATTCATCTCACTGAGTTAACGTTTTCTTTTGATTCAGCAGGTTGGAAACCCTGTTTGTAGAATCTGCAAAGGGACATCTGGGAATCCATTGAGGCGATGGGGAAAATGCAAACATCCCTGGATAAGAACTACAAGGAAGCTATCTGTGAAAGTGTTTTGTGAGGTGTGGATTCAAGTCACAGAGTTAAATTTTCTTTTGATTTAGCAGGTGGGAAACACTTTTTGGAAAACCTGTGAAGGGACATTTGAGTGCTCATTGATGCCTGTGTGCAAAAATGGAATATCCCTGGACAAAAACTAAAATGAAGCTCTCTATGGAACTGCTTAGTGATGTGTGGAATCATCTCACAGATTGAATCTTTTCTTTTGATTCAGCAGGTTAGAAATTCTCTTATGGAGAATCTGCATAGCAACATTTGGCAGCCCATTCAGGCCTAAGGCGAAAAACTGAATATCCACAGACACAAACTAGAAAGAAGCTATCTGTGAAACTTCTTTGTGATGAGTGGATTCATCTCAAAGAGATAAACCTTTCTTTTGATTCAGCAGGTTGGAAACAGTCTTTTGGAGAATTTTTGAAGGGACATTAGGGAGCCCATTGAGGTCTTTGGAGAAAAACTGAATATCCCCAGATAAAAGCAAGAAAGAAGGTATGTGTGAAACTACTTTATGATATGTGGATTCATCTCAAAGAGTTAAATATTTCTCTTGATTCAGCAGGTCAGAAACACACTTTTTGGAGGATCTGCAAATGGAAATATGGGAGCCCATTGAGGCCTCTGGAGAAAAGACAAATAATCCTCAGATAGAAACTAGAATGAACCTATTTGTGAAACGGCTTTGTGATGTGTGGATTCATCTCTCAAAGTTAAAAGTTTCTTTTGATTTAGCAGGTTGGAAACACTCTTTTTGTAACATCTGCAAAATGGTATTTGGAAGCCATTTGAGGCTTATAGAAACAAAAAACAGAATATCTTCACATAAAAACTAGAAAGAAAGTATTTGTGGAATGGCTTTGTGATTTGTAGATTTATCTCACAGATTTAAACCTTATTTTGATTCAGCAGTCTGGAAACACCCTTTTTGGAGACTCAGCAAAGGGACATTTGCGAGACCAGTGTGGCCTACAGGGAAAAACCACAAATCCTTAGATAGAAAGTAGAAAGAAGCAATCTGTGAAACTGCTTTGTGATGTGTGGATTCATCTTACAGAAGCAAACATTTCTTTTGGTTCAGGAGTTGGAAGCACTCTTTTTGGAGAATCTGTGAAGGGACATTTAAGAGCTTATTGAGGCCTATGGAGAATAACCAAATATTCTGAGATAAAAACTAGAACGAACCTATCTGTGAAACTGCTTTGTAATGTATGGGTTCATGTAATAATGTTAAAGATTTCTTTCGATGCAGCAGGTTGGAAACCCTCTTTTTTCCGAATCTACAAGGGGATATTTGATTGCCCATTGATGCCTCATGGGAAAAATTGAATATCCCCAGAAAAAAACTAGAAAGAAAGTTATCTGTGAAACCACTTTGTGATGGGTTGATTCATCTCACAGCGTTTAATTTTTTTATTAATTCAGCAGGTTGGAAACACCATTTTTGTAGAATCTGCAAAGGGACATTTGGCAGCCCACTTATGCCTAGGGGGAAAACAAAATATCCCCATAAAAATACAAGAAGGAAGCTATCTGTGAAACTGATTTCTCATGTTTGGATTCTTCTCACTGAGTTAATTCTTTCTTATGATTCAGCAGGTATGAAGCACTCTTTTGGAAAATCTGTGAAGGGACATTTTGGAGCCCATTGAGGCTTTTGGGAGAAAAACAAATATATCCAAGTAAAAACTAAAAAGATGCTATCAGTGAAACTTCTTTGTGATGTGTGGATTCATCAAACAGAGTTGAACTTTTCTTTGGATTCAGCAAGTTGGAAACTCTTTTGGGATTATCTCTGAAGAAACATTTGGGAGTCCATGGATCCCTATGGGGTAAAACCGAATATCCCCAGATAAAAACGAGAAAGAAGCTATCAGTGAAACTTCTTTGTGATGAGTGGATTCATCTCACAATGTTAAAGCATTCTTTTGATTTGGCATGTTGGAAGCACACTTTTGGAGAATATGTGATGCTACAATTGGTTTTTTTTTGTTTTGTGGGTGACTGGGTTCGACGGGTATTGATCATGATATTGAGGGTTCTCCTCAGCATCAGTCTCAATATGGCTGCAACCAAGGGGTCATCAGGATCCTCCCGGAACTTCTTCCTTTGCATCTGGTTCATGATAAGATTTCAGGTGCCCTGATGGGATCCAAATTGGCTATTGATTTTGGCCTGGAGAAACGCAAGCATAAACTCTACCCAAAATTATTATTCTACCTATTTCCAAACTTTTTGTTATTCGATTGAATTAGCAACTAGGCATTTAGCCATTTGATTCCCTTTAGTCAAAGATCCTGGAAGAGGTATATGAGTTCTAATGTGAGTAATGTAAAAAGTGTGCATTTTACTCCTGTGGTATGTAATTGGGAAAATAAAGTCATCAGTTGTTCATCTGTAAGAAATCATAACTGAGCATTTTCAATAAAATCAATCAATGCATCAATTACGGCTACAAGCTCTGCTTTTTGAGCTGAAGCATAGGGCATCAAGAAAGCTTTACTTTTTGAGCCAAGATAAGAAGTTTTACCATTACTAGACCCATCTGTAAAACAATGAAAACACTTAGCAGGCTTCAGGTTGTTTACCACAGGAATTGTAAATGCCTTAAGAAATTTAAATAAGCAGAATGTCTGTTTTCACCTTGTTCCATGGTTACCCTGGTTCTTCTGAGCACTGAGTTTTCCCACCAAGCTGACTTTAGACATCCTTGGATGTCCTTTGAAGCTGCATCCTCTCCTTTCACATGCTCTAGTGTTCCATCACTGGGGTCTTTGTTGCTTCACGTTTCACAGCCAGGAATGTTGGGATGTGTAGACCCAACACTAGGTCATGAGGGTGACGAAGTCTGGCAGAGTAAAAGTATTGAGAAAAACACAGTTTGAGAGAGAAAGTGGTACAAGAAGCCCATCGTGAGTGCAGAGGCTGCGAAGTTCCTGAGCTCTGCGAGCCCACATTACTGATTGGTGCACAAACAAATCAACAGGTGGTGAGGATGTGGAGGTTGAAAGGAAAGAGCATATCAAGTGAATGAGAAACATATGGCTGCTTGAAATAATGGGAGTGCAAGAAGCAAGGAGCCAGCAAGCCTAGCAGACATGAAGCTTTGCCTGAGTTTCTCTCCCAGAACTCAGATTTCCTCCCAACATTGTGTTGTGTCAATTAATCTCATAGTGATAAACTTCTGTTTTGATCCAGCAGGTTGGAAACCATATTTTTGGAGAACCTATGAAGGTATATTGGGGATCCCATCGAGGTCTATGGGGAAAAACAGAATATCCGCAGAAAAAAACTAGAAGGAAGCTATCTGAGAAACTGATTTGTAATGTGTGGATTCATCTCACACAGTTAAACCTTTCTTTTGATTCAGCATGTTGAAACCACTCTTTTTGGAGAATATGTGAAGAAACATTAGGGAGACGTTTGACACACATGACAAAAAAAAACAAATATTCCCAGATGAAAACTAGAAAGAAGCTGTCTGTGAAACTGCTTTGTGATGTGGGCATTCACCTCAAAGAGGTAAACTTTTTTGTCATTCAGCAGTTTGATAACACTCTTTTTGCAGAATCTGTGAAGCAACATCTAGAAGCCCATTGAGGACTACTAGGAAAAACTGAATTATCTCCAGATAAAAGCTAGAAAGATGCTATCTGTGAAACTGCTTGGTGATGTGTGGAAGCAACTCACAGAGTTAAAACCTTTTTTGATTCAGCAGGTTGGAAACACTCTTTATGGAGAACCTGTGAAGGGACATTTGGGAGCCCATTGCGGTCTACAGGCAAAAACTGAATATCCCCAGATAAAAACTAGAAAGAAGCTATCTGTGAAGCTGCTTTGTGATGTGTCGATTCACCTCACATAGTTAAACATTTCTTTTGATTCGGCAGGTTGGAAGAACTTTTTTACTAGAATCTCCAAAGGGACATTTGGAAGTCATTTGAGGTGTATGGTGAAAAATGGAATATACCCAGATAAAAACTAGAAAGAAGATATCTGTGAAACTGCTGTGTGATGTGTGAATTTATGTCACAGAGTTAAACCTTTTTTTTTATTCAGAGGTTGGAGACACTCTTTTGTAGAATATGAGAAGGGACATTTGTGAGACCATTGATCACTGTGGGGAAAAACAGAATATACCTAAATAAAAACGAAAAAGAAGCTATGAGCAAAACTTCTTTGTGATGTGTTCATTACTCCCCCAGAGTTAAATTTTTCTGTTGATGCAGCCGGTTGACTACACTATTTTTGGAGAATCTGCAAGGGGACATTTGGGAGTCCATTGAGGCCAATGGGGAAAAAATGGAATATCCTCAGATAAAAATGAGAAAGAACCAATCTGTGAAACTGCTTTGCTATATGTGGATTCATCTCACAGAGTTAAACCTTTCCTTTGATTCAGCAGATTGGAAACCCTATTTTGGAGAATCTATGAAGGGACATTTCGGAGTCCATTGAGGCCTATAAGTAAAAACAGAATATCCTCAGATAAAAACTAGAATTAAGCTATCTGTGAAACTGCTTTGTGTTGTGTAGATTCATGTCACAGTGTTAGAACTTTCTCTTGATCCAACAGGTTGAAAACACTCTTTGTGGAGAACCTGTGAAACGACATTTGGGAGCCCATTGAGACCTAATGGGAAATACCAAATATCCCCAGATGAAAACTAGAAGGAAGCTATCTGTGAAACTTCTTTGTGATGTGGGCATTCATCTTTCAGAGCTTAAACTTTCTTTTGATTCAGCAGGAGGGAAATGCTCTTTTTGGAGAATCTGTGAAGCGACACTTGGGAGCCAATTGAGGCCTATGGGGAAAAACCGAATATCCTCAGATAAAATTTAGAAAAGCTCTCTGTGAAACTGCTTTGTGATATGTGGATTCATGTCAGAGAGTTAAACCTTTCTTTTGATTGAGCAGGATGGAAACACTGTTCTTGTGGAATCTGTGATGGGACATTTTGGAATCCATTTAGGACTATAAGAAAAAACAAAATATCCCTAAGTAAAATGAAAAGAAGCTACTTGTGAAACTTCTTTGTGATGTGTTGATTCATCTCACAGAGTTAAACGTTTCTTTTGATTCAGTAGTTTGGAAACACTCTAATTAAAGGATCTGTGAGGGGACATTTTAGAGCCCATGGAGCCCTATGGGAAAAAAAAGAATATCCCCAGATAAAAATTAAAAAAGAAACTATATGTGAAACTGCTTTGTGATGTATGGATTCAGCTCACAGAATTACAACTTCTTTTTGTTCAACAGGTTGGAAACACTCTTTCTGTAGAATCTGCAAAGGCCCATTTGGGAGCCCATTGAGGCTTATAGGGAAAAAACAAAATATCCATAGATAAAGAAGAGAAAGACACGATCTGTGAAACTGATTTTTGATGTATTGATACATCTCACAGAGTTAAGCTGTTCTTGTGATTATGCAAGATGTCAACACTCGTTTTGGAGAATCCACAAAGGGACATTTAGATGCCCATTTAGGCCTATGGGGAAAACCTGAATATTCCCAGATAAAAACTAGTAAGTAGCTATCTGTGAAACTGCTTTGTAATGTGCAAATTCTGCTCAAAATGTTAAATCTTTCTTTTCTCCAACAGTTTGGAAACACTCTTTTTGTAGAATTTGTGAAGGGGCATTAGTTAACCCATTGAGGCCTATAAGTTAAAGCTGAATATCCCCAGATAAAATCTAGAAAGAAATTATCTATGAAAATTTGTGTTGTGTTGATTCATCTCACAGAGTTAAAATTTTCCTTTGATTCAGCAGGTGGAAAACACTGTTTTTTGGGAACCTGCAAAGACACATTGGGAGCCAAGTGAGACATTTGGGGAAAACAGAATATAGCCAGAGAGAAACCAGAAGGAAGCTATCTGTGAAACTGCTTTGTGATGTGTGGATTTATCTCACAGAATTACAACTTTTTTTGATTCAGCATGTTGGAAACACTCTTTCTGTAAAATCTGTAAAGGGACATTTGGGAGCCCATTGAGACTTAAGGGGAAAAATAAAATATTCACAGGTAAAGAATACAAAGACGTGATCTGTGAAATTGCTTTTTGAGGTGTCGATACATCTCACAGAGTTAAACCATTCTTGTGATTATGCAAGATGTCAACACTCATTTTGGAGAACCCACAAAGGGACATTTAGATGCCCATTTAGGCCGATGGGGAAAACCTGAATATTCCCAAATAAAAACTAGTAAGTAGCTATCTGTGAAACTGCTTTGTAATGTGCAAATTCTGCTCAAAGTGTTAAATCTTTCTTTTCTCCAACAGTTTGGAAACACTCTTTTTGTAGAATTTGTGAAGGGGCGTTAGTTAACCCATTGAGGCCTATAAGTTAAAGCTGAATATCCCCAGATAAAATCTAGAAAGAAATTATCTATGAAAATTTGTGTTGTGTTGATTCATCTCACAGAGTTAAAATTTTCCTTTGATTCAGCAGGTTGAAAACACTGTTTTTTGGGAACCTGCAAAGACACATTGGGAGCCAAGTGAGACATTTGGGGAAAACAGAATATCCCCAGAGAGAAATTAGAAGGAAGCTATCTGTGAAACTGCTTTGTGATGTGTGGATTCATCTCACAGAATTAGAACTTTTTTTTGAGTCAGCAGGTTCGAAACACTCTTTCTGTAGAATCTTTGAAGGCATATTTGGGAGCCCATTGAGACTTATGGGGAAAAATAAAATATTCACAGGTAAAGAATACAAAGACACGATCTGTGAAACTGTTTTTTGATGTGTCAATACATCTCACAGACTTAAACCGTTCTTGTGATTATGCAAGATGTCAACACTCGTTTTGGAGAACCCACAAAGGGACATTTAGATGCCCACTTAGGCCGATGGGGAAAACCTGATTATCCCCAGATAAAAACTTGTAAGTAGTTATCTGTGAAACTGATTTGTGATGTGTAAATTCTGGTCAAATAGTTAAATCTTTCTTTTCTCCAACAGTTTGGAAACCTCCTTTTTTGTAGAATTTGTGAAGGGACATTAGGTAGTCCATTGAGGTCTATAAGTTAAAACTGAATATCCCCAGATAAAATCTAGAAAGAAGCTATCTATGAAGCTTTGTGTTGTGTTGATTCATCTCACAGAGTTAAAATTTTCTTTTGATTCAGTAGGTTGAAAACACTATTTTTTGGGAACCTGCAAAGACACATGGGGAGCCAAGTTAGACTTTTGGGGAAAACAGAATATTCCCAGAGATAAACTAGAAGGAAGCTCTCTGTGAAACTGCTTTGTGATGTGTGGATTCATCTTACCAATATTATAAATTTTGTTGATCCAACCGGTTGGAAACACTCTTTTTGTAGAATCTGTAAAGGGACGTATGGGAGACCATTGAGACCTATAAGTTGAAAATGAATATACCCAGAAAAAGCTAGGAAGAAACCCTCTGTGAAAGTGCTTTGGGTTGTGTGGATTCATCTCACAGAGTTAAACCTTTGCTTTGATCCAGGAGTTTGAAAACACCCTTTTCTGAGAAACAGTGGAGGGACATTTGGGAGTCCTTTGAGGTGTAAGGGGAAAAACAGAATATCCACAGATAAAAACTAGAAGGAAGCTTTCTCTGAAACTTCTTTGGGATGTGTGGATTCATCTAATAGAGTTAAATATTTCTTTTCATTCAGTAGGTTGGAAATACTCTTCTTGGAGAATCTGTGAAGGGGACATTTGGGAGCCCATTGAGGATTTGGGGGAAAAACCAAATATCCTCAGATAAAAACTAGAAAGAAGATATCTGTGAAACTGCTTTGTGATGTGCGGATTCATTTCAGAGAGTTAAAATTTTCTTTTGATTCAGCAGGTTGGAAACACATTTTTTGTAGAATCTGCAGTGGGACATTTGGGAGCCCATTGAGGCCTATGGGGAAAAAATGAATATCCCAGGATATAAACTAGCAAGAAGCTATCTATGAAACTGCTTTGTGATGTGTGGATACATCTCACACAGTTAAACATGCCTTTTGATCCAGAAGGTTGGAAATACTCTTTTTGGAGAAACTGTGAAGGGACATTTGGAAGCCCATTGAGGCCTAAGGGAAAAAAAATGAATATGCCTCGATAAAAACTAGATAGAAGCTCTCTGTGAAACTACTATGTGATGTGTAGATTCAACTCAAAGAGGTAAACCTTTCTTTTGATTCTGCATGTTGGAAAAACTCTTTTTGAAGAATATGCAAAAGGACATCTGGGAGCCCAGTGATACCTATGGAAAAAATCAAATATCATGAGAAAAAAAACTACAAAGACTTTCTGTGAAACTGTTTTGTGATGTGTGGACACATCTCACAGACTTAAACATTCCTTTTGATTCAACAGTTGGAAATACTCTTTCTGTAGAATCTGCTAAGACACATTTCAGAGTATATTGAGGCCTAGGGAGAAAAACTGAATGTTCTCCAAAGAAAATGAGAAAGAAGCTGTGAGACTGATTTGTAATGTGTGGATTAATCTCAACAAAGTAAACTTTACTTTTGATTAAGCGGGTTGGAAATACTCTTTTTGGAGAATCTGTGAAGAAACATTTGGGAGCTGAATGTGTCCTATGGAGAAAAGTTTAATATCCCCAGTTAAAAACTAGAAAGAAGTTATCTGTGAAACTACTTTGTGATGTGTGTATTCATCTCACAGAGTTAAACCTTTCTTTGATTCAGCAGTTTGGAAACACTGTTTTTGTAGAATGTGCAAAGGGATATTTAAGAGCATGTTGAAGCCTATGGTGAAAAAGCAAATATCCACAGATATAAACTAGAAAAATCTATCTATGAAACTGCTTTGTTATGAGTGGACTCACCTCAAAGAATTAAACTTCTTTTGATTCAACAGCTTGGAAACACTGTTTTTATAGAATCTGTGAAGGGTTATTGAAGAATGTATTGAATCCTATGGTAAAATACCAAATATCCCCAAATAAAAAGAAACTATCTGTGAGACTGCTTTGTGAGGTGTGGATTCATCTCACAGAGCTAAAACATCCTTTTGATTCAGCAGGTGGGAATCACTCCTTTTGGAGAATCTGTGAAGGGGCATTTGGGAGCCAAATGTGGCCTATAAGTAAATATGAAATATCCCCAGATAAAAACTGGACAGAAGCTATTTGTGAATCTGCTTTGTGATGCGTGGATTCATCTCAGAGTGTTCAACCTTTCTTTTGACTCAGCAGACTGAAAATACTCTTTTTGTAGAATCTGTGAAGAGACATTTTGGAGGCCATTGAAGCCTGTATGGAAAACAGAATATTCCCAGATAAAAAAGTATAATAAAGCTCTCTGTGAAATTGCTTTGTGATATGTGGATTCATCTCACAGAGTTCAGTCTTTCTTTTGATGTAGCAGTTTGGAATCACTTTTTGTGGAGAATCTACAAAAGGACATTTTGGAGCCCATTGAGGCCTATGCAGAAAGAGTATTGCCAGGCTAAAACTTGAAAGAAACTATCTGTGAAACCAATTTATGATGTGTCCATTCAACTCACAGAGTTCAACCTTTCTTTTGATTCAGCAGCTTGGAAACACTCTAATGAAATGATCTGCAAAGGTACATTTTGGAGCCCTTGGAGGCCTATGGGGTATAAACAGAGTATCACCAGATAAAAATTAAAAAGAAGCCATATTTGTAACTGTTTTGTGATGAGTGGATTCATCTCACAGAGTTAAACCTTTCTTTTGATTCAGCAGGTTGGAAACACTCTTTTTGGAAAATCGGTGAAGGGACATTTGGCAGCCCATTGAGGTCTATGGGGAAAAACTGAATATCCCCAGTTAAAAACTAGAGAAGCTATTTGTGAAACTGCTTTGTGATTTGTGGATTCTTCTCACACAATGAAATCTTCCTTTTGATAAAGCAGTTTGGAAACACTCTTTTTCTAGAATCTGTGAAGGGAAATTTGGGAGCCCATTGAGACCTATGGGACAAAAGAGAATATCCATAGATAAAACTAGAAAGAAGATTTCTGTGAAACTACTTTGTGATATGTGGATTCATCTCACAGAGTTGAACCTTTGTTTTGATTCAGAAGGTTGGAAACGTGCTTTTTCCAAAGTCTGCAAATGGACATTTGGGAGCCCATTGAGGCCTAGGGGAAAAACTGAATATCCCCAGATAAAAACTAGAAAGAAAATGTCTGTGAAATTGCTTTGTGATGTGTAGATTTATCTCACAGACTTAAATCTTACTTTTGATTAAACAGGTTGGATACTCTCTTTTTGGAGAATTTGAGAAGGGACACTTTGGATCCCATCAAGGCATATGAGGAAAAACTGAATATCCCAAGATAAAAACTAGAAAGAAGGTATCTGTGAAACCGTTTTGTGATGTTTGGACTCATCTTTTAGGGACAGAGGGACATTGTCCCTTTGAGTTAATGTTTTATTTTGAATCTGCAGATTGGGAAAACTCTCTTTGGAGAATCTTCAAAGGGACATTTTGGTGCCCATTGAGGCCAAAGGGGAAAAAAATGAATATCACCAGATGAAAATTAGAATAAAGTTATCCATGAAACTGCTTTGTGACGTGTGGATTTATCTCACAAAGTTAAACCTTTGTTTTCATTCAATAGGTTGGAAACACTTTTTTTGTAGAATCTGTGAAAGCACATTTGGGAACTTGTTGATACCTATGGGGAAAAACTGAATATCCTAAGAAAAAAACTAAAAAGAAGTCATATGTGAAACTACTTTGTGATATGTGGATTCATTTCACAGAATGAAAACTTTTTTTTTATTCAACAGGTTGGAAACACTCTTTCTGTAGAATCTGCGAAGGCCCATTTGGGAGCCCATTGAGGCTTATGGGGAAAAACAAAATATCCATGGATAAGGAATAGAAAGACACGATCTGTGAAACTGATTTTTGATGTGTCGATACATCTCACAGAGTTAAGCTGTTCTTGTGATTATGCAAGATGTCAACACTCGTTTTGGAGAATCCACAAAGGGACATTTAGATGCCCATTTAGGCCGATGGGGAAAACTTGAATATCCCCAGATAAAAACTAATAAGTAGCTATCTGTGAAACTGCTTTGTAATGTGCAAATTCTGCTCAAAGTGTTAAATCTTTCTTTTCTCCAACAGTTTGGAAACACTCTTTTTGTAGAATTTGCAAAGGGACGTTAGGTAGCCCATTGAAGCCTATAAGTTAAAGCTAAATATCCCCAGATAAAATCTAGAAGGAAACTATCTATGAAAATTTGTGTTGTGTTGATTCATCTCACAGAGTTAAAATTTTCCTTTGATTCAGCAGGTTGAAAACACTGTTTTTTGGGAACCTGCAAAGACACATTGGGAGCCGAATGAGATATTTGGGGAAAACAGAATATCCCCAGAGAGAAACTAGAAGGAAGCTATCTGTGAAACTGCTTTGTGATGTGTGGATTCATCTCACAGAATTAAAACTGTTTTTGATTCAACAGGTTGGAAATACTCTTTCTGTAGAATCTGCAAAGGGCCATTTGGGAGCCCATTGAGGCTTATGGGGAAAAACCAAATATCCACAGGTAAAGAGTACAAAAACACGATCTGTGAAACTGCTTTGTGATGTGTGGATTTTTCTCACAGAGTTAAGTCTTTCTTTTGATTCAGCAGGTTGGAAACACTCTTTTTCTGGAATCTGCAAAGGGAAATTTGGGAGCTCATTGAAGCCATTCGGGAAAAACTGAATAATCCCAGATAAAACTAGAAAGAATCTATCTGTGAATTTGCTTTGTGGTGTGTGGATTCGTCTTACAGTGTTAAACCTTTCTTTTGCTTCAGCAGGTTGGAGACAGTCTTATTAGAGAATCTGCAAAGGAACATTAAAGTGCTCAAAGAGGCCTTTGGGGAAAAACAGAATGTCACCAGATAAATACTAGAAAGAAACTATCTGTGAAACTGCTTTGTGATGTGTGGATTCATCTCACAGTGTTAAATTTATCTTGTGATTCAGCAGGTTAGATATACTTCTTTTGTTGAAGTTGCAAAAGGACATTGGGGAGCCTTTTGAGGCCTATATATAAAAAGAGTATCCCCGATCAAAACTAGAAAGAAACTATCTTTGAAATGGTTTGTAATGTGTGGATTCATTTCACAGATTTAAACCTTTCTTTTGATTCAGGAAGACTGAAACACTCTTTTTGTAGAATATGCAAAGGTACTTTTGGGAGCCCATAGAGGTCTAAGGGAAAATCCGAATATCCTTCCAAAAAAACTAGAAAGAATCTATCTGTGAAACTGCTTTGTGATGTGGAGATTCATCTCAGAGAGTTAAACCTTTCTTTGATTCACCAGGTTGCAAACACTTTTTGGGATATCTGTGAAGGAGCATTTAAGTGCACAGAAACTCCTGTGGGGAAAAAACAAACATCCCATGATAAAAACTAGAAAGAAACTGTGAATCTGCTGTGTGATGTCTAGATTATTCTCAGAGAGTTAAATCTTTCTTTTAATTCAACAGGTTGGAAACACATTTTTTTCTAGAATCTGCGAGGGAAATTTGGGATATTGTAGGGGCCTTTTTAAGAACCCAAAAAACCTTTGATAAAAACTAAAAAGAAGCTTTCTGTGAAACTGCTTTGTGATGTGTAGTTTCATCACACAGACTTAAACTTTTATTTTGATTCAGTAGTTTGGAAACACCCTTCTTGCAGAATCTGTGAATGGACATTTGTGAGACCATTGAGGCCTAAGGTGAAAAATTGACTATCCCCAGATAAAAACTAGAAAGAAGCTATATGTGAAACAGTTTTGTAATGTGTGGATTCATCTCACAAAGTTAAAATTTTTTTTCAGCAGGTGTGAGACACTCTTCATGGAAAATCTGAGAAAGGACATGTGGCACCCCTATAAGGCCTAGGGGAAAAATTGAATATTCCCAGATAAAACTAGAAAGAAGCTGCCTGTGAACCTGGTTTGTTACGTGTGAATTCATCTAACAGAACTAAACCTTAGTTTTTATTCAGCAGGTTGTACACACTCTTTTTGGAGAATCTCTGAAGGGACATTTTGAAGCCCACTAAAGCATATGAAGAAAAACTGATTATCTCCGATTAAAACTAGAAAGGAGTTATCTGTGAAACTGGTTTGTGATACGTGGATTTATCTTGCAAAGTTAATGTTTTCTTTTGAATCAACAAATTGGAAACACTCAGCAAATTGGAAACCTTTCTTTTTATACAGCAGTAGGGAAATACTCTTTTTGGAAAATCCGTTAAGGGACATTTGGGAGCCAATTGAGGCCTACAAGAAAAAAACAGAATATTTCCAGATAAAAACTAAAATGAAGCTCTTAGTGAAAGTGCTTTGTGATGTGTGGATTCATGTCACAGAGTTGAACCTTTGTGTTGATTCAGGAGACTGGAAACACTTTTTTCAGAGAAACTAGAAAGAAATATTCGGGAGCCCATGGAGGCCTAAGGAGCAAAACCGAATATCCAAGGATAAACACTAGAAAGAAGCTATCTGTAATACTGCTTTGTGATGTGTGGATTTATCTCTCAGAGTTAAACTTTTCTTTGATTCAGCAGGTTAGAAACATTCTTTTTCTAGAATCAGGGAAGAGATATTTGGTAGCCCAGTGAGGATTATGGAGAAAACTGAATATTCCAAGGTAAAAAATAGAAAGAAGCTACTGTGAAACTGCTTTGTGATACGTGGATTCGTCTCATAGAGTTAAACCTTTATTTTGATTCAGCAGATTGAAAATTCTTTTTGGAGAATCTTCAAATGGACATTTATGAGACCTTTTATGCCTATGGGGAAAAACTGTGTATCCCCAGATAGAAACTAGAAAGAAGCTATCTGTAAAACTGCCCTGTGATGTGTGGATTAGTCTCACAGCGTTAAACCTTTTTTTTTGATCCGGCAAATTGGAAACACTTATTTTGTAGTATCTGTGAAGGAATATTTGAGAACACATAGAGGCCAATAATTAAAAAGGAATATCCTCAGAAAACTAAAAAGAAGCCATTTGTGAAACTGCTTTGTGATGTGTAGATTCATCTCACATAGTTAAACCATTTTTTTGATCCACCAGTTTGGAAACACTCTTTTTGTAGGACCTATGAAGGGACATTTGGGAGCCCATTGAGATCTATGGTGAAAAAGAGAATATCCCCAGAAAAAGCTGGAAGGAAGCTATCTGTGAAACTGGTTTATAATGTGTGCATTCATCTCACAAAGATAAACCTTTCTTTTAGCTCAATAGGTTGCCAACACTGTTTTTGTAAAATCTCGAAGAGACATTTAGGAGCCCTTTGAGGCCTATGGCATAAAAACGAATATCCCCAAATAAAAACTAGAAAGAAGCTATCAGTGAAACTGCTTTGTGATTTGTTGATTCATCTCACAGACTCAAACCATTCTTTTTATTCAGCATATGTGAAACACTCTTTCTGTAGAATCTGCAAAAGGACATTTGAAAGCCCTTTGAGGCCTAAGGGAAAAACAGAATATCCCCAGATAAAAACTAGAAAGAAGTTATCTGTGAAACTAATTTGTGATGTGTGGATTTATCTCACATAGGTAAACCTTTTTTTTTTTTTTTTTTGAGTCAACAAGTTGAAAACACTTTTTTTGGAGAACCTGCAAAGTGACATTTTGGCACTCAAAAAAACCTATGGAGAAAAATAGAATATCTTCAGATATAAACTAGAAGGAAGCTATCTGTGAAACCGATTTGCGATGTGTGTATTCATCTCACAAAGTTAAGACGTTGTCTTGATTCAGCAGGTTGGAAACTCTCTTTTTGGAGAATCTGTGAAGGGACTTTTGGGAACTCATTGAGTCTATGGGGAAAAACAAACTATCCCCAGATAAAAACTAGAAAAAAGCTATCTGTGAAACTGCTTTGTGATGTGTGGATTCATCTCACTGAGTTAAAACTTTCATTTTATTCAGCAGATTGGAAACTCTCTTTTTGGAGAATTGGTGAAAGGACATTTTGTGACCATTGAGCTGTATAAGGAGAAATCAATTATCTCCAGATATATCCAGAAAGAATTATCTCCAGATATATCTGTGACCTTGCTTTGTGATGTGTGGATTCATCTCACAGAACCAAAACTTTCTTTTGATTCACCAGGTTGGAAACACTCTTTTTAGACAATCTGCAAAGGGACATTTTGGAGCCCAGAGAGACCTATGGTAAAACACTGAATATCCCCAGATAAAAACTAGAGAGAAGGTATTGGTGAATGTGCTGTTTGATGTGCGGATTCAACTCACAAATTTAAACCTTTCCTTTGAATCTGCAGGTTGGAGACACTCTTTTTGGAGAATCTGCAAAGAGAAACTTGGGAGCCCAAAGATGTATATTGTGATAAACAATATATCACTGGATAAAAACTAGAAAGAAGCAATCTGTGAAACTGCTTTGTGATGTGTGGTTTTATCTCAGAGTTAAACATTTCTTTTGATTTAACACGTTGTAAACCCTCTTTTTGTAGAATAGGCAAAGGGACATTTGGTGGCCCATGGAGGCCTAAGGTGAGAAACCGAGTATCCTCAGATAAAAAGTAGAAAAGAACTATATGTGAAACAACTTTGTGATGGGTAGATTCATCTCACAGAGTTAAACTTTTCATGTACCACAGGTTGGAAACACTTTTTGGAAAATCTGCAAAAGGACATTCGGGATTCCATTGAGGCATACTGGGAAAAAAAGAATATTCCCAGATAAAAACTAGAAAGAAGCTATCTGTCAAACTTCGTTGTGATGTGTCATTTCACCCCACAAAATTACACATTTCTTTTAATTCAGCAGATTGGTAACACTCTAATTGGAGAACCTGTGAAAGGACTTTTGGGAGCCCATTAAGGCCCATGGGGAAATACTGAATATCCCCAGATACAAACTAGAAAGAAGCTATCTGTGAAACTGCTTTGTGATGTGTAAATTCATCTCATAGAGTTAAACCTTCCTTTTGATTAATCGGGTTGGGAAAACTCTTTTTGTGGAATCTGCCAATGGACATTTGGGAACCCATTGAGGCCTATGGGAAAACCTGAATATCCCCAGATAATAATAGAAAGAAATGACCTGTGAAACAGTTTTGTGATGTGTGGATTCTCCTCACAGAGGTAAACTTTCTTTTGATTCAGTAGGTTGGAAGCACTCTTATTGGAGAATCTGTGAAATGACATTTGGTAGCCCATTGTGGTCTATGGAAAAAATATAATATTCCCAGATAGAAATTAGAAAGAAACGATCTGTGAAACTGCTTTGTGATGTGTAGATTCATTTCAGAGAGTTAAAC
This sequence comes from Theropithecus gelada, assembly GCF_003255815.1. Lineage (NCBI taxonomy): Eukaryota > Metazoa > Chordata > Mammalia > Primates > Cercopithecidae > Theropithecus > Theropithecus gelada. The sequence continues at coordinate 43,481,755 of NC_037676.1, read as the reverse complement.
CTTTTTTTTGATTCAGCAGGTTGGAAAGATTATAAATGGAGATTCTACTAAGGGACATTTGGGAGACGTTTTAGGCCTATGGGGAAAAACTGAATATCCCCATATAAAAACTTGAAAGAAACTATCTGTGAAACTGCTTTGCATTGTGTGCATTCCTCTCCCAGAGTTGAATCTTTCTTTTGATTCAGCAGGTTGGAAATATTCTTTTTGGAGAATCTGCGAAGCGACATTTGAAAGCTCATGAGGCTTAAGGGGAAACTTGCATATACCTAGAAAAAAACTAGAAAGGAACAATGTGTCAAGCTGTGCTGTGATGTTTGCATTCATTGTGTGAAGTTAAATATTTGTTTCCATTCAGAAGGTTGGAAACACTTTATTTAGAGAATATGGGAAGTGACATTTGGGAGCACATGGAAGCCTATGCTAAAATACAGAATTTCCCCCGATAAAATCTAGAAAGGAGCCATCTGTGAAACTGCTTTTTGATGTGTGGATTCACCTCACAGAGATAAATCTTTCTTTTGTTTCAGCAGGTTTGAAACACTCTTTTGGTAGAGTATGTGAAGGGACATTTGGACACCCATTGAGGTCTATGGGGAAAAACAGAAAGTCCCCTTACAATAACTGGAACAAATATTTCTGTTAAACTGCTTTGTGATGTGTGGATTCATCTCACAGAGCTAAGTATTTCTTTTGATTCAGCAGGTTAAAAACACTCTTTTGGTGAGTCCATTGAGGCCTCTTGGGAGAAATGGAATATACCCAGATAAAGCAAGAAAGAAGCCATGTGTCAAACTGCTTTGTGATGTGTGAATTTATCTCACAGAATTAAGCCATTCTTATGACTTAGCAGGTTGGAAACACTTCTTTTGGAGAATCTGTGAAGGAATATTTGATAGCCTTTTAATGCCTCTGGGGAAAAATGGAATATCTCCCATAGAAAAACTACAAAGGGGCTATCTGTGAAACTGCTTTGTGATGTGTGGATTCATCTCACAGAGTTAAACCTTTCTTTTGATTCAGTTTGTTTGAAACTCTCTTTTTGGAGAATCTGCGAAAAGACACTTGGGAGCCTATTGAGGCCTATGAAATTAAACGAAATATCCCCAGATAAAAACTTGAAAGACTCCATCCGTGAAACTACTTTGTGATGTATGGATTCATCTCACAAAGTTAAGGCTTTCTTTTGATTCAGTCTTTTGGAAATAATTTTTTTGTAGAATCTGCAATGAGTTATTGGGGAGCCCATTGTGGCCTATTGGGAAAACCTGAATATTTCCAGATTAAAACTGAAAAATGCTATCTGTGAAAAGCCATTGTGATTTTTGTATTTATCTCACAGAGTTAAGCTTTTGTTTGGGAAAACACGTTGGAAACACTCTTTTTGGAGAATCTGCCATGGGACATTTAGTAATCCATTGAGGCCGATGGGGAAAAATTGAATATCCCCAGAAAGAAGCTATGCTATCTGTGAAACTGCTTTGTGATGTACGGACTCATCACACAGAGTTAAACATTTCTTTTGATTAAGCAGGTTGTAAACACTCTTTTGGTAAAATCTGCAAGTGGACATTTGGGAATCCATTGAGGCCAATGGGAAAAACTGAATATCCCCAGTCCAAACTGGAAAGCAGCTATCTGTGAAACTGCTGTGTGATGGGTGGATTCATCTCACAGTATTAAAACTTTTTTTGATCAACAAGTGGAAACACTTTTTTTAGAGAATACACGATGGGACATTTGGGAGCCCATTGATGCATATGAGGAAAAGCAGAACATTTCCCAATGAAAACTAAAATGAAGATATCCACAAAACTGCATTGTGGTGTGTGGAATCATCTCACAGAATTTACTTTTCTTTTCATCCAGCAAGTTGAAAACACTCTTTTTGGAGAATCTGCAAAGGTACACTTGGAAGCCCATTGAGGCCTAAGGGGAAAAGCTGAACGTCCCTGGATGAAAACTACAGTGAATCTATCTGTGAAACTACTTTGTGATGTGTGGATTCACCTTAAAGAGGAAAACCTTACTTTTGATTCAGCAGGTTGGAAACACTCTTTTTGTAGTATCTGTGAAAGAACATTTGGGAGCCCATTGAGGCCTATGGGGAAAAACCGAATATCCCCACATAAAAACCAGAAGAAAGATATCTGTGAAACTGGTTTGTGATGTGTAGATTCATTTCACAGACTTCATCCTTGCTTTTGATATAGAAGGTTGGAAACACTTGATCTGTAGAATCTGCGAAGGAAGAGTTGGCAGCCAATTGAGGCTTATAGAAAATACCTGAATATCCCAAGATAAAAACTAAAAAGGATCTCTTCATGAAGCTGCTTTATGATGTGTGGGTTCATATCAAAGAGTTAAACCTTTCTTTAGGTTTAGGAGCTTGGAAACTTTATTTTTGTAGAATCTGCAAAGGAACATTTGGGAGCCTGTTGAGGCCTATGGGGTAAACGAGAATATCTACAAATAAAAATTAGAAAGAAATTATCCATGAAACTTCTTTGTGATGTGTGGATTCATCTCACAGGGATAAAACTTTATTTTGATCCAGGAGGTTTGAAACACTCTTTTTGTAGAATCTGTGAAGGGACAATTAGGTGCCCATGGAGGCTAAGAGGAAAATGGAATTTCCCCAGATAAAATCTAGGAAGAAGCTATCTGTGAAACTCCTTTTTGATGTGTGCACTCATCTCACAGAGTTACACCTTTCCTTTGATTCAGCAGGTTAAAAACACGCTTTTTGGAGAATCTGCAAAGGAACATTTGGAAGCCCATTGAGGCCTGTGGGGAAAAACCAAATATCACCACATAAAAAGTAAAAAAGAGCTATCTGTGAAACTGCTTTGTGATGCGTGGATTCATCTCACAAAGCTAAACATTTCTCTTTATTCAGCAGGTTGGAAATGCTCTTTTTAAAGAAACTTCAAGTGGACATTTGGGAGCCCATTGTGGCTTATGGGGGAAAACAAAATATCCCTAGATAAAAACTACAAAGAACCTATCTGTGTAGCTGCTTTGTGATATGTGGATTCATCTCACAGAATTAAACCTATGTCTCGATTCAGCAGGTTGGAAACACCTCTATTTTATAATCTGTGAAGGGAAATTTGAAGCCCATAGAGGCCTATGTGAAATCCCAAGTATCCCCAGGTAAAAACTAGAAGAAGCTATCTGTGAAAATGCTTTGTGATATTTGGATTCATCTAACAGAGTTAAAGGTTTCTTTTGATTCAGCAGATTGAAAAAACTCCTTATGGAGAATTTGTGAAGGGACATTTGGGAGCTCAATGTGATCTATGGGGAAAAACCGAATATCTCCAGATAAAAACTAGAAAGAAGCTATCTGTGAAACTGCTTCATGATGTGTGGATTCATCACACAGAGTTAAACCATTCTTTTGATTCAGGAGGTTAAAACCACTTTTTTGTAGAATCTGCAAAGGGACATTTTGGAGCTCATTTTGGTCTACAGGAAATAACCGAAAATGCCATATAAAACTATAAAAACTATCCCTCAAACTCGTTTTAATTGCTGATTCAACTCACTGAATTAAAATTTCCTTTGATTCAGCAGGTTGGAAATTCTCTTTTTGGTGAATCTGTGATGGCACATTTGGAAGTCCTTTGAGGCCTGTGAGGATAAACAGATATAAAGTAAAATACAGCTATCTGTGAAACTGCTTTCTAATGTTTGGATTCATCTCACAGAGTTAAAGGTTTCATTTGATTCAGCAGGTTAGAAACACTCTTTTCAGAGACCCTGCAAAGGGATATTTGGGAAGACTTTGAGGCCTATGGGGAAAGAATGGAATATCCTCGGATAAAAACTAGGAAGAACTTATATGTGAAACTTCTTTGTGATGTGTGGATTCATCTCACAGAGTTAAAACTTTCTTTTGATGCACCAAGTTGATAACATTCTTTTTGGACATTCTGCAAAGGATCATTTTGGAGTTCATTGAGACCTGTGGGGAATACCAAAATATCTCCAGATAAAAGCTCAAAAGAGTCTATCTTTGAAACTGCTTTGTGTTGTAGGAATTCATCTCACAGAGTTAAATCTTACTTTTGGTTCAGCAGGTTGGAAACACTCTTTGAGGAGAATCTGTGAAGTCATATTTGTGAGTGCATTGAGGCCTTTGGGGAAAAACCAAATATCCCCAGATAAAAACTAGAAAGCAGCTATTTGTGAAAATAATATGTGAGGTGTGGATGCATCTCAGAGAATTAACCTTTCTTTTGATTCAGCAGGTTGGAAACACTCTTTTTTTAGAATCTGTGAAGAGATATTTGGCTGATGGAAAAAAGCGACTATCCCTAGTTAAAAATCAGAAAGAAGCTATCTGTGAAACTTATTTGTGATGTGTGGATTAAACTCACAGGGTTAAACCTTTCTTTTGATTTAGCATGTTGGAAACACTCTTTTTGCAGTATCTTTGAAGGGATTTTTGGGAACCTATTAAAGCCTAGGAGAAAAAAAAGGAATATCCCCATATAAAAACTAGGAAGAAGCTGTCTGTGACACTGCTTTGTGATGTGTGGATTCATCTCACAGAGTTAAAACTTAGATATAATCCAGCAGTTTGGAAACACTCTTTTAGTGAATCTGTGAAGGGACATTTGGGAGCCCATTGAGGCATATGGAAACAACCAGAATATTCTCAGATAAAACGAGGAAGAAGCTATGCATGAAACTGGTTTTTGATGTGTATATTCAACTCTCAGAGTTAAACCTTCCTTTCAGTCCAGCTGGTTGAAAACACTTTTTGGAGAATCTGTGATGGGACATTTTTGTGCCATTTGAGATCCATGGGGGAAAAACTGAATATCTCCAGATAAAAAAGAGACAATCTGTGGAACTGCTTTGTAATGTGTGGATTCATGTCACAGAATTAACCATTTCTTTTGATTCAGCAATTTAGAACCAGTTCTTTTGGATAGTCTATGAACAGACATTTGGGAGCCCATTGAGGCCTATGGGAGAAAACAGAATATCTCCAGATAAAAACTAGAAAGAAGCTATCCGTGAAACTGCTTTGTGATGTGTGGATTCACCTCACAGAGGTAAAGGTTTCATTTGATTCAGGAGATTGGAAACACTCCTTTTGGAGAATCTATTAGGGGGACATTTGGGAGCCCATTGAGGCCTATGGGGAAAATATGATTATCCACATATAAAAACTAGGAAGGAGCTACCCATGAAACTGCTTTATTATATGTGGATTCATCTCACAGAGTTAAAACTTTCTTTTGATGCAGCAGGTTGGAAACACTCTTTTTGTAGAATGTGAAGGGACATTTGGGAACCCATTGAAGTCTATGGGGAAAAAATGAATATTCCATTATAAAAACTTTAAAGAAGTTATCCATGAAACTGCTTTTTGATGTGTGGATTTATCTCATAGAGTGAAACCTTTCTTTTGATTCAGCAGGTTTGGAACTCTCTTTTTGTGGACTCTCCAAAAGGACATTTGAGAACACATTGAGACCTTAGGGATAAAACTGAGAATCCCCAGAAAAAAACTAGAAAAAAAGCTGTCAGAGAAACTGCTTTGTGATGTGTGGATTCATCTAATAGTGTTAATCCTTTTTTTAGCAGGTTAAAACAATTCTTTTTGTAGTTCTTTGTCATGTATGGATTCATATCACAGAGTTAAATATTTCCTTGGATTCAGCAGGCTGAAAACATTCTTTTTGTAGAATCTGTGAAGGCTCGTTGTAGAGACCATAAGGTATCTTTGGAAAAACAGAACACTCCCAGATGAAAACTAGAAAGAAACTATACATGAATCTCCTTTGTGATGTGTGGATTCATCTCTCAGAGTCAAACCTTCCTTTTGATTCAGCAGGTTGGAAACAATCTTTTTGGAGAATCTGTGAATGCACATTTCGGAGTCCATTGAGGCCTATGGGGAAAAACCAAATATCCCCAGATAAAAAGCAGAAAGAAACTATCTGTGAACGTTTTTTCTGAAATGTGGATTCATCTCACAGGATTAAACCTTTCTTTTGATTCAGCAGGTTGAAAACACTCTTTTGGAGAATCTGAGAAGGGACATTTGGGTTCTATTGAGGCTTGTGGGGAAAGGCCGAGTATTCTCAGATGAAAACTAGAAAGAAATTATCTGAGAAACTGATTTTTGATGTGTGGATTTATCTCACAAAGTCAAACCTTTCTTTTGATTCAGCAGGTTTGGAACTCTCTTTTTGTAGAATCTCCAAAAGGACAACTTGAGAGTACATTGAGACCTTAGGGACAAAACCGAGTATCCCCAGATAAAAACTAGAAAAAAGTTGTCAGAGAAACTGCTTTGTGATGTGTGGATTCATCTCACAGAGATGAAACTTTCTTTTGAATCAGTGGGTTGGAAAAACTCTATTTTTAGAATCTGTGAAGGGACATTCGGGAGCCCGTTGAGGATTACAAGGAAAAGCCGAATATCCCCAGATAAAAACTAGAATGGATCTATATATGAAACTGCTTTGTGATGTGTGGATTCATCTCACAGAGAACAACCTTTCTTATAAATGAACAAGTTGGAAACATTTTTGTAGGATCTGCAAAGAGACATTTGGGAGCCCATTGGGGTCTGTGGGAAAAACTTAACGCTCCAGAGAAAAATTAGAGAGAAGTATCAGCAAAACTGCTTTGTTATGTGTTGATTCATCTCACAGAATTAAATCTTTCTTTTGATTAACCAGGTTGGAAGCACTCTTTTCAGATTATCTGTGAAGGCACATTTGAGAGCCCATTGAGGTCTCTGGGGAAAAACCTTTTATACTTGGATAAAAACTAGAGAGACACTTTCTGTGAAACTGCCTTGTGATGTTTGGATTCATCTCACAGAATTAAATCTTTTTGTTGATTGAGTATATTGTAAACACTGTAAACAGATATTGGAGGATCTGCAAATAGACATTTGAGAGTCCATTGAGGCCTATGGAAAAATACTGAATATCCAAAGATAAAAACTAGAAAGAAGCTATCTGTTAAACTACTTCATGGTATGTGGATTCATCTCAGAGTTAAACCTTTCTTTTGATTCAGCAGGTTGGTAACACTTATTTTGGAGAATCTGCTAAAGGACATTTGGGAGCCCATTGGGGCCTAGGGGGGAAAACAGGATATAACCAGATAAAAACTAGAATCAATCTGTGAAACAGCTTTGTTTTGTGTAAATTCATCTCAAAGAGGTAAACCTTTCTTTTGATTCAGCAGTCTGGAAACACTTTTTTTTGGAGTATCTGTGAAGGTACATTGGGATGCCCAATGAGGTCTATGGGAAAAAGCTGAATATCCCCAGATAAAAACTAGAAATAAGCTATCTGTGAAATTGCTTTGTGATGTGTGGATTCATCTCACAGAGTTAAACCTTTCTTTTGATTCAGCAGGTTGGAAACATTCTCTTTGGAGAATCTACAAAGGGACATTTGGGAACCGATTGAGGCCTATCAGGAAAGTCAGAATATCCTTAGATAAAAACTATTAAGAAGTTATCTGTGAAACTGCTTTGTGATGTATGGATTCATCTCACAGAGGTAAACCTTTCTTCAGGATTAGCAGGTTGTAAACGTTCCTTTCAGAGAATCTGCTAAGGGAGATTTGGAAGCCCATTGAGGCCTAAAGGGATAAACAGAATACACCCAGATAAAAACTGGAAAGATGCCATCTGTGAAAGTGCTTTGCTATGTGTTGATTCATCTCACTGATTGTCATCTTAATTTTGATAAAGCAGGTTGGAAACACTCTTTATGGAGAACCTTCACAGGGAAATTAGGGAGCACATTGAGACCTATTGGGATAACTGAATATTCACAGAAAAAAATAGAAAGAAGCTATCTGTGAAACTGCTTTTGTGATATGTGGATATATCTCCTACAGTTAAACCTTTCTTTTGATTCCACAGGTTGAAAATGCTCTTTTGGGAGAATCTGTGAAGGGACATTTGGGAGCCCATTGAGGCCTATGAGTAAAAAGTGAATATCACCAGATAAAAATTAGATAAAAGCTATCTGTGAAACGGTTTTGTGATGTGTACATTCATCTCACAGAGCTAAACCTTTCTTTTGATTCAGCAGTTTGGAAACACTTTTTTTTTTGGAGTATCTGTGAAGGTACATTACGGTGCCCAATGAGGTCTATGGAAAAAAACTGAATATCCCCAGATAAAAACTAGAAATAAGCTATCTGTGAAACTGCTTTGTGATGTGTGGATTCATCTCACAGATTAATAAGTTTCTTTTCATCCAGCAGGTTGGAAAGACTCTTGTTGGAGAATTTATGAAGGGACATTTGGGATACCATTGAGGCCTATGGCAAAAACAAAAACAAAAACAAAAACAAATATCCCCAGATGAAAACCAGAAAGAAGGCATCTGTGAAACTGCTTTGTGATTTAGGGATTCATCTCACTGAGTTAATCGTTTTTATTTGTTTATTCAGCAGGCTAGGAACACTCTTTTTAGAGAATCTGTGATGGGACATTTGGGAGCCCATTGAGGTCTATGGGGAAAAACCGAATATCCCCAGATAAAAACAAAAAACAAGTTATCTGTGAAACTGCTTTGTGACATGTGGATACATCTCACAGAGTTAAACCTCTCTTTTTATTCAGCAGTTTGGAAACAATATTTTGGAGCTTCTTCAAAGTGACATTTGGGAGGCATTTGAAGGCTATCAGGCAAAATTGAATATCCCCAGATAAAAACTAGAACAAAGCTATTTGCAAAACTTTTTTTTGATGTGTTGATTCATCTGACAGAATTCAACCTTTGTTTTGATTCAGCATGTTGGAAACACTCTTTTTGGGGAATCTGTGAAGAGACATTTGGGAACCCATTGAGACCTATGCAGACAAACTGAATATCCCCAGATATAAACTACCAAGAAGCCATCTGTGAAATTGCTTGGTCATGTGTAGATTCACTTAATAAAGTTTAAACTTGCTTTTGATTCAGCAGGTTGGAAACACTCCTTTTGTAGAATCTGCAAAGGGACATGTAGGAGCCCATCAAGGTCTATGGTGAAACACGAAATATCTCCAGATAAAAACTAAAAAGAAGCTATCCGTGACACTGCTTTGTGATATGTGAGTTCCTCTCACAGTACTAAACCTTTATTTTGATTCAGAAGGTTGGAAACACTATTTTTGTAGGATCTGTGAATGGACATTTGGGAGCCCATAGAGGTCTAGAGGAAAAATCATATATCCCCAGATAAAAACTAGAAATAGGTTATCTGGAAAACTGCTTTGTGAGATTTGGATTAATCTCACAGTGTTAAAACTTTCTTTTGACTCAGGAGTTTGGAAACATTATTTTTACAAAATCTGTGAAGGGACATTTGAGAGCCCATTGAGGACTATGGAAAAAAAATACTCGAATATAAACAGAAAAAAGCTAGAAAGGATTTTTTCATAAAACCACATTGTGTTGTGTGGATTCAACACACAGAGTTACACCTTTCTTTAAATTCAGCAGATTGGAAATACTCTTTTTGGAGAATCTGCAAAGGAACATTTGGTAGTCCATTGTGGCCAATGGTAAAAAACTAATATACCCAGATAAAATCAAGAAACAAACTATCTGTGAAACTACTTTGTGAAGTGTGGATTCATCTCACACAGTTAAGACTTTCTATTGATTCAAAAGGTTGGAAATCCTCTTTTTGGAGAATCTGCAAAGGGACATTTGGAGGCCCATTTAGGCTTTTATCCCCACATAAAAACTAGATGGAAGTTATTTGCAAAACTGCTATTTGATGTGTGGATTCATCCTAGAGAGAGTGAAATATATCTTTTGATTCAGAAGGTAGCAAACACTTTTTGTGGAGAATCTGCAAAAGGACATTTGGGAGCCCACTGAGGTCTAGGCAGAGACACAGAATATCCCCAGATAAAAACTAGAAAGAAGCTATCAGTGAAACTGTTTTGTGATGTGTGGATTTGTATCATGGAGTTAAAACTTTCTTTTGATTCAACAGGTTGGAAACATCTTTTTTGGAGATCTTTGAGAGGACATTTGGGAGCCCATTGAGGCATACTGGGAAAAACCAAATATGCCAAAATAATAACCAGAAAGAAGTTCTCTGTGAAACTATTCCATGATGTGGGGATTCATCACAAAGATTTAAACTTTACTTTTGAATCAGCACATTGGAAACACTCTTTTTGGAGTTTCTGCAAAGGGACATTTTGTAGCCCATTGATGCCTATGGGGAAAACTTGAATATCCTTAGATAAAATCTAGAAAAAACTATCTGTAAAACTCTCTTGTAATAAGTGGATTCATCTCACAGAGTTACACTTTTCTTTTGATTCAGCAGGTTGGAAACACTCTTTTTGAAAAATCTGCAAAGGGACTTTTGGGAGTCCACTGGTGCATATGGGGATAAACCAAATATCCCTTGATAAAAACTAGAAAAAAGCTATCTGTGAAACTGCTTTGTGATGTGTGAATTTATCTCATGGAGTTAAACCCTTTTTGGAGAATCTGTGAACAGTCATTTGGGAACCCATATGGCTTATGGGGATAAACCGAATGTCCCCAGATAAAAACTAGAAAGAAGCTATCTGTGAAACTGCTTTGTGGTGTATAGATTAATCTTACAGAGCTAAACTTTTCTTTTGATTCAGCAGCTTGTAAACTCTCATTTTGGAGAGTCTGCAAAGGGACATTTGGGAGCCCATTGATGCCTCTGGGAAAAAACTGAATATCCCACATATAAACTAGAAAGAAGTGATCAGTGAAACTGCTGTTGGAGGTGTGAATTCATTTCACAAAGCTAAACCATTTCCTTGATTAAGCAAATTAGAAATACTTCTTTTGTAGAATCTGCAGAGGGACATTTTGGAGCCCTTTAAGTCCTATAGGGAAAAACCGAATATCTTTAGATAAAAACTAGAAAGAAGCTATCTACGAAACTGCTTTGTGATGCGTAGATTCATCTAACAGAGTTAAAACTTTCATTTGATTCAGCAAGTTGGAAAGACCCTTTTTGTAGAATCTGAGAAGGAACATTAGAGAACCTATTGAAACTTCTGGAGAAAAACAGAATATCTCCAGATAAAAACTAGAAAGAAGATATCTGTGAAACTGCTTTGTGATGTGTCGATTCATCTCACAGAGTTAAACTTTCTCTTGACTCAGTTGGTTGGAAACACTTTTATTGTAGAATCTCTGAATGGCGATTTCAGAGCCCACTGGGACCAATGGGTAAAAATTGAATATCCCAAGATAAAAACTAGAAAGAAACTATTTGTGAAACTGCTTTGTGATGTGTGGATTCATCTCATAGAGTTAAACCTATCTTATGATTCAGTAGGTTGGCAAAATCTTTTTGGGAGAATCTACGATAGAATATTTGGGAGCCCATTGAGGCCTATGGGGAGAAAGCAAATATCCCCACATAAAAAACGAGAAATAATCTTTCTTTAAAACTGGTTTGTGGTGCGTGGATTCATTTCACATAGTTATCCTTTCTTTTGATTCAGCAAGTTGGAAAAACTCTTTTTGTAGAATCTGTGAAGCAACATTGGGAGCTTACTTTGACTCCTGGAAAACAACCCAATATCCCCAGATAAAAACTAGAAAGAAGCTCTCTGTGAAACTGCTTTGTGATGTGTGGATTCATCTCACAGATATAAACCTCTCTATTGAATCAGCAGATTGGAAACACTATTTCAAAAGAATTAGCAAAGGTACATTCGAGCCCATTGATGCCTATGGTGAAAGACCAAATGTCACCAGACAGTTACTATCAATGAAGTGAAACTTATTTGTGATTTTTGGAATCATATCACAAATTCAAACTTTTCCTTTGATTCAGCATGTTGGAAACACTCTTTTTGGAGAATCTGTGAAGGGATTTTAAGAGTCCGTTGAGGCTTATTAAAAAAATAAAAAAGAATATCCCCAGATAAAAACTAGAAAGAAGATAAGTGTGAAACTGCTTTGTGATGTGTTGATTTGTTTCACAGAGTAAAAATTTTCTTTTCATTCAGCAGGTTGGAAACACTCTGTTTTGAGAATCTGCAAAGAGAAAATTGTGAGCCAACTGAGGCCTATAAGAAAAAAGCAAATATCCCCAGATAAAAACTAGAAAGAAGTTTTTTGTGAAACTCTTTGTGATATGTGGATTCATCTCACAAAGTTTAACCTTTCTTTTGATTTAGCAGGTTGGAACCACTCTTTTTGGAGAATCTGCAAAAGGACATTTGGGAACCCATTGCAACCTATGGGGAAAAGATGAATATCCTCAGATGAAAGCTCGAAAGAATATATCTGGGAAGCTGACTTTTGATATGTAAATTCATCTCACAGAGTTAATCCTTTCTTTTGATTCTGCAAGTTAAAAACACTATTTTTGGAGAATCGATGATGGGACATTTGGGAACCAATTATCACCTAAAAGGAAAAAGGAAATATCCCCAGATAGAAACAAGAAAGAAGCTATCTGTGAAATTGATTTGCAATGTGTGGATTCATCTCACAGAGTTAAACCTTTCTTTTGATTCAGCAGGTTGAAAACACTCTTTTTGGAGAATCTGTGAATGGACATTTTAAAGATCATTGAGGCCTATGGGAAAAAACCGAATATCCCCAGATAAAAACTAGAAATAAGTGATCTCTTAAACTGCTTTGTGGTGTGTTGATTCATCTCACAGAGTTAAACTTTTCTTTTGATTCAGCAGGTTGGAAATAGTCGTTTTGTAGAGTCTGTGAAGAGACATTTGGGAGCCCAAGGAGGCCTATAGGGAAAAACAGAATTATTCAAATAAAAACCGGAAAGAAGTTATCTGTGAAACTGATTTGTGATGTATGCATTCATCTCACAGAGAGTTAAACCATTCCTTTGATTCAGAAGGTTGGAAACACTCTTTTTGTAGACATTTTTGGGACATTAGGGAGCCCATTGAGGCCTATGGAAAAGAACCAAAAAACTCCAGATAAAAACTAGAAAGAATCTAGCTGAGAAACTGCTTTGTAATACATGGATTCATCTCACAGCGTTAAACCTTTGTTTTATTTATCAGGTTGGCAACACTATATTTGGAGAATCTGCAAAGGGACATTTTGGAGCCCACTGAGTCCTATAGGGAAACACAGAAGATCCCCAGATAAAAGCTAGAAAGAAGCTATGCGTGAAACTGTTTTGTGATGTATGGATTCATCTGACAGAGATAAAATTTTATTTTGATTCAGCAGGTTGGAAACACTCTTTTTGAATAGTCTTGGAAAGGACATTTGGGAGCCCCTTGAGGCCTATAAAGAAAATCCAAATATTACCAGTAGAAAGTAGAAAGAAGCTATCTGTGAAACTGCTTTGTGACATGTGACTCATGTCACAGGGTTAAACTTATCTTTTGATTCAGAAGGTTGGAAAAACTCTTAAAGTAGAACCAGTGAAGCAACATTTGGGACCCCATTGAGGTCTATCCCTAGATAAAAACTACAAAGAATCTATCTGTGAAATTGCTTTTTGATGTGTGGATTCATCTCAAAAAGTTAAACCTTTCTTTTGACTACCAGGTTGAAAAATCTCTTTTTGTAGAATCTGTAAAGGGACATTTAAGATCCCATTTTGGCCTATGGGGAAAAACTGAATAGCCCCAGCTAAAAACTAGAGAAAAGCTATGCATCAAACTGCTTTGTGATAGGTTAATTCATCTTACAGAGTTAATCGTTTTCATTGATTAAGCAGGTTGGAAAAACTCTTTGGAGGATCTGAGAAGAAACATTTTGGAGCCCATTGGGGCCTAGGGATAAAAATTAAATATCCCTAGATAAAAACTAGAAAGAAGGTACTTGTGAAACTGCTTTGCGATGTATGGATTCAGCTTACAGAATTAAACATTTTGATTCAGCAGGTTTGAATCACTCTTTATGTAGGATCTGTGAAGGGACCATTGGAAGCCCATTGAAACCAATGGAGAAAAATCGAATATTCCCAGATAAAAACTAGCAAGTAGTTTTCTGTGAAACTGGTTTGTGATGTGGGGATTCATCTCACAGAGTTAAAGCTTTCTTTTGATCCAGTAGGTTGGTAACACTCTTTTTGTAGGATCTATGAAGGAACACTTTGGAGTTCATTGATGCCTAGAGGAAAAACAAAATAACCCCAGATAAAAACTAGAAAGAAGTTATCTGTGAAACTGCTTTGTGATGCGTGGATGAATCTCACAAATTTAAATATTTCTTTTGATTCTGCAGATGGGAAATCCTCTTTTTATAGAATCTCTGAAAAGACATTTGAGAGCCCATTGAGGTTTTGGGAGATAAACTGTATATCCCCCGATAAAAGCTGAAAAAAGCCACTACCTGTGAAACTACTTTGCGATACTTGGATTCAACTGACAGAGTTAAACTTTCTTTTGATGCAGCAGGTTGGAAACACTCTTTCTGGAGAATCTGTGAGGGATATTTGGGAGCCCATTGAGGCCTATGGAAAAAATACTAAATTATCCCTAGATAAAAACTAGGAAGAAAGTATCTGTGAAACTTCTTGGTGAAATGTGGATTCATCTCCCAGAGTTAAACCTTTCTTTTGATTCAGCAGTTTGGAAACACTCTTTTTATAGACTCTGGGAAAGGACATTCCGGGGCTCATTGATCCTGTGGCAAAAAACTGAATATCCTCAGATAATAACCATAAAGAAACTAATTGTGAAACTGCTCTTTGATGTGTGGATTCACTCAGAGTTAAATCTTTCTTTTGATCCAGAAGGTTGAAAACACTTTTTTTGGAGAATCTGTGAAGGGACGTTTGGGAGCCCTTTGAGGACTATGGTGAAAAATGGAATATCACCAGAAAGAAACTAGAAAGAAGTTCTCTGTGAAACTGCTTTGTGTTGTGTGGATTACTCTCAAAAACTTAAACATTTCTTTTGATTCAGCAGGATGGTAACACTCTTTTTGGAGATCTGTGAAGAGACAGTTTGAAGTCCACTGAGGTCTGTGGGGGAAAAAAACTAATGTTCCCAGAAAAAAACTAAAAAGAACATATCAGTGAAATTGCTTTCTGATGCGTGGATTCATCTCACATAGTTAAATTTTTCTATTGATACAGCAGCTTAGAAACACTCTTGTAGAATCTGCAAAGAGACATTTTGGAGCAGATTGAGGCATATAAGTAAAAACAAAATATTCCCAGATAAAACCTAGAAAGAAATTTTCTGTGAAATTGCTTATTGATTCATGGATGCATCTCACAGAGTTAAACATTTATTTTGATTCAACAATCTGTAAATATTCTTTTTGGAGAATCTCCAAAGGGACGTTTGGAAGCCCATTGAAGCCTACTGGGACAAACTGAATATTTCCACGTTAAAAACTAGAAAGAAGCTATCTGTGAAACTGCTTTTTGTTGTATGGATTCATCTCACTGAGTTAAACCTCTCCTTTGGTCCAGAAGGTTGGACACCTTCTTTTTGGAGAATCAGCTAGGGGCCATTTTGGAACCCTTTGAGGCCTATGGGGAGAAACCAAATATCCCCAGATAAAAAGTAGGAAGAAGCTATCTGTGGAAATGCTTTGAGCCCATTGAGGTCTATGAAAAAAAAAAAAAAGATTATTCCTCCCCCACAAAAAAGGTAGAAAGAAGCTATTTACATAACTGCTTTGTGATGTGTGGATTCATCTCACAGAGTTAAATCTTTCTTTTGATATATCAGGTTGGAAACACTCTTTTTGGAGAATCTGCAAATGGACATTTGGAAACCCATTTTTGCCTATGGGGATAAATCAAATATCCCTAGAAAAAACTAGCAAGAAGCTATCTCTGAAACTGTTTTCTGACGTGTGAATAAAATTTATAGAGGTAAACCTTCCTTTTGATCCATTAGGTTGGGAACATTTTTTTTTGTAGAATCTGCAAAAAGATATTTGGAACCCCAATAAGGCCTATAAATAAATACAAATAATCCCCAGACAAAAACTATAAAGAACCTATTTGTGAAACTGCTTTATGTTGTTTGGATTAGTCTCACAGAGTTAAAACTTTCTTTTGATCCAGCAGGTCAAATATACTCTGTTTTAAGGATCTGTGAATGAACACTTTGGAGGCAATTGAGGCCTAATGAAAAAATCGAATATCTCCAGATCTAAACTGGAAAGACGCTATCTGTGAAACTGTTTGTCGTGTGTGGATTCATCTCACTGAATCAAACCTTTCTTTTAATTCAGCTGGTTGGAAACACTTTTTTTTTTTTTTTTTTGAGAATCTGTGAAGGGATATTTGGGAGCCCATTGAGGCCGACAGGGAAAAATAGGATATCCTCAGATAAAAACTAGAAAGAAGCTCTGTGTGAAACAGCATTGTGATGTGTGGATTCATCAAATAGAGATAAATCTTTCTTTTGTTACCCCAGGTTGGAAACACTCTTTTTGGAGAATCTGAGAAAGGACATTTGTGAGCCCATTGAGTCCCATGGGGATAAATCAAATATCTCTAAGAAAAAACAGAAAGAAGCTATCTGTGAAACTGTGAAACTGCCTTGTCATTTTCAGATTCATCTCACAGAATTAAACTTTTATTTTGAATAAGCAGGTTGGAAACACTCTCTTTGGAGCATCTGTGAAGGGATATTTGGGAGACCATGGTGGCCTATGGGGCAAAACGGAATATCCCCAGAGAAAAACTAGAAAGAAACTACCTGTGAAATTGCTGTGTGATGTGTGGATTCATCTGCCAGACGTAAAGCTTTCTTTTGATTCAGTAGGTTGAAAACAGTCTTTTTCAAGAATCTGTGAAGGGATATATGTGAGCCCACTGAGGCCTATGGGGCAAAACAGAATATTCCCTGATAAAAAGTACAAAGAATATAGCTTGAAACCTCTTGTGATGTGTGAGTCATATCACAGAGTTAAAGATTATTTTGATTCAAAAGGTTGGAAAGACTTGCTTTGGAGAATCTGCAAGGAAGCATTTGAGAGCCCATTAAGGCCTATGAGGAAGAGCCTAATATCCTCAGATAGAAACTAGAAAGAAATTATCTGTGAAACTGCCTTATGATATGTGGATTAATCTCACAGAGTTAAAGTTTTCTTTTGATATGGCAGTTTGGAAATACTCTATTTGGAGAATCTGTGAAGGGACATTTCAGACCCCATTGAGGACTATAAAGAAAATTCTAATATCCTCAGATAAAAACTAGAAAGAAGCTACTGTGAAACAGATTTGTGATATGTGGATTCATCTCACAGAGTTAAACCATTCTTTTGATTCAGCAGGTTTGAAACACTCTTTTTGGAGCATCTGCAAAGGGACATTTGGGAGCCCATTGAGGCCTATGGGGCAAGCAGAATATCCTCAGATAAAAACCAGAAAGAAGCTATCTGTGAAAATACTTTGTGAAGTGTGGATTCATCTCACAGACTTAAAGCTTTCTTTTGAATCAACAGGTTGAAAACATTCTTTTTTGGAGAATCTGTGTAGGGACACTTGGAAGCGCAGTTAGGCCTATGGGAAAAAACTAAACATCCACAGATAAAAACTACAATGGAGCTGTCTGTGAATCTGATTTGTGATGTATGGATTCATCTTACAATTTTAAACCTTCCTTTTGATTCAGCAAGTTGGAAACACTCTTTTTGGAGAATCTTTGAAGGGACATTTTGGAGCCCAATTATGGCTATAAGGAAAAACAGAATATCACCAAATAGAAACTAGAAAGAAGTTGTCTATGAAACTGCTTTGTATGTGTGGATTCTTCTTATAGAGACAAACTTTTCTCTTGATTTACCACTTTGAAAGACTCTTTCTTTAAGAAGTGTGAAGTTACATTTTGGAGCCCATTTAGATCTATGGAGAAAAACTGAGTATTCGCAGATAAGAACTACAAAGGAGCTATCTGTAAAACTGCTTTGTGATGTCTGGATTCATTTCTCATTGGTAAACCTTTCTTTTGATTCAGCACATTGGAAACACTCTTTTTTGGACAGAGTTAAAACTTTCTTTTATTCAGTAGGTTGGAATAACTATTTTTGTAGAATATGAAAGAAGACAATTAAGAGCCCACTGAAGCATAAGGGAAAAAATTGAATATTCCGAAATAAAAACTGGACTGATGCTATGTGTGAAACTGCTTGGTAATGTGTGAATTCGTTTCACCGAGTTAAACCTTTCTTTTGCTTCAGTAGGTTGGAAGCACTCTTTTTAGAAAATTTGTGAAGGGACATTTGGCAGACTATTGAGGCCTATGCAGAAAAACTTAATATTCCCAGATAAAAACAATAAGGAAGCTATCTGTGAAACTACTTTGTGATGTGTGGATTCACCTCACCAAATTAAAACTTTCTTTTGATACAGTAGGTTGGAAAAGCTCTTTTTGTAGAACCTACGAAGGGACATTTGGGGACCCTTTAAGGTCTATGGTGAAAAACTGAATATCACCAGATAAAAACTAGAAAGAAGCTATCTGTGAAACTGTTTTGTGATGTGTGGATTCATCTCACAGAGTTAAACATTTCCTTTGATTCAGCACCATGAAAACTATCTTTTTGGAGAATCTGCAAAGGGACGTTTCTGAGCCCATGGATGCCTATGTATAAAAACAAAATATCCCCAGGTAAAGACTTGAAAAATGCTCTCTATGAAACTTAATTGCGATATGTGGATCATCTCAGAGAGTGGAACCTTCCTTTTGATTCAGGAAGTTGGAAGCAGTCTTTTTGGAGAATCTGCAAAGGGACATTTTGGCACTGAAAGAAACATATGTGGAAAAACCAAATAACATCAAATAAAAACTGAAAGGAATCTCCCTGTGAAACTGCTTTGTGATGTGAGTATTTTTCTAACAGAGTTAAATTTTTCTTCTGATTCAACAGGTTGGAAATATGCTTTTGGTAGAATCTCTGAAGGCTCATTTGTGAACCCATTGAGGTCTATGGGAAAAAAAAGAATATCCCCAGAGAAAAACTTGAAAAACAGTGTCTGTGAAGTGCTTTTTCTTGTGTT
This sequence comes from Theropithecus gelada, assembly GCF_003255815.1. Lineage (NCBI taxonomy): Eukaryota > Metazoa > Chordata > Mammalia > Primates > Cercopithecidae > Theropithecus > Theropithecus gelada. Next base: position 43,462,795 of record NC_037676.1, on the reverse strand, counting down.
GATTCAACTCAGAGTTAAAAGTTTGTCTTTACTCAGCAGATTGGAAATAGTCTTTTTGGAGAATCTGCAAAGGTATATTTAGGAGCCCTTTTAAGCCTATGGGGAAAAACCCAATATCCCCAGATAAAATCTTTAAAGAAGCTACCTGTGAAACTACTTCATATTGTGTAGATTCATCCCACAGAGTTAAAGCATTCTTTTCATTCAGCAGTTTGGAAACACTCTTTTTGGGGAACCTGTGAAGGGGCATTTGGGACCCCTTTGAGGCCTATGGGGAAAAACCAAATATTCTCAGATAAAACATACAAAGGAGCTATCAGTGAAGCTGTTTTCTGATGAGTGGATTCATATCACAGTGCTAAACCTTTATTTTGATTCAGAAGTTGGAAAAACTATTTTGGAGAATCTGTGAAGGGACATTTGGGAACCCATTGAGGAACACGGAAAAAAAATTAATGTCTCCAGTTAAAAACTAGAAAGAAGCATGCTGCGATACTGCTCTGTGATGTGTGGTTTCATCTCAAAGAGTTAAACTTTTCTTTTGATTCTGCACATTGGAATCACTGTTTTTGCAGAATTTGGGAATGGAATTGGAAATTCCTTGAGGGCTATGGGGAAAAAAAGGAATATCCCCAAATAAAAACTAGAAAGAAGCTATCGGTGAAACTCCTTTGTGATGTGAGGATTCATCTAACAGACTCAAAGTTTTATTTTGATTCAGCAGGTATGAAACACTCTTTTTGTAGAATCTGCATTGAGACATTTTGGAGCCCATTGAGGCCTATGGGGGAAAAGTGAATATCCAGAGATAAAAACTACTAAGAAGCTATTTTTAAAATTGCTTTGTGATGTGTGGATTATGTCCCAGAGTGAAATTTTAATATTAATTCAGCAGGTTGGAAACACTCTTTTTATAGAATCTACAAAGAAATATTTGGAAGCCAATTGAGGCCTATGGGGAAAAATAGAATATCCCAGATTAAAAATAAAAAAAAGGAAGGTGTGTGTGAAGCTGCTTTGTGATGGGTGTATTCATCTCACTAAATTAAAACTTTCTTTTGATTAAGCAGTTTGGAAATACTCTTTTTGGAGAATCTGTGAAGGGATATTTTGGATCCAATTGAAGCCTAATTAGAAGAACTGAACATCCCCAGATAAAGACTAGAATAAAGTTATCTGTGAAACTCTTTGTGATGTTCGGATTCACCTCACTGAGTTAAAACTTTCTTTTGATATGACAGGTTGGAAACACTTTTTTTATAGAATCTATGAAGGGACATATGGAGCCCATCAAGGACTAAAGGGAAAACCTAAAATCCCCAGATAAAAATTGGAAAGAAGCTATCTGTGAAACTGCTTTATGATGTGTAGTACATATCAGAGAGTCAAAACTTTATTTTGATTCAGCAGGTTGGAAACACTATGGAGAATCTTCAAAGGGACATTTTGGCACTCAAAGAAACCTATGTGGAAAAACCAAATCTACCCAGATAAAGACAAACTATACCCAGATAAAAGCTAGAAAGAAACTACTTGTGAAATTGCTTTGTGATATGTTGATTCATCTCACGGAGTTAAACTTTACTTTTGATTTAGCAGCTTGGAAACACTCTAATTGAAGAATCTGCAAAGGGACTTTTGGGAGCCAATTAAGGCCTATGGGGAAAAAGCAAATATCCCCAGATAAAAACCAGAAACAAGCTATCTGTGAAACTGCTTTGCAGTGTGTGGATTCATCTTATAGAGTTCGAGCTTTCTTTTGATTCTGCAGGTTGGAAACACTATTTTTGAAAAATATGCAAAGGGACATTTGGGAGGCCATTGAGGTCTTAGGGGAAAAAAACCGGAATATCTTAGATAAAAATTAGAAAGAAGTTGTCTGTGAATCTTCTTTGTGATGTGTGGATTCATCTCACAGAGTTAAACATTTCTTTTGATTCAGAAGGTTGGAATCACTGTGTTGGAGATTCTGCAAAGGGACATTTGGAAGCCTATTGAAGCCTGTAAGTGAACTGTGAATATTTGCAGATACAAACTACAAAGAAGCTATCTGTGAAAGTGCTTTTTGATGTGTGGATGCATCTCACAGAATCAAACATTTGTTTAGATTCTGCACGTTAGAAATATATATATATATATGGAAAATCTACCAAGGGATATTTGGGAGTCCACTGAGGCCTTTGGGGGAAAATTGAATATCCCGAGATAAAAACTAGAAAGAAGCTACATGTGAAACTGTTTGGTGATGTGTGGATTCATCTCTCAGAATCAAACCCCTCATTTGAATCAACAAGTTGGAAACACTCTTTCTGAAGAATCTGCCAAGGGACATTAGGGAGCCCACTGAGGCCTATGGAGAGAAACTGAATAGCCCCAGATAAAAAATTCAAAGAAGCTATCTGTGAAAATGCTTTGTGATGTGTGGGTTCATCTCACAACGCTAAACCATTCTTTTGATTCAGCAGCTTGGAATCACTCTTCTTATAGAATCTGCAAAGGGATATTTCAACACTCAAAAAGGCCTATGGGGGAAAACTAAATATTCCAAGATAAAAAATAGAAAGAAGGTATCTCTGAAACTGCTTTGTGATGTGTGGATTCATGTCACAGAGGTAAATTTTTCTTTTGATTCTGCAGTTTTGAAACACTCTTTCTGTAGAATCTGCCAAGGGACATTTGGAAGCCCATCGAGGCCTATGGAGAATATCCCAATATCCCCAGAAAAAAAAAAAACAACAACTAGAAAGAAGCTAACTGCTTTTTGATGTTTTGATTCAACTCACAGAGTTAAACCTTTCTTTTGATACAGTAGGTTGGAAACAGTCTTTTTGGAGAATCTGTGAAGGAACATTTGGGAGCCCATTTATGTGTATAGGGGAAAAACAAATATACCCAGACAAAAACTACAAAGAAGTTATCTGTGAAACTGCTTTGTGATGTCTGAATTTATCTCACAGAGTAAAATCTTTCTTTTGATTCAGCAGATTGGAAACACTATTTTTGCAGAATCTGCTAATGGACCTTTGGGCGACAATTTTGGACTATTGGGAAAAACTGAATATCCTCAGATAAAAACTAGAAAGAATGCATCTGTGAAATTTCTTTGTGATTCATGGATTCATCTCACATAATTAAAACTTTCTTTTGATTCAGTGGCTTGAAAACGCTCTTTTTGGAGAATCTATGAAGGGACATTTGAGAACCCATTGAAGTCTATGGGGAAAAACTGAATATCCCCAGATAAAAACAAGAATGAAGCTATCTGTGAAACTGGTTTGGGATGTGTACACTCATCTCACAGAGTTAAGCCATTCTTTTCATTCAGCAGCTTGGAAACACTCTTTTTGGAGAATCTATGAAGGGACATTTGAGAGCCCATTGAGTCCTGTGGTGAAAAACTGAATGAACCCAGATAAAAACTAGAAAGAAGGAATCTGTGAAACTGATTTAGATGTGCGAATTTATCTCAGAGAGTTGAAAATTTTTTTTTTTTTTTTGATTCAGCAGTTTGTGAGCAGTATATTAGGAGAATCTGCGAAGGGAAATTTGGACACTCAAATAGTCCTATAAGGAAATACCAAATATCCCAGATAAAAACTAGAAAGAAGCTATCTGTGAAACTGCTTTGTGATGTGTGGATTCATCTCACAAAGTTACATTTTTCTTCTGATTCAGCAGGTGGGAAACACTGTTTTTGTAGAATCAGCAAAGGGACATTTGAGAGCACATTGAATCCTAGGGGAAAAACCGAATATCCCCAGATAAAAACTACAATGAAGGTATTTGTGAAACCGCTTTGTGATGTGTGGATTAATCTCACTGATATAACCCTTTCTTTTCATTCAGCAGGTTCTAAACCCTCTTTTTGGAGAATCTGCAAAGGTGCGAAGGGATATATGAAGGCCCATTGAGACCTAAGGGGAACCACCTAGTATCCCCAGATAAAAACTAGAAAGAATCTGTCTGTGAAACTGCTTGTGATGTGTGGATTCATCTGACAGAGTTAAACTTTTCTTTTGATTCAGAAAATTGGAAACACGTTTTTTGTAGAATCTGCAAAGGTGCATTTTGAAGCCCACAGTGGCCTTTGGGGAAAAACCAGATATCCCCAGATAAAACTTAGAAAGAAGCTTTCTGTGAACTGCTTTTTGATATGTTGATACAACTCACAGAGTTAAACACTTCTTTTCATTCAGCAGTTTGGAAAGAGTCTTTTTGGAGAATCTGCAATGAGATATTTAGGAGCCCATTGAGGACTACGGGAAAAAAATAGAATATTCCGAGATTAAAAACTACAAAGAAGCTCTCTGTGAAGCTGCATTGTGATGGGTGGATTCATATCATAGTGTTAAATTTTGTTTTGATTCAGGAGGTTGGAAATACTCTTTTTCAAGAATTTGCAAAGGGACATTTGAGAGTTCATTGAGGCTTGTGGTGAAAAACTGAATATCACCAGTTAAAAACTAGAAAGAAACTATCTGAAACTTTCTGTGATATGTGGATTCCTCTCAGAGAGTTAAAACTTTCTTTTGATTCAGCAGGTTTGAAAATCTCTTTTTCTAAAATCTGTTAGTTAAAATTTGAGAGTGCATTGAGGCCTATGGGGAAAAAGCAAAGATCCCCAGATAAAACTAGAAAGAAGCCATCTGTGAAACTGCTTTGTGATGTGTGTATTCAGCTAAAAGTGTTAAACCTTTCTTTTGATTCAGCAGATTGGAAACACTCTTTATGGAGAATCTCGGAAGAGACATTTGGGAGCCCTTTGAGGCATATGAGGAAAAGCAGAGTATTCCCAGATAAAAGCTAGAAGGAAGCTTTCTTTGAAACTACTCAGTGATTGGTGGATTCATCTCACAGAGTTAAAACTTTCTTTTAATTCAGCAAAAGACAAAAAATGTCTTTTTGCAGAATCTGCAAAGGGACATTTTGGAGCCCATTGAGGCCCACAAGAATAACCGAATATCAGAGATAAAAACTGCAAAGAAGCTATCTGTTAAACTGTTTTGTGATGTGTGGACTCATTTCCCAGAGCTAAATCTTTTAATCTGTTTTTTTTGTTTTGTTTTGTTTTGTTTTTTTTATTCAGCAGGTTGGAAGCATTCTTTTTGCAGAATCTGTGAATGGACATTAAGGAGTCCCATGAGGCCTGTGGAGAAAAATTGAATATCCCCAGATAAAAACTATTAAGAAGCTATCTTAATAGCTTCTTATATGTGAAGCTGCTTTGTGATGTGTGGATTCATCTCACAGAGTTAAACCTTTCCTTTGAATTAGCAGAATGGAAACACTTTTTTTGTAGATTCTGTGAAAGGACATTTGGGATCCCATATAGGTTTACGAAAAAAAAAAATCCCCATATAAAAACTAGAAAGAAACCATCAGTAAAACTGCCTTGCAATGGGTGGATTTATCTCACAAAGGTATGCCTTTCTATAGATTCCACAGGTTGGAAACACTCTTTTTGGGTGATCAGCAAAGAGATATTTGGGAGCCCATTGAGACCTATGGGGAAAAACCAAATACCTTCAGATAAAAACTGGAAATAAGCTATCTGTGACACTGTTTTTTGATGTGTGGATTCATCTCACAGAGTTAAATTTTTCTTTTTATTTAGCAGGTTAGAAACACTCACGTTTTAATATGTGTGAATGGACTTTTGAGAGCCCATTGAGACCTACAGAGAGAAAGAAATTATCCACAGAGAAAAACGTGAAAGAAGATCTCTGTGAAATGGCTTCCTGGTGTGTGTATTTATCTTATAGAGATAAATCTTTTGATACAGTAAGTAGGAAACACTCTTTTCAGAAAATTTGCAAATGGACATTTGGGAGCCCATTATGGCCTATTGGAAAAACAGAATATCCCCAGATAAAAACTAGAAAGAATCTATCTGTGAAACTGCTTTGTGATGTGTGGATTCACCTCACAGACTTAAACCTTCATTTTGCTACAGCAGATTGTAAACACAGTTTTTGGAGAATATGCCAAGGGACATTTGATAGCCCATTGACACCTATGGGGAAAAACTGAATATCCCCAAATATAAACTGCAAAGAAGCTATCAGTGAAAATACTTTGTGACGTGTGGATTCATTTCGTAAATTTAAACCTTTCATTTTATTCAACAGGTTGGAAACACTCTTTTTTGGAGAATCTGCAAAGGCACATTTTGAAGCCCTTTGAGGTCTATGGGGAAAAGCAAAATAGCCTCAGATGAAAACTAGAAAGAAGCTATCTATGAAATTGTTTTGTGATATGTGCATTCACCTGTGATGTTAAACCTTTCTTTTGATTCAGCAGGTTGAAAACACACTCTTTGTAGAATCTGTGAAGGGGCATTCGAGAGTCCATGAGTCCTATGGATAGAAAGCGAATATCAAATAAGAAGAAGCTATCTGTAACACTGCTTGGGGATGTGTGGATTATTTTACAAAGTTTCATCTTTCTTTTGATACAGCTGGTTGGAAAAACTCTTTTTGGAGTATCTGGAAATGGACATTTGGGAGCCTCTTTTGGCCTAGGGGGAAAACTGAATATCCCCACGTGAAAACCAGGAAGAATCTATCTGTGAAATTTCTTTGTGATGTGTGAAATCATCTCCCAGAATTAAAACTTTCTTTTGATTCATCAAGTTTGAAACACCCTTTTTGGAGTATCTGCAAAGGAACATTTTAGAGCCCATTGAGGCCTATGGAAAAAAAAAAACAAATATCCCCAGATAAAAACTAAGAGAAGCTATTTGTCAGACTGCTTTCTGATGTGTGGATTCATCTCACAGAATTAAAGTTTTCTTTTGATTCATTAGGTTGGAAACACTCTTTTTAGAGAATCTGTGAAGGGACATTTTGGAGTCATTGAGGTGTAAGGGGAAAAATTGAATATCCCAGGAAAAAAACTAGAAAAAACTATCTGAGAAACTGGTTTGTGACATGCAGATTCACCTCACAGAGCTAAATCTTTCTTTTGATGCAACAGTTTGGAAACACTCTTTTTGTAGAATATGGGAAGGGGCATTCAGGAGCCCATTGAGCCCTATGGGGAAAAACTGAACAACCCCAGATAAAAACAGGAAAGAAGCTCTCTGTAAAACTTCTTTGGGGCCGGGCGCGGTGGCTCAAGCTTGTAATCCCAGCACTTTGGGAGGCCGAGACGGGCGGATCACGAGTTCAGGAGATCGAGACCATCCTGGCTAACACGGTGAAACCCCGTCTCTACTAAAAAATACAAAAAAAATTAGCCAGGCGAGGTGGCGGGCGCCTGTACTCCCAGCTACTCGGGAGGCTGAGGCAGGAGAATGGCGTGAACCCGGGAGGCGGGGCTTGCAGTGAGCTGAGATCTGGCCACTGCACTCCAGCCTGGGCAACAGAGTCAGACTCTGTCTCAAAAAAAAAAAAAAAAAAAAAACAAAAAACTTCTTTGGGCTATTGGACTCATCTCACTGTGTTAAATTATTGTTTTGATTCGGCACGTTGGAATCACTCTTTTTGGAGATTCTGCGAAGGGACATGTGAGCCCTTTAATGCCTATGTGGAAACACAGAATATCCCCAAATAAAAACTAGAAAGAAACCTCCTGTGAAACTGCTTTGTGATGTGTGGATTCATCTCAAAAAGACAAATTTTCTTTTGATTCAGCAGGTTTGAATCAGTCTTCTTGAAGAATCTGAGAATGGATATTTGGGAGCCCGTTGTGGCCTATTTAGAAAAACAGAATATTCCCAGATAAAAGCTGGAAAGAACTTATCTCTGAAACTGCTTTCTGATGTGTGAATTCATCTCACAGATTTAAATCTTTCTTTTGATTCTGCAGGTTGTGCACACTCTTTTTGGAGAATGTGCAAAGGGACATTTGAGAGCCCATTGAAGCCTAAGAAGAAAAATGGAATATCCCCAGATAAAAACTAGAAACAAGCTATCTGTGAAAGTGTTTTTGATGTGTGGATTCATCTCTCAGGGTTAAAATTTTCTTTTGATTCAGCAGGTAGGAAGTACTCTTTTTGTAGAATCTGTGAATGGACATTTGGGAGCTTATTGGGGCCAATAAGGAAAAACTGAATATCCCCACATAAAAAGTGGAAAGAAACTATCTGTGAAACTGCTTTTTGATGTGTGGATTCAACTCACAGAGTTAAACCTTCTTTTAGTCAGCAGGTTGGAAACACTCTTTTTGGAGAATTTGCTAATGGACATATGGGAACCCTTTGTGGGCTAAGGGGAAAAACACAATACCCCCATATAATAACTAGAAAAGATGTATCTGAGAAACTGCTTTGTGATGTGTGAATTAATCTTATAGAGTTTAAAAATTATTTTGGTTCAGCAAGTTGGAAACACTCTTTTTGTAGAATATAGGAGGGGATATTTTGGAGCCTATTGAGCTATGAAGAAAAACTGAATATTCCCACATAAAACTATAAATATCTTTCTGTTAAACTGCTTTGTGATGTGTGGATTCATCTCACAGAGTTAAAACTTTCTTTGGATTCAACAAGTTAGAATTTCTATTTGTGAGAATCTGCAAAGGGAAATTTTGGAGCCCATTGAAGACTGTGGGGAAAAACCAAACGTACCCAGATAAAAGTAGAAAGACGCTATCTGTGAAACTGTTTTTGATGTGTAAATTCAACTCACACAGTTAAACCTTTCTTTCAATGTGGCAGGTTGGGAACACAATTTTTAGAGAATCTGCAAAGAGAATTTTGGGAGCCTTTTGATGCCTATTTGGTAAAACTGAATATTCTCACATAAGAAATACAAAGATGTTATCTGTGAACGTGCTTTGAGATGGGTGGATTCACATTAGAGAGTTAAATCTTTCTCTTGATTCAACAGGTTGGAAACACTCTGTTTGGAGAATCTGCAAAGGGAAATTTGGGCACACAAGTAGCCTTATGGAGAAATACTGAATATCCCCAGATAAAAACTTGAAAGAAGGTATCTGTGAAACTGCTTTGTGAGGTTTGTAAATTTTTCTTCTGATTCAGCAGGTTGGAAAAACTCTTTGACTAGAATCTGCAAAGGGATATTTGGGAGCCCATTGAGGACTATGAGGAAAAACTGAATCCTTTGTGGCCTATGGATAAAAAGCAGCATAGCCCCAAATGAAACTAGAATGAAGCTATCCATGAAACTTGTTTTTGTTGTGTGGATTCAACTCACAGAGTTAAACCTTTCTTTTTGAATCAGCTGGTTGGAAACTTTTTTTTTCAATAATCTGTGAAAAGACATTTGGGTGCACTTTGAGGCCTGTGGGGAAAAACCGAATATTCCCATATAAAAACTTCAAAGAAGTAATCTGTGGAAGTGCTTTGCGATGTGTGGATTCATCTCACAGAGTTAAAACTTTCTTTAGATTGAGTAGGTTGGAAAACTTGTTTTTATAGAATCTGCAAAGATATATTTGGGAGCCCATTGAAGCCTATGGGGAAAAACAGATTATCCCCGGGCAGAAATTAGGAAGACGCTATCTGTGAAACTTCTTTGTCAAGTGTGGATTAAACTCACAGAGTTAAAACTTTGTTTTGATTCAGAAGATTGGAAACATTCTTTTTGTAGAATCTGGGAAATGACATTTGGGAGTCCATTGAGGCCTATGGGAAAAAATCAAATTATCCTTCCATAAAAACTAGAAAGAAACTATCTGTAAAATTGCTTTGTGATGTGTGGATTCACCTAACCGAGTTCAAGTTTTCTCCTGATGCAGCAGGTTGGAAATGTTATTTCTGTAGAATCTGCAAAGGGATATTTGGGAGATCATTGAGGCCTATGGGGGAAGAAAGAAAAAAAAATATGCCAGATAAAACTAGAAGGAAGATATCCATGAAACTGTTGATTCAACTCACCAACTTAAAACTTTCTTTGGATTCAGCGGGTTGGAAACACTCTTGTAAAATCTCCAAAAACATATTTGGGAGCCCAATGAGGTGTACAAGAAAAAAAAGAATATCCCCAGATGAAAAATAGAAAGAAGCTATCTGAGAAGCTGTTTTGTGATGTGTGCCTTCACCTCACAGATGTAAAGCTTTTGTTTGATTCATCAGGTTGGAAACACTCCTTTTGGAAACTCTACTAAGGGACATTTGGGAGCCCTTTGAGGCCTATGGGCAAAAAATTGATTATCCCAAGTAAAAACTAGAAAGAAGCTACCCATAAAACTGCTTTGTGATGTGTGGATTGATCTCATAGAGTTAAACCTTACTTTTGATTCCGCAAATTGGAAACATTCTTATCGTAGATTCTGTGGAGAGACATTTGGGAGCTTTCTGAGGTCTATGGGGAAAAATCGAATATCCCCAGATAAAAACTAGAGAGAAGTTATCTGTAAAACTGCTTTCTGATGTGTGGATTCATTTTACTGAGTTAAATTTTCTCTTCATTCAGTACTTTGGAAACACTGTTTTTGTAGTATCTGTGAAGGGACATTTGGGAGTCCATTGAGGCCTTTGGGGGCAAAACAGAATATCCCCACATAAAAATTAGAAATCATCTGGGAAACTGCTTTTTGATGTGTGTATTTATCTCACTGAGATAAAACTTTCTCTTGATTCAGCACGTTGGATATACTCTTGTTGGAGAATTTATGAAGGGATATTTGGGATCACATTGAGGTCTACAAAGAAAACCAGAATATCCCCAGATAAAAACAAGAAAGAAACTATCTGTCAAACTGTTTTGTGACGTATGGATTCATCTCATAGAGGTAAACATTTCTCTTGATTCAGCAGGTTGGAAAAATTCTTTTTGTAGAACCTGTGAAGGGATATTTGGGAGCCCATTGAGGTCTATGGGAAAAAAACTGAATATCTCCAGATAAAAACTAGAAAGCACCTATCTGTGAAACTGCTTTCTGATGTGTGGATTCATCTCACAGAGATTTTTATTTTGATTCAGCAGGTTGGAAGAACTCTTTGTGGAGAATCTACGAAAGACCATTTGGCAACCCATTTAGGCCGATAGAGAAAAACTGAACATCCTTAGATAAAAACTAAAGAGAATCTGTTTGTGAAACTTCTTTGTGATGTGTGGATTTATCTCACAAAGTGCAACCATTCTTTGATTCAGCAGGTTGAAATCTCTCTTTTGGGAGCCCATTGAAGCCTATGGGGAAAAAACAAATATTCCCATATAAAAATTGAAAAGAAGCGATGTGTGAGACTGCTTTATGATGTGTGGGTTCATCTCACAGAGTTAAACCTTTCTTTTGGTTTCGCAGGTTGTAAACACACTTTATTGAGAATCTGTGAAGTGATATTTGGGATCCCATTGAGGTCTTATGGGGAAAAACTGAATTTTTTTTTTTTTTTTTTTTTTTTTTTTTTTTTTGAGACGGAGTCTGGCTCTGTCGCCCGGGCTGGAGTGCAGTGGCCGGATCTCAGCTCACTGCAAGCTCCGCCCCCCGGATTTACGCCATTCTCCTGCCTCAGCCTCCCGAGTAGCTGGGACTACAGGCGCCCGCCGCCTCGCCCGGCTAGTTTTTTTTTTTTTTGTATTTTTTAGTAGAGACGGGGTTTCACCGTGTTCGCCAGGATGGTCTCGATCTCCTGACCTCGTGATCCACCCGTCTCGGCCTCCCAACGTGCTGGGATTACAGGCTTGAGCCACCGCGCCCGGCCAAAACTGAATATTTTTAAATAAAAACTAGAAAGAAGCTTTCTGCGAAGCTGATTTGTGAGGTGTGGATTCATCTCAGAGGTAAACTTTTCTTTTGATTCAGTGGGTTGGAAATACTCTTTTTATAGAATCTGAGAAGAGAAATTTGGAAGCTCATTGTGGCCTATGGGGAAAAACTGGCTATACCCAGATAAAAACAAGAAAAACTATTTGTGAAACTGCTTTGTGATGTGTGGATTCATCTCAGAGAGTTAAAACGTTGTTTTGATTCAACAGCTTTCAAATACTTTTTTGTAGAATCTGTGAAGGGACATTTGGGAGCCCATTGATGTCTATTGGAAAAAAACAGAATATCCCCAGATAAAACTGGAAAAAAGCTATCTGTGAAGCTAGTTTTTGATGTATGGATTCACCTGACAGAATTAAACCTTTCTTTTCATTCAGGAGGTTGGAAACACTCTTTTTGAATATTCTGGGAAGGGACATTTGAAAGCCCATTAGGGCCTATGGGGAAAAACAGAATATTCACAGATAAAAAGTAGGAGGTCACTATCTGTGAAATTGCTTTGTAATGTGTAGATTCATCTCACAGAGTTAAACCTTTGTTTTGATTCAGCAGATTGGAAACACTTTTTTTTGTAGATTATGTGAAGGGACATTTGTGAGCCCGCTGAGACCTCTAAGTAAAAACCAAATATCCCCAGTTAAAAACTAAAGAAGCTATCTGTGAAAATGCTTTGAGATGCGTTTTGATGTGTGTACTCATCTCACAGAGTTAAGCCTGTCTTTTAATTTAGCTGGTTGAAAACACTCTTTTTGGAGACTCTCCAAAGAGAAAGTTAGGAGCCCCATGAGGCCTATGAAGAAAAACACATATATCCTCTGATTAAAACTAGGAAAAATTTTATCCAAGAAACTGTTTTGTGTTGTGTGGAATCTTCACACACAGGTAAAGATTTTGCTTGATTCAGCAGGTTGGAAACACTGCTTTTGGAGAATCTGCAAAGGCACATTTGGGAGTGTGATGAGGCCTATGGGGAAAAAATGAATATCCCATTATAAAAAGTAGAAAGAAGGTATCCACGATATATTTGTGATATGTGGATTCATCTCACAGGGTTAAGACTATCTCTTGATTCAGCAGGTTGGAAACACTTCTTTTGTAGAATCTGTGAAGGGACGTCTGGGAGCTAATGGATGCCTATGTGGAAAGCCAAATATCCCCAGATAAAAACTAGAAAGAAGCTATCTATGAAAATCTTGTGATGTGTGCATTCATCTCACAGAGTTGAGGCTTTCTTTTGATTCAACAGGTTGTAAAAACTCTTTGTGGAGAAGCCCATTGAGGAATATTGGAAAAAACTGAATATCCCCATAAAAACTAGAAAAAATCTATCTGTTAAACCGGTTTGTGAGGTGTAGATGGATGTCACAGAGTTAAACCTTTCTTTTGATACAGCAAGTTGAAAATAATCTTTCTGCAGAATCTGCAAAAGGACCTTTGGGAGCCCATTGAAGCCTATTTGGTAAAGTTGAATATATTCAGATAAAAACTTGAAAGAAGCTCTCCATGAAACTGTTTTGTGATGTGTGGATTTATCAAAAAAATGTACAACTTTCTTTTGATTCAGCAACTTGAAATCCTCTTTTTGGAGGATCTGCGAAGGAACATGTGGAAGTCCATTGAAGCCTATTGGGAAGAACTGAATATCTTCAGATAAAAAAAATACTGAGGAACTACCAGTGAAACTGCTTTGTGATGTGTGGATTCCTCTCACAGAGATAAGCCTTTCTTGGGATTCAGCATGTTGGAAACCCTCTTTTTGGAGTATCTGTGAAAAGATATTTGGGTGGCCTTCATGGCTTATGAAAATAAAAAAGAATATCTCCAGATAAAAACTAGAAAGAAGTTGTTTGCAAAACTGTTTTGAGATGCATGGATGCATCTCTCAGAGAGAAACCTTAGTTCGATTCAATATGTTGAAAATACTCTTTTTGGAGAATCTGTGAAGGAACATTTGACAGTCCACTGAGGTCCATATGATAAAACCGAATATCCCTACATTAAAACTAGAAAGAAGCTATCTGTGAAACTGCTATGTGATGTGTGGATACATCTTACAGGATTAAACCATTATTTTTATCCATCAGGTTGGAAGTACTCTGTTTGTAGAATCTGGGAAGGGACATTTGGGAGCCCACTGAGACCTATTGGTAAAAACTTAATGTCCCCAGATAAAAACTAGAAAGAAACTATCTGTGAAATTGCTTTCTGTTGGGTGGATTGATCTCACAAAGTTAAACCTTTCTTTTGATTGTGCAAGTTAGAAACACTTTTTTTGTAGGATCTTCGAAGGGACATCTGGGAGTCCATTGAGGCCTACTGGGAAAAACCGAGTATTTTTAGATAAAAACTAGAAACAGGCTATCTGTGCAACTTCTTTGTGATGAGTGGATTAATCTCACAGAGCTAAACCTTTCTTTTGATTCAGAAGGTTGGAAACACACCTTTTGGAGAATCTGCTAAGGGACATTTGGGAGTCCTTTGAAGCCAAGGGAGAAAAACAGAATACATACAGATAAAAACTAGAAAGAAGTTATCTGTGAAACTGCTTTGTGATTTGTAGATTCATCACACAGCATTAAGCCTTTCTTTTGATTTGGCAGGTTGGAAACATTCCTTTTAGAGAATCTGTGAAGAAACATTTGGAGCCCATTGAAGCCTATTAGGAAAAAATGAATATGCCCAGATAAAAACTAAAAAGAAATACCTGTGAAACTCCTTTGTGATGTGTGGATTCATCTCACAGAATTACAACTTTGTTTTCATTCAACCAGTTGGAGACAGTGTTTTGTAGAATCTTTGAAGGGACATTTGGGAGTGTATTGAGGCCTGTGGTGACAAACCAAATATCCCCAGATAAAAACTAGAAAGAAGTTATCTGTGAAACTGCTTTGTGATATGTGGAGTCATCTCACAGAGTTAAACTTTTCTTTTGAATCAGAGGTTGGAAACACTGTTTTTGAACAATCTGTGAAGAAACATTTGGGAGCCCATTGAGGACAATGAAGAAAAAGCAAATATTCCCAGTAAAAAATTAGAAAAAAAGCTATTTGTGAAACTGCTTTGTGATGTGTGAATGCATCTAACAGCGTTATATCTTTATTTTGATTCAGCAGGTTGGAAAAACTCTTTTTAGAGAATGTGTTAAGGAACATTCAGGAACACATTGGTCTCTATGGGAAAAAAACTGAATATCCCCAAATAAAAACTAGAAAGAAGCTATCTGTGAAACTGATTTATAATGGGTAAATTCATCTCAAAGGGACAAAACTTTCTTTTGATTCATCAGGTTGGAAACACTCTTTTTAGAGAATCTGCAAGGGGATCGTTGGAAGCCAATTGAGGCCTATAGGTTAAACAAAATATCTGAGTTCAACTTTTCTTTTAATTCAGCTGGTTGAAAACATGTTTTCAGAGAAACTGTGAGGGGACATTTTGGAACTATTTGAGGCCCATGTGGGAAAACTGAATATCCCAAGACAAAAACTAGAAAGGAGGCATTTGTGAAACCGCTTTGTGTTGTGTGGATTCATCCCATAGAGTTAAAACTTTCTTGTGATTTAGCAGGTTGGAAACACTCTAATTCTTGAAGCTGTGAAGGATCATTTGGGAGCCCATTGTGTCCTATGGGTAAAACTGGTTATACCCAGATAAAAACTGGAAAGAAAATATGTGTTAAACTGCTTGGTGTTGCATAGATTCATCTCACAGAGTTAAACCTTTCTTTTGATGCAGCAGGTTTGAAACACTCTTTTGTAGAATTTTCAAAGGGACATTTGGAGCCCATTGAGGCCTACAGGGAAAAACTGAATATCCCCAGATAAAAACTAGAAAGAAGTTATCTGTGAAACAGTGCTGTTTGTATTCTTTTTTTTTTTTTTTTTTTTTTTGACAGAATCTCGCTCTATAGCTAAGGCTGGAGTGCAGTGGCATGATCTCAGCTCACTGCAATATCTGCCTCCTGGGTTCATGCCATTATTCTGCCTCAGCCTCCCAAGTAGCTGGGACTACAGGCGCCCATCACCACCCCTGGTTAAGTTTTGGTATTTTCAGTAGAGATGGGGTTTCACCATGTTAGCCATGATGGTCTCGATCTCCTGACCTTCCGATCCATCTGCCTCAGCCTCCCAAAATGCAGAGATTACAGCCGTGAGCCACCACGTCCAACTGTGCTGTGTGTATTCATCTCAAAGAGTTAAAGTTTTGATTCACAAGGTTGGAAATGCTCTCTTTGTAGAATCTGTGAAGGGACTTTTTTTAACCCATTGATACCTATAGGGGAAAAAACAGAATATCCCCATATAAAAACTTGAAAGAAACTATCTTTGAAACTGCTTTGTGATGAGTGGATTCATCTCACAAAGGTAAACCTTTCTATTTATCAAGAAAGTTCTAAACACTGCTTTTGTAGAATCTGTGAAGGGACATCTGGGAATCCTTTGAGACCTGGGGTAACATCCGAATATCCTCAGATAAAAATTAGAAAGAAGCTATATGAAATGACGTTCTGTTGTGTGAATTCATCTCACGGAGTTAAAACAATTTTTTGATTCAGCAGGTTGGAAACACTGTAATTGGAAATTCTACAAAATAACTTTTAGGAGCCCCCTGAGGCTTATGGAGAAAAACAAAATATCCTTGGATAAAAACTAGAAAGAAGCTATCTGGGAAACTGCTTTGTGATGTGTGAATTCATCTCAGAAAATTCAACCTTTCTTTTGATTCAGCAGGTTGGAAACACTCTTTTTGGAGAATCTGTAGAAAACATTTTGGAGCCCATTGAGTCTTCTGTGGAAAAAAATGAATATCTCCAGGAAAAAAAAAACAAACTAGAAAGAAGCTATCAGTGAAATTGCTTTGTGATGTGTGTACTCGACTCACACAGTTAAACCTTTTTTTATTTCAACATGTTCAATACACTCTGTTTGGAGAAACTGGGATGCAAAATTTGGGGACCCATTGAGGCCTAGGGGGGAAAACAGAATATCCCCAGAAGAAAACTAGAAAGAAGCTATCTGTGAAACTGTTTTGTGATGTGTGGATTGATCTCACAGAGTTAAGTCTTTCTTTTGACTCAGCAAGTGGGAAACACTCTTTTTGGAAAATCTACAAAGGGACATTTGGGGGCCCATTGAGGCCTACGGAGGAAAAAAGAATATCCCCAGATTAAAACTAGAAAGGAGCTATCTGTGAAAATGTTTTGTGATGTGTGAATTTATCTCACAGAGTTAAACCTTTATTTTGATGCAGCAGGTGGGAAACACTCTTTGGAAAATCTACGAAGGGACATATGGGAGCCCATTGAGCCTTACTGGGAAAAACTGAATATCCCCAGATAAAAACTAGAAAGAAGGTATATGTGAAACAGCTTTGTGATGAGTGGATTCGTCTCACAGAGTTAAACTTTTTTTTTTTTTTTTTTTTTTTTTGATTCAACACGTTGGAAACACCCTTTTTGGAGAATCTGCGAAGAGACATTTGGAAGCCCTTTGAGACTTATGGGGAAAAACTGAATATCCCTAGATAAAACGTAGAAAGACATTTTCTGTGAAACTGCTTTGTGATGTGTGGATTATTCTCACAGAGGTAAATATTTATCTTGATTCAGCAGATTGGAAATATTTTTTATGTAGAATCTTCTATGGGACATTTGGGAGCACTTTCTGGCCTATGGGGAAAAACTGAATATCCCCAGAAAAAAAACTACAAAGAAATTATCTGTGCAACTGCTTTGTGATTTGTAAATTCCTCTCACAGAGTTAAATCTATCCCTTGATTCGTCAGGTCAGAAATATTTCTATTGTAGAATCTGTGAAGGTTCATTTGGGAGCCCATGGAGGCCTATGTGGAAATCTAAATATCTCCAGATAAAGAACTAGAAAGAAGCTACCTGTGAAAAAGCTTTGTGATGTGTGAATTCATCTCACTTAGGTAAAGCTTTCTTTTGATTCAGCAGGTTGGAAAATCTCTTTATGGAGAATCTGGGAAGGCACATTTTGGAACTCATTGTCACCTATGGGGAAAAACAGAATATCCCCACATAAAAACTAGAGAATCTATAAGTGAAACTGCTTCATGATGTGTGGATTCATCTCACAGAGTTAAACCTTTCTTTTGACTCAGAAGGTGGGAAACACTCTTTTTGGAGAAAGCATGAAGGGACATTTAGGAGCCTTTTGAGGCCTATGGGTTAAAAGAGAGTATCCCAGATTAAAACTAGAAAAAATTTTTCAGTGACAGCTTTGTGTTGTGTGGATTCATCTCACATACGAATCCTTTCTTTTGATCCTGTAGGATGGAAACAGTCTTTTTAGGGAATCTGTAAAGGTAAATTTGGCAGCCCATTGGGGCCTATAAGGAAAAACAGAATACCCACAGAAAAAAACTAGAAAGAAGCTATCTGTGAAAGTGCTTTGTGATGTGTGGATTCAACTCACAGATGTATACATTCATTTTTATTTAGCAGATTAGAAACACTTTATTTGTAGAATCTGTGAAGAGACATTTAGGAGCCAGTTGAGTTGTATAATGAAAATAGAATATCTCCACATAAAAACTAGAAAGAAGCTATCTGTGAAACTGCTTTGTGATGCATGGATTAGCCTCACAGAGTAAAACCTATCTTTTCTTTCAGCACGTTGAAAACACTCTTCTTGTAGAATCTGTGAATGGGATACTTGGGAGTATATTATGCCTAACTGGTGAGAAACTGAATATCACCAAACAAAAACTAGAAAGAGCTATCTGTGAAACTGCATTGTGATGTGTGGATTCAACACACAGAGTTAAACTTTTGTTTTGATGTAGCAAGTGGAAAAAAACTTCTTGTAGAATCTGCAAAGAGACATTTGGGTGTTCTTTTAGGCATATGGTGAAAAACTGAATATCTCCAGTTAAAAACTACTAACTATCTGTGAACCTTCTCTGTGATATGTGGATTCATTTCACATCGTTAAACCAGTCTTTAGTTTTAGCCCGTCCTGTTGGAAGCAAACTTTATGTAGAGTCAGTGAAGGAAATTTTGGGATGCCATTGAGGACTATTGTGAAAAAACAAATATCTCAGATAAAGACTAGAAAAATGTTATCTGTGAAAATGCTTTGTGATGTTTAGATTCACCTCACAGAATTAAACCTTTCTTTTTATTCAGCAGGTTGAAAAATCTCCTCTGGTATTGTCTGCAAAGGGACATTTTGGAGCCCAGTGAGACCTATGGTGAAAAACCAAATATCTGGTTAAAAAAAAAAAAAAACTCGAAAGTAGCTATCAGTGTGATGTGTGAATTAATCTCAAAGCATTAAACCTCTCTCTTGTTAGTTAGCAGGTTGGAAACACTCTCCTGTAGAATCTGTGAAGGGACATTTGGCAGCCCATTGAGACCTATGGCAAAAAACCAAATATCTCCAGATAAAAAGTGGAAAAAAGTATCTGTAAAACTGCTTTGTGATGTTTGGATTCAGCTCACAGAGTTAAACTTTTGTTTTGTTTCAGCATGTTTGAAGCACTCTTCTTGTTGTATCTGCAAGGGGACATTTGGGAGCCCTTTGAGGCCTATGGTGAAAAACTGAATATCCCCAGAATAAAACTAAAAAGAAGCCAACTGTGAATCTTCTTTGTGAAGTGTGGATTCCTCTCAGAGTTAAATCTTTCCTTTACTGAGCAGGTTTGAGACACTCTTATGATAGTGTCTATGAAGGGACATTTCAAAGCCCATTGAGGCCTAGGATTAAAAACCAAATATCCCTAGATAAAAGCTAGAAAGAAGCTATCTGTGAAATGGCTTTGTGATGAGTAGATTCATCTCACAGAGCTAAAGCTTTCTTTTGATACAGCATGTTGAAAACATTCTTCTAATAGAATCTGCCAGAGGACATTTCAGAGCCCTTTGAGGTTATAATGACAATCCGAATATCCTAAGTCGAAAACTAGAAAGAAACTATCTGTGAAACTTCTTTGTGAAGTGTGGAATTATCTCACAGAGTTAATCCTTTCTTGTGATTCAACAGGTTAGAAATACCCTTCTGGTAGAATCTGTGAAGGGTCATTTGGGAGCCCTGTGATGTCTACAGTGAAAAACAGAATATCCCTGGATAAAAACCAGAAAGAAGCTATCTGTGAAACTGCTTTCTGATGTATGGATTATACTCAAAGAGTTAAACTTTTCTTTTTTTTTCAACAGGTTAGAAACACTCTATTTGTAGAATCTGTAAAGAGACGTGTGGGAGCCCATTGATGCCTATAATGAAAAACTGAATATCATCACATAAAAATAAGAAAGAATCTACATGTGAAACTGCTTTGAGATTTGTGGACTAATGTTACAAAGATAAATTTTCCTTTTATTCTGCAAGTTAGAAACAGTCTTATTGTAGTTTCTTTGAACAGACATTTGGGGGAACATTGAGGCCTATGGTGAAAAACAAAATATCCCCAGATGAAAATTAGAAAGAAGCAATCTATTAAAGTGCTTTTTGATGTATGGATTCACCTCACAGAGTTAATTCTTTCAATTGATTCAGCAGGTTGGAAAAACTCTTTTTGTAGTATCTGTGAAGGGACGTTTTGGGGCAAATTGAAGCCTACTGTAAAAAGCTAAACATTCCCAGATAAAAAAGTAGAAAGAATCCATCTGTAAAACAGCTTTGTCATGTGTGGATTCATTTCACAGAATTAAACCTTTCTCTTGATTAAGCAAGTTGAAATCACTCTTCAGGTAGAATCTGTGAAGGACATTTTGTAGCCCATTGAGGCCTATGGTGAAAAAAGAATATCTGTAGTTAAAAACTGGAAAGAAGCTATCGGTGAAACTGCTTTGTAATGTGTAGATTCAACTAACAGAGTTAAATCTTTTTTTTTTTTTTATTCAGCAGGTTGGAAACAATCTTCTTGTAGAATCTGAGAAAGAACATTTGGGGGCCCATTGAGGCCTATAGTGAAAAACTGAATATAACCAGATAAAACTAGAAAGCAGTTATCTGTGAAACTGCTTTGTGGTGTTGGGTTCATATTACAGAGTTAAACATTTCTATTGATTTAGCAGTTTGGAAACACTCTTTTGGTAGAATCTGCAAAGAAACATTTCGGAGCCCATTGAGGCACATAACGAACAACCAAATATTCCCAGATAAAAACTATGAAGAAGCTATCTATAAAACTGCTTTGTGATGTCTGGATTCACGTCACAGAGTTAAACTTTTCTTTTGATTCAGCAGGATGGAAACATTCTTCTGGTAGAATCTGCGAAGGTACATTTGGGAGCCCTTTGAGGCCTATAATGAAAAACTATATATTCCTAGATAAAAACTAGAAAAAATCTATCTGTGAAACTGCTTTCTGATGTGTGGATTCAGCTCACAGAGTTAAACTTTTCTTTTGATTCAGCAGGTTTGAAACACTCTTCTCATAAAATCTGTGAAAGAACATTTGGGGGCCCATTGAGGCCTATGGTGAAAAACCGAATATAACCAGAAAAAATTAGAAAGAAGCTATCTGTGAAACTGCTTTGTGATGTGTGAGTTCTTATTACGGAGTTAAACCTTTCTGTTGATTTGGTAGGCTGGAAACACTGCTTTGGAAGAATCTACAAAGAAATAATTCAGAGTCCATTGAGGCCTATAACAAAAAAAAAATTTTCCCAGATAAAAAATATAAAGAAGCTATCTGTGAAACTGCTTTGTGATGTCTGAATTCATCTCACAGAGGTAAACCTTTCTTTTGCTTCAGAAGGTTTGAAACACTCTTCTTGTTGTTTCTGCAAAGGGACATTTGGGTGCTCTTTGAGGTCTATGGTTAAAAACTGAATATCCTCAGACAAAAACTAGAAAGAAGCTATCTGTGAAACTGCTTTGTGATGTGCAGATTCAAATCACAGTATTAAACCATTCTTTTCATTCAGTAGGTTGAAAACACTCTTTGTAGAATGTGTAAAGGGACTTTTGAGAGCCCATTGAGGCCTATGGTGAAAAACAGAATATCCCCAGACAAAAACTAGAAAGAAGCTATCTGTGAAAGTGCTTTTTATGGATTCAACTCACAATGTTAAATATTTCCATTGATTCAACAGGTTGAAAAACTCTTTTTGTATTATCTGTGAAGGGCCATTTGGGGTCAATTTTAGGCCTATGGTAAAAAAACTGAATATCCCCAGAGAAAAGCTAGAAAGAAGGTATTTGTAAAACAGCTTTGTTATGTGTGGATTAATTTCACAAATTTAAACCTATCTTTTGGTTCAGCAGGTTGGAAACACTCTTCTGGTAGTATCTGCGAAGGGAATTTTGGGAGCCCATTGAAGCCTATGGTGAAAACCAGAATATCCATAGGTGAAAACAAGAAAAAAGCTATCTGTGAAACTACTTTGTGATGTGTGGATTCAACTCACAGAGTAAACCTTTCTTTCAATTTAGCAAGTTTGAAACACTTTTTGTAGAATCTCCGATGAGACATTTGAGGGCCCTTTGAGACCTATGGTGAAAAACCAACTATCAGCAGACAAAAACTGAAAAGAAGCTATCTGTGAAACTGCTTTGTGATGTGTGGATTCATATCATATATTTAAACTTTTCTTTTGATTCAGCAGGTTGGAAAGAGTTCTCTGGTAGAATCTGCCAAAGGACATTTGATTTCCCTTTGAGACCTATGGTGAAAAACCAAATATTCCTAGATTAAAACTAGACAGAAGCTATCTGTGTAACTGCTTTTTGATGTGTGGATTAAAGTCACAGAGTTAAACTTTTCATTTTATCCAGAAGGTTAGAAACACTCTCTTTGTAGAATCTGCATAGGGACTTTTGGGAGCCAATTGAGGCCTAGAATGAAAAATTGATTATTCACAGACAAACACTAGAAAGAAAATATCTGTGAAACTGCTTTGTGATGTGTGGATTCACTTCACGGAGTTAAACTTTTCTTTTAATATCTTCAGAAAAAAAATCTAGAAACAACTTATCTATGAAACTGCTTTATAATGTGTGGATTCATCTCACAATGTTAAACGTTTCTGTTGATTCAGCAGGTTAAAAACACTCTTTTGGTAGATTCTGCAATGGGACACTTGTGAGCCCATTGAAGCGTGTGCTGAAAAACAGTATATCCCCAGATAAAAACAAGAAGGAAGCTATTTGTGAAACTGATTTGTGGTATGTGGACTCAACTCACAGAGTTAAACCTTTCTTTTGAATCAGCAGGTTGGAATCATGCTTTTTGTAGAATTTGTGAAGGGATATTTTGGGGCCCTTTAAAGCCTATAGTGAAAAACTGAGTATCACCAGATAAAAACTAGAAAGAAGATATCTGTGAAACTGTTCTCTGATTTTTGGATTCATCTCATAGAGTTAAACCTTTCTTTGGATTCATCAGGTTGGAAACACTCTCCTGTAACATCTCTAAGAGACATTTGTGAACCCATGGAGGCCTTTGGTGTAAAACATAATATCCCTAGATAAAAACCAGAAAAAAAGTGATCTGTGAAACTGCTTTGTGATGTGCGGATTCATCTCACAAAGTTAATCCTTTCTGTTGATTCAGCAGGTTAAAAGCACTCTTTTGGTAAAATCTGGGATGGGACACTTGAGAGCCCTTTGAGGCCCTTGGTGAAAAACAGAATATCCCCAGATATAATCTAGAAAGATGCTATCTGTGAAACTGCTTTTTGATATGTGGATTCACCTCACAACGTTAAATCTTTTAATTGATTCAGCAGGTTAGAAACACTCTTTTTGTAGTATCTGTGAAGGCACATTTTGGGGCAAATGGAAACCTACAGTAAAAAACTGAATGTCCCCAGAAAAAAAGTAGAAAGAAGCTATCTATAAAGCAGCTTTGCAATGTGTGGATTCATCCCACAGAATTAAACCTTTCTTTTGATTCTGCACGTTTGAAACACTCTTCTGGTAGAATCTGTGAAGGGACATTTGGTAGCCCATTGAGGCCTATGGTGAAAAACTGAATATCCCAAGATAAAATCTAGAAAGAAGCTATCTGTGAAATTGCTTTGTGATATGAGGATTCAACTCACTGTGTTAAGCCTTTATTTTCATTCAGCAGATTGGAAACACTCTATTTGTACAATATGCTAAGGGATATTTGATAGCCCATTGAGGCCTATGGTGGAAAACTGAATATCCCCAGATAAAAGCTAGAAACAAGCTATCTATGAAAGTGCTTTGTGCTTTGTGAATTCACCTCACAGAGTTAAACATTTCTATTGATTCAGCAGGTGGAAAATAATCTCCTTGCAGTATCTCTAAGGGACATTTGGGAGTCCATTGAGACCTATGGTGAAAAACAGAATATTCCCAGATAAATACTAGAAAGTAGTTAGTGGAGAAACTGCTTTGTGATGTGTGAATTCATCTCACAAAGTTAAACCTTTCTGTTGATTCAGCAGGTTAAAAATACTCTTTTGGTAGATTTTGCGATGGGACATTTGGAAGCCCGTTAATGAAAAACCGAATATACCTAGATAAAAACTAGATAGAAGCTATCTGTGAAACTGCTTTGTGACGTGTGGATTCCAATCACAATTTTAAAGCTTTTTTTTTTATTCAGCAGGTTGGAGACACTTTTTGTAGAATCTGCAAAGCGACTTTGGGGTACCACTGAGGCCTATGGTGAAAAACCAAATATTCTCAGATAAAAACTAGAAAAAAAAGTATTTGTGAAACTGATTTGTGTTGTGCAGATTCATCTCCCAGAATTAAACCCTTCTTTTTATTCAGCAGTTAAGAAACACTCTTCAGGTAGAATCTGCCAAGGGACATTTCAGAGCCCATTTAGGCTTATAATGAAAAACTGAATATCCTCTGATGAAAACTAGATAGAAGCCATCTATAAAAGTGCATTGTGATGTGTGGATTTATTTAACAAAGTTAAACTTTTTTTGATTCAGCAGGTTGGAAACAGTCTTCTGGTAGAGTTGGCAAAGGGAAATTTTGAAACCCTGTGAGGCCAATTATGAAAAACTGAATATTTCTAGAGAAAAACTAGAGAGAAGTTATCTGTGAAACTGCTTTGTGATATGTGGATTCATCTCACAGAGTTAAACCCTTCTTTTTATTCAGCAGGTTAGAAACACTCTATTTGAAGAAACTGCAAAGAGATATTTGGGAGCCCATTTGAGACCTATAATGAAAGACTGAATATCCCCACACAAAAACTAGAAAAAAACTATCTGTAAAACTTCTTGTGATGTGATGATTTATCTTACAAAGTTAAACCTTTCTTTTGTTTCAGGAGGTTGGAAACAGTCTTGATGTAAAATCTGTGGGAGGACACTTGGGAGCCATTTGAGATTTGTGGTGAGAAACAAAATATCCCCAGATAAAAACTGGAATGAAGCTATCTGTGAAACTTCTTTGTGATATGGAGATTCACCTCACAAAGATAAATCTTTGTTTTGATTCAGTAGGTTGAAAACACTTTTCTTGTAGAATCTGAAAGTATATTTTTGAGATATCTGAGACCTATGGTGAGAAACTGAATATCCCCAAATAAAAAACAGAGAGAAGCTACCTGTGAAACTGCTTTGTGATGTGTGGATTCAACTCACTGAATTATACCTTTCTTTTGAATCTGCAAATTGGAAACACTCTTTTTGTAGAATCTGTGAAGGGACATTTCGGAGCTCTTTGAGGTCTATGTTGATAAACTGCATATCCCCAAATAAAAACTAGAACAAACCTATCTGTGCAACTGCTTTGTGATATGTGTATTCTAATCACAGTTTTAAACCTGTCTTTTTATTCGGCAGTTTGGAAACACTCTTTGTGTAGTATCTGCAAAGGGACATTTGGGGGATTATTGAGGCCTAGGGTTAAAAACCTAATATCCCCAGATAAAAACTAGAAAGAAGCTCACTGTGAAATTGCTTTGTGATGTGTGGTTTCATCTCACAGAGTTAAACCTTTCTTTTAATTAAGCAGTTAGGAAACACCCTTCACGTAGAATCTGCAAAGGGACATTTCAGAGCCCATTTAGGCTTATATTAAAAAAAAAAAGAAGAAGAATATCCTCAGATGAATACTAGAAAGATGCTCTCTATGAAACTGCATTGTGATGTGTGGGTTCGTCTCACAGAGTTAAACCAGTTTTTGCATTTGGCAGGTTGGGAGCACTCTTCTTGTAGAAGCTGCAAAGGGATATTTGGGAACACATTGGGCCTAGTGTGAAAAATTGAATATCCCCTGATACCAAATTTAACCTTCCTTTCACTTAGCTGGTTGGAAACAAGCTTCTTGTAGAATCTGTGAGGGGACATTTTTGAGATTTTTCAGGCCTATGTTGAAAAACTGATTATCTCCACATAAAAACTAGAAAGAATCTGTCTGTGAAACTTCTTTGTGATGTTTGTGTTAAACACACAGAGTTTAATCTTCCTTTGACTTAGCTGTTTGGAAACAAACTTCTTGTACAATCTGTGAGGGGATCTTTGTGAGCTTTTTGAAGCCTATGGTGAAAAACCGAATATCCCCAGAAGAAAACTAGAAAGAATCTATCTGTGAAACAGCTTTGGGATTTGTGGATTCATCTCACAGAGTTAAACTGGTCTTTTGATATAGCATATTGGAAACAAACTTCATGTGAAATCTGTGAAGGGACAATTGGGAGCCCATTGAGGACTATGGTGAAAAACCAAATATCTCCAGATAAAACCTAGAAACAAGCTATTTGTGAAACTGCTTTGTGATGTTTGGATTCATCTCTCAGACTTAAACCTTTGTTTTGTTTCAGCAGGTTTGAAACTCTCTTCTTTTTTTTTTTTTTTTTTTTTTTTTTTTGATGGGGAGTCTCACTCTGTGGCCCAGGCTGGAGTGCAGTGGTGCGATCTCGGCTCACTACAAGCTCCGCCTCCCAGGTTCGTGCCATTCTCCTGCCTCAGCCTCCTGAGTAGCTGGGACTACAGGTGCCCGCCACCACGCCCGGCTAATTTTTTGTATTTTTAGTAGAGACGGGGTTTCACCGTGTTAGCCAGGATGGTCTCGATCTCCTGACCTCGTGATCCACCTGCCTCAGCCTCCTAAAGTGCAAGGATTACAGGCGTGAGCCACCACGCACAGCCAAAACTCTCTTCTTATAATATCTGCAAAGGGACACTTGGGAGCCCATTGAGGCCTATGGTGAAACACAGACTATCCCCAGATAAAAGCTAGAAAGACACTATCAGTGAAACTGCTTTGTGTTGTGTGGGTTCATCTCAAATAATTAAACCTTTCTTTTTTTATTTAGCAACTAGGAAATACTCTATTTGTAGAATCTGTGAAGGGATATTTTGGAGCCCATTGATGTGTAGAATGAAAAATCAAATATCCCCAGGTAACAGCTAGAAATAAGCTATCCTTGAAACTTGGAAACTCTCTATTTGTAGAATCTGCAAAGGGACATTTGGGAGCCCAATGAAGCCTATGATGAAAAACAGAATATCCCAAGATAAAAACTGGAAGGAAGGTATCTGTAAAAATGTTTTGTGCTGTGTTGATTCATGTCACAGAATAAAACCTTCTTTTTATTCAGTAAGTTGGAAACACTCTTCTTGTAGCATCTGTGAGGGGACATTTTGGAGCCCATAGATGTTTACCATGAAAACCAGAATATTATCAGATAAAAACTAGAAAGAAGCTATCTGTGAAACTGGTTTGTGATGTATGAATTCACCTCATAAATATAAATTTATGCTTTGATTCAGCAGGTTGAAAATACTCTTCTTGTACAATCTGTCAAGGGACATTTGAAAGTTCATTGAGTCCTATAGTGAAAAACAGAATATCCAAAAATAAAATATAGAAAAGAGTTACCTGTGAAACTGCTTGGCAATGTGCACATTCAACTCACAGAGATAAGTCTTTTTTTTTTTTTTTTTTTTTTTTTGATTCCGTATGTTAGAAAATGTCTTTTTGTAGAATCTGCAATGGGATATTTGAAAACCCATTTAGGCCTATAGTGAAAAAGTGAATATCCAAAGATAAAAACTAGAAAGAAGTTATCTGTGAAACTGATTGGTAATGTGTGCATTCATTTCACAGAGTTAATTTTTTTTTTTTTTTTTTTGATTCAGCAGTTTGGAAACAGCCTTTTTGTAGAATCTTCGATGAGACATTTGAAAGCCCATTGACCTATATTGAAACTCTGAATATCCAAAGATAGAAACTAGACAGAAGCTATATGTGAAACCTCTTGATGATGTGCATATTCATCTCACAGAGTTAAACATTATTTTTGATGGATCAGGTTGGAAACAGTCATTTTGTAGAATCTGCGAAGGGACATTTGAAAGCTCATTAAGACCTATAGTGAAAAACTGAATATGCAAAG
This sequence comes from Theropithecus gelada, assembly GCF_003255815.1. Classification (NCBI taxonomy): domain Eukaryota; kingdom Metazoa; phylum Chordata; class Mammalia; order Primates; family Cercopithecidae; genus Theropithecus; species Theropithecus gelada. Next base: position 43,434,817 of record NC_037676.1, on the reverse strand, counting down.
ATAAAAGCTAGAAAGAAGCTATCTGTAAAACCACTTTGTGATATATGATTTCATCTCACAGATTTAAACCTTTCTTTTGATTCAGGAGGTTGAAAACCATCTTTTTGCAGAATCTGCAAAGTCAGATTTGAGAGCCCATAGAGACCTATAGTGAAAAACTGAATATCCAAAGATAAAAACTGGAAAGAAGCTATCTGTTAAAAAGCTTTGTGATGTGTGCATTTATCTCACAGAATGAAACATTTCTTTTTTGATTCAACAGGTAGGAAATAGTCTTTTTTTTTACAATGTGTGAATGGACATTTGAAAGCCCATTGAGGTCTATTGTGTAAAACTGAATATTCAAAGATAAAAGCTAGAAAGAAGCTATTTGTGAAACCACGTGGCAATGACTGAATTCATCTGACAGATGAAAACCATTTTTTATTTTTGATTCAGCAGTTTGGAAACAATCTTTTTGTATAATCTGTAAGGGGACATTTGAATGTCCATCGAGGCCAATAGTGAAAACCTGAATATCCAAAGATAAAAACTAGAAAGAAGCTATTCATGAAATCACTTGGTTATTCACACAGTCATCTCACAGAGTTAGACCTTGCTTTTGATTCAGCAGATTGGAAGCAGTCTTTTTGTAGAATCTGCAAAGGGACATTTGAAAACCCATTGAGTCCTACAGTCAAAAACTGAATATCCAAAGATAAAAACTAGAAAGAAGCTATCTGTGAAACGGCTTGGCGATGTGTTCTTTCATCTCACAGAAGTAAAACTTGCTTTTGATTCAACAGGTTGGAAACATTATTTTGTAGAATCTGTGAAGAAACATTTGAAAGTCCCTTGAGGACTAAAGTAAAAAACAGAATATCCACCAATAAAAACCTAAAAGAAGCTATCTGTACCATTTCATTGTGATGTGTGCACTCGTGTCACAGAGTTAAACCAGTCTTTTGATTCAGCAGGTTTTAAACAGTCTTTTTATAGAATCTGCGAAGGGAAACTTGTAAGCTCATTAAGGCCTACAGTGAAAAATTGAATATCTAAAGATTGAAAACTAGAAAGAAGCTATCTGTGAAGCCGCTTGGTGATATGGGCATGCATCTCACAGAGTTAAGCCTTTGTTTCCATTCAGCTGGTTGGAAACTTTTTTTTTTTTTTTTTTAGAATCTTCGAAGAACACTTGAAACTCCTTTGAGGCCTATAGTGAAAAAATGAATATCCAAGGTGAAAACTAGAAATAAAACTATCTGTGAAAAGGCTTGGCGATGTGTGCATTCATCTCACTGAGTTAAACCTGTCTTTTGATTCAGCAAGTTGGAAACGGTCTTTTGGTAGAAATTGTGAAGCGACATTTGAAAGCCCATTAAGGCCTATAGTGAAAACCTGAATATCCAAAGATAAAAACTCAAAGAAGCGATCAATGAAGCTCCTAAGTGATACGTGCATTCATCTCACAGAGTTAAACATTTCTTTTGATTCAGCATGTTGGAAACGGTCTTCTTGTAGAGTCTGTGAAGGGACATTGAAGGCCCATTGAGTACTATAGTGAAAAAATGAATATCCACAGATAAAAACTTGAAAGAAGCAATCTGTGAAACTGCTTGGTGATGTATGTATTCATCTCACACAGACCATTCTTTTGTTTCAGCAGGTTGAAAACATTTTTCTTGTAGAATCTGTGAAGAAACATTTAAAAGTCCATTGAAAACTACAGTGAAAAACTGAATATGCAAATATGAAAACTATAACGAAGCTATTTGTGAAACCTCTTGGCAATGTGTGCATTCATCTAACGGAGTTAAACCTTGCTTTTGAATCAGCATGTTGGAAACACTCTTTTGATAGAATCTGCGAAGAGACATTTGAAACTCTTTGAGGACTATAGTGAAAAACCGAATACCCAAAGATAAAAACTAAACAGAAGTTATCTGTGAAACTGCTTGGCGATCTGTGAATTCGTATCAAAGAGTTAAACCTTTCTTTTGATTCAGCAGGTTGGAAACAGTCTTTTTGTAGAATCTGTGAAGGGACTTTTAAAGGTCATTGAGGCCTATACTGAAAATGTGAATATCCAAAGATAAAACTATAAAGAAGCTATCTCTGAAACCACTTGGTGATGTGTACATTCATCTCACAGAATTAAACCTTACTTTTAATTCAACTATCTTTTTGTAGGATCTGGTAACAGTTTTTTGTAGGATCTGGTAACAGTTTTGTGTAGGATCTATGAATGGACATTTGAAATCCCATCCAGGGTTATAGTGAAAAACTGAATATCCAAATACAAAATCTTGAAAGAAGCTATCTTTGCAACCACTTGACAATGTGTGCACTCATCTCACAGGGTTGAACCTTTCTTTTTATTCAGCAGGCTTTAAACAGTCTTATTATAGAATCTGCAAAGGGACACTTGAAAGCATTGTGAAAACTACGGTAGAAAACTGAATATTCAAAGATAAAAACTGAAAAGAAGCTGGAAGCTGTCTCTGAAATCGACATATCTTGTTGATGTGTACATTCATCCTACAGAGTTAAACCGTTTTTTGTTGTTGTTGTTGTTGTTGTTGTTTTTTTGATTCAGGATGTTAGAATCAGAACTTTTGTAGAAACTGCAAAGGGACATTTGAAAGCCTATTAAGGCCTATCGTGAAAAACAGAATATCCAAAGATGAAAATAGAAAGAAGCTATCTAAGAAACCACTTTACAATGTAAGCATTCATCTCACAGAGTTACACCTTTCTTTTAATTCTGCAGGTTTGATACAGTCCCTTGTAGTATCTGTGAAGGCACATTTGAAAGCCAATTGAGGCCTACAGTGAAAAACTGAATATTGAAAGAGGAAAACCAGCAAGAAGTTATCTGTGAAACCGCCTGACAATGTGTGCATTCATGTCACACAATTAAATCTTTTATTTTTTTGATTCAGCAAGTTGTATACAATCTTTCTGTAGGATCTGCAAAGGGACATTTGAAAACCCATTGAAGACTATAGTGAAACATTGAATATCCATAGATAAAAACAAGGAAGAAGCTCTCTGCGAAACTGCTTGGCCAGGTGTACATACATCTCGCAGAGTTAAACCTTTCTTTTGATTCAGCAGATTGGAAAGAGTCTTTTTGTAGAATGCACGGAGGGACATTTGAAAGCCCTTTGAGACCTGCAGTGTAAAACTGAATACTCAATGATAAAATCTAGAAAGCATCAATCTGTGAAACTGCTTGGCAATGTGTGCATTCATCTCACAGAGTAAAATGATTTTTTTTTTGATTCAGTAGTGTAGAACGAATATTTCTATAGAATCTGCGAAGGGGCATTTGAAAGTCTATTGAGGCCAATAGTGAAAACCTGAATATCCAAAGATGACAACTAGAAAGGGGGTATCTGTGAAACCACTTAGTGATTTGTGCATTCATCTCACAGATTAAGCCTTCCTTTTAATTCAGCAGATTGGAAACAATCTTTTCGTAGAATCTGCAAAGGGACTAACTAAAGCACATTGAGGCCTTCAATGAAAAACTGAATATCGAAATATAAAAACTAGAAAGAAGCTATCTGTGAAACTATTGGGTGATGGGTGCATTCATCTCACAGAGTTAAACCTTTGTTTTGATTCAGCAGGTTGGAAACAGGGTTTTTGAAGAAACTGCGGGAATACATTTGAAGGAGGCCTATAGTGAAAAACTGAATATCCAAAGGTGAAAACTAGAAGAAGTTATCTGTGAAACCTCTTGGTGATATGTGCATTCATCATACAGAGTTAAAACTTGCTTCTGATTCAGCATGTTGGAAACAATCTCTGTAGAATTTGTGAAGGCATATTTGAAAGTGCATTGAGGACTATAGTGAAAAACTAAAATCCAAAGATAAAAACTAGAAAGGAGTTTCTGTGAAACCGTAAGGTGATATGTGCATTCATGTCAGAAAGTTAAACCTTTTTTTGATTCAGCAGGTTGGATACAATCTTTTTGTAGAATCTGCAAAGAAATATTTGAAAGCCATTGAGGCCCATAGTGAGAAACTGAGTATCCAAGAATAAAAACTAGAAAAAAACTATCTGTGAAGCAGCTTGACAATGTGTGCATTCATCTCACAGAGGTAAACCTTTATTTTCATTCAGTAGGTTGGAAACTACCTTTTTGTAGAATCTGGAAGGAACATTTGAAAGCCAATTGAGGCACACAGTGAAAACTGAATACTCAAAGATTTAAACTAGAATGTAGCTGTCTGTGAAGCTCTTGGTGACGTGTGCATTCATGTTACAGAGATAAAACCTTTTTTTGATTCAACAGTTTGGAAAAAGTCTTTTTTTAGAATTTGTGAAGGGACATTGGAAATCACAATGAAACTGTTTCATGACACGTGGATTAATCTCAAATAATTAAACCTTTCCTTTGCTTCAGTAGGTTGCAAACAGCCCTTTTGTAGAATCTACTAAGGGACATTTGAGAGTGCAATGAAGTTTATGGTGACAAACCAAATATTCCCAGACAAAAAACAGAAAGAACATATCTGTGAAAGCTGCTTTGTGATGTTTGGATTGTTCTCATAAAGATAAACCTTTTTTTCTATTCAGAAATTTGGAAACACTGTTTTTGATTATTCTGTGAAGGCATATATGGGAGCTCATTGAGACCAATGGTGAAACTGTGAATATCCCCAGATAAATACTAGAAAAAGTTACCTGGAAAATTGCTTTGAGATGTGTAAATTCATCTCATAGAGTTAAAACTTTCTTTTCATTAAGCAGGTTGGAAACAGTCCTTTTGTAGAATATGCAAAGGGACGTTGAAGTTCCCATTGAGGCCTGAGGTGACAAACAGAATACCCCCAGATAAAATCTAGAAATAAACTATCTGTGAAACTGTTTTGAGATGTGTGGATTCATTTCACAGAGTTAAAACCTTCTTTTGATTCAACAGTTTGGAAGTACTGCTTTGTAGAATCTGCAAAAGACATTTGAGAGCTCATTGATGTCTATGGTGAAAAAGTAAATATCCTCAAATAAAAACTAGAAAGCAGTTATAAGTGAAACTGCCTGGTCATGTGTGCATTCATTTCACAGAGTTAAACGTTTCTTTTGGTTCAGCAGGTTGAAACAGTCCTTTTGTAGAATCTTTGAAAGGACAATTTAAAGTGCTTTGAGGCCTATGGTGACACACAAACTATACCCAGATAAAAACTAGCAGGAAGCTATCTATGAAACTGCTTTGTGGTGTGTGGATTCATCTTACTGTGTGAAACATTTCTTTTGACTCAGTAGTTTTGAAACACTGTTTTTGTAGAATCTGCAAAGGGACATTTGGGAGTGCATTGAGCCTGATGGTGAAAAAGGGAATATCCCCAGATAAAAACTGGAGAGAAGCTATCTCTGAAACAGCTTTGTGATGTGTGGATTCATCTCACTGAGTTAAAACTTTCTTTAGATTCAGCAGTTTGGAAACAATGATTTTTCAGAACCTACAAAGGGACATTTGAGAACTCATTGAGGCCCATGGTGAAAAATCAAATATCCACAGATATAAACTAGAAACAAGCTATCTGTGAAACTGCTTTTGATGTGCTGATTCATCACACAGAGATAAACCTTCCTTTTGATTCAGCAGTTTAAAAACAGAGTTTTTGTAGAATCTGCAAAGGGACATTTGCAAGCCCATTGGGGCCTATGGTGACAAACAGAATATCCCCAAATGAAAACTAGAGAGAATCGTTCTGTGAGACTACTTTATGATGTGTGGAATTACCTCAAAGTTAAAACTTTCCTATGATTCAGCAGGTTGAAAACACTGTTTTGGTAGAATCTGCAAAGGGACATTTGGGGGCACGTTGAAGTCTATGTTGAAAAAGTGAATATTGCCAGATAAAAACTAGAAGGAAGTTATCTGTAAAACTTTTGTGATTTGCGGATTCATCTCGCATAGTTAAACCTTTCTTCTGATTCAGAAGTTTGGAAACAATCCTTTTCTAAAATCTGTGAAAGGACATTTGGGAGCACATTGAGGTCTATGGTGAAAAAGCAAATATCTCCAGATAAAAACTAGAAAGAAACTATCTGTTAAACCACTTTGTGATGCATAGATTCATCTCACAGAGGAAAACATATCTTTTGATTCAGCACGTTAGAAACAGTCCTTTTATAGAATCTGTGATGGGACATTTGAGAGCCCATTGTGACCTATGGTAACAAACTGAATATCCTTAAATAAAACCTAGAAAGAAGCTATCTGTAAAACTGCTTTGTGATATGTAAATGCAACTCTCTCACATAGTTAAAACTTTCTTTTTATTCAGCAGCATGGAAAAATTGTTTTTGTAGAATCTGTGCAGGGACACTAGGAAGCTCATTGAGGCATATGGTGAAAAAGCGAACATTTCCAGTTAAAAACTAGAAAGAAGCTATCTGGGAAACTGCTTTGTGATATGTGGATTCATCTAACAGAGTTAAACCTTTCTTTTTATTTAGCAGGTTGGAAATACTTTTTTTTTTTTTTTTTTTGTAGAATCTGTGAGAGGAGTTTTGGGCGTACATTGAAACATGTGGTGACAAACTGAATATCTCCAGATATAAATGAGAAAGAAGCTATCCGTGAAACTGTTTATGATGTGAAGATTCATCTCACAGAGGTAAACCTTGCTTTTTATTCAGCAGATTGAAAACACTGTCTGTAAAATCTAAGAAGGAACATTAGAAATCTTTTGGCCTACGGTAAAAACGTGGATATCCCGAGTTAAAAACTATAAAAAAAGCTATCTGTGAAATTACTTGTGATGTGTCAAATCGTCTCAAAGATATAAACCTTTCTTTTGATTTGGCAAGTTGGAAACAGTTCTTTTGTACAATCTGTGAAGAACATTTGCAAGAGCATTGAGGCCTATAGTGAAAAAGTGAATATCTCATATAAAAACTGGAAAGAACTTATCTGTGAAACTGCTTTGTGATGTGTGGATTCATCTCGCAAAGTTAAAGCTTTCTTTTGATTCAGCAGGTTAGAAACAGTCTTTTTGTAGAATCTGTGAATAGACATTTGAGAGCCCATTGAGGCCTTTGGTGACAAACAAAATATCCCCAGATATAAACTAGAAAAAAAACTATCTGTGAAACAGCTTTGTGATATGTGTGTTCATCTCACAGAGGTAAATCTTTCTGTTGCTGCAGCAGATTGGAAACACTGTTTTTGTAGAATCTGCGAAGGGACATTAGGGAGCACATTGAGACCTACTGTAAAAAATAGAGCATCCTCAGATAAAAATACTATTTTTGTAGAATCTGTGATGAGACATTTGGGAGCTTATTGAGGCCTATGTAGAAAAAGTGAATAGCCCCAGATAAAAACTAGAAGGAAGTTACCTGTGAAACTGATTTGTGATGTGTGGATTAATCTCACAGAGTTAAACCTTTCTATTTATTCAGAAAGTTGGAAACACTCCTTTTGTAGAGTCTGTAAAGAGATGTTTGGGACAGTATTGAGTCCTAGGGTGACAAAAGGAATATCTCCAGATAAAAACGAGAAAGAAGCTATCTGTGAATGTGAATGTGCTTTGGGATGTGTGTATTGATCTCACAGAGGTAAACCTTTTACTTGATTCAACAGATTGGAAATAGTCCTTTTGTAGTATCTATGAAGAGACATTTGAGAGCTTTGTGACTTATGGTGACAAACTGAATATTCCTAAATAAAAACTAGAAAGAGGCTACCTGTGACACTGCTTTGTGATATGTGGATTCATTTCATAGAGATAAACCTTACTTTTGTTTCAGCAGTTTAGAAACTTTTTTTTGTGGAGTCTGCAAAAGAACATTTGGGAGCCCATTGAGGCCTATGACGACAAACTGAATATCTCGAGACTAAAACTAGAAAGAAAGTAACCGAAAAACTGCTTTTGGATGTGTGGATTCATCTCACAGAGGTAAACATTTCTTTTTATACAGCAGGTTGGAAACACGGTTTTTGTAGAATCTGTGACAGAACATTTGGGAGGTGAATGAGGCCTATGGTGACACACAGAATATCCCCAGATAAAAACCAGAAAGAATAGATATGTAAAACTTCTTTGTGATGTCTCCATTCATCTCACAACGTTAAAACTTTCCTTTATTTCCACAGTTTGGAAACACTGTTTTTGTAGAATCTGCAGAGGGACATTTGGGAGCTCATTGAGGCATATGGTGACAAACCAAATATCTCCAAATAAAAACTAGAAAGAAGCTAGCTTTGAAACTGCTTTGTGATGTGTGGATACATCTCACAGAGTTACACCTTTGTTTTTATTCATCAGGCTGGAATCACTTTTGTGTAGAATCTGCAAAGGAACATTTGGGAGCTCATTGAGGCTTATAGTGACAATGGAATATCCCCAGATAAAAAGTAGAAAGAAGCTAACTGAGAAACTGTTTTTGGATGTGTGGATTCATCTCACAGAGTTAATCCTTTCTGTTGACTCAGGAGTTTGGAAACACTGCTTTTGTAGAATCTACAAAAGGACATTTGGGAGCTCATTGAGGATTGAGGCCCATGGTGTAAAAGCAAATACCCCAGATAAAAACTGGAAAGAAGCTATCTGTGAAACTGCCTTGTGATGTGAGGATTCATCTCACAGAGCTAAACCTTTCTTTTGATTCAGTATGTTGTAAGCAGTCCTTTTGTATAATCTGTGAAGGGACATTTGGCAGCACATTGAGGCCTATAGTGACAAAGGGAATATACCCAGATAAAAACTAGAAGGAAGTTATCTGAGAATCTACTTCAGAATGTGTGGATTCATCTCACAGAAATAAACATTTCTTTTGCTTCAGCAGGTTAAAAGCAGGTTTTTTGTAGAACATGTGAAGGGACATTTGAGAGCCCTTTGAGGCCTATGGTGACAACCTGAATATTCCCATATAAAAGCTAGAAAGAAACTATCTGTGAAACATATTTGTGATGTGTGGAATCATCTCACACAGTTTAACCTTTCTTTTTGATTAAGCAGTTTGGAAAACACTGTTTTTATAGAATCTGCAAAGAGATATTTGGAAGCTCATTGAAGCCTATGGTGAAAAAGTAAATCTCCCTAGATAAAAACTAGAAAGAAGCTATCTGTGAAACTGCTTTGTGATGTGAGCAGTCATCTCACAGAGTTAAACCTTTCTTTAGATGTAACAGTTCAGAAACACCATTTTTGTAGAATCTACAAAGGGACATTAGGGAGATTATTGAGACCTATAATTAAAAAGCAAATATCACCAGATAAAAACTGTATAGAAGCTACTTGTGAAACTGTTTTGTGATGTTTGGATTAATCTGACTGATTTAAACCTGCCTATTGAATTAGCAATTTGGAAATACTGTTTTTGTAGATTCTGTGAGAGAACAGTTGGGATCTTATTGAGGCCGACGGTGAAAAGGTGAATATCCAACAATAAAAACTAGAAATAAACTATCTGTGAAACTGCTTTGTAATGCGTGGAATCATCTCAGAGAGATAAACCTTTTGATTCAGCAAGTCATAAATAGTCCTTTTGTAGAATCAGCAAAGGGACATTTGGGAGAGCATTGAGGCCTATGGTGAAAAAGCAAATATCCCAAGATTAAAACGAGAAAGAAGCTATCTGTGAAACTCCTTTATGATATTTGGATTCATCTCACAGAGTTAAACATTTCTTTGATTCAGCCGTTTATAAACACTGTTTTTGTAGAATCTAAGAAGGGGCATTTTGGGAGCTCATTAAGGCCTATGGTACAAAAGCAAATACCCCCAGATAAAAATCAGAAAGAAACTATTTATGAGACTGCTTAACGTGGATTCACCTCACAGGATTCAACTTTTTTTTTTATTTAGCAGTTTGAAAGGACTGTTTTTATAGAATCTGAGAAGGAATATTTGGGAGCTCATCAAGGCCAAAGGAGAAAAAAGTGAATATTCCAAGATAATAACTAAAAATAAGTTATATCAGAAAATATTTTGTGATATGCTGATTCATCTCACAGAGTTAAAACTTTCCTTTCATTCAGCAAATTGGAAACAGTACTTTTGTAGAATCTGTGTAGGGATATTTTGGAGTGCATTGAGGCCTATGGTGACAGATTACCACCAGATGAAAACTGAAAAGAAGCGATCTGTAAAACTGCTTGGTGATGTGTGGATTCATCTCATGGAGTTAAACATTTCTATTGATTCAGCAGCTTGGAAACACTGTTTTTGGAGAATCTGAAAAGGGACATTTGAGAGCTCATTGAGGCCTACAGGGAAAAGAGAATATCACCAGACAAAAACTACAAAGAAGCTCTCTGTGAAACTGCTTTTTAATGTGTGGATTTTTTCTCACAGAATTAAACATTTCTTTTGATTCAGAACATTGGAATCACTGTTTTTGTAGAATCTGTAAAGGGACATTTGAAAGGTCATTGAGGTCTATGGTGAAAAAGCAAATATCCCCAGATAAAAACTAGAAAGGAGCGATCTGTGAAACCGATTTGTGATGTGGGCATTCATCTCACAGAGTTAACGCTTTCTCTTGATTCAGCAGGTTGGAAACAGTGTTTTTGCAGAATTGGCGATGGGCCATTTGAAAGCCCATTTAGATCTATAGGGAAAAAGAGAATATTCCCTAATAAAAACTGGAAAGAAGTTATCTGTGAAACCACTTTGTGATGTGTGTGTTCATCTCACTGAGTTAAATTTTTCCTTTGATCCCACAGGTTGGAAACAGTCTTTTTGTAGAAATTGAAAAGGGACTTTTAAATGCCCAGTGTAGCCTACAGTTAAAAAACGAATATACTCTGATAAAAAACTAGAAATAAGCTGTCTGTGAAACTGCACTGCAAAGTGTGCATTTATTTCACAGAGTTACACCTTTATTTTCATTCAGCAGTTTGGAAACAGTCTTTTTGTAGAATCTGAGAAGAGACATTTGTTAGTCAAGTGAAGCCTATAGTGAAAAACTGAATATCCTCAGATAAAAAATTACAAAGAAGTTATTTGTGGAACCACTTTGTGATGTGTGCATTTGTCTCACAGAGTTAAATTATTCTCTTGATTCAGCAGATTGGAATCTGTCTTTTTGTACAATCTTTGAATGCACATTTGAGGCCTATAAGGAAAAAGCAAATATCCCCAGATAAAAACCAGAGAGAAGCTATCTGTGAAACCACTTGGCCATGTATGCATTCATCTCACAGACATAAACCTTTCTCTTGATTCAGTCATTTGGAAACAGTCTTTTGGTAGAAACTGTGAAGAGATATTTGGGAGCTCAGTGAAGTCTATAGTGAAAAACTGAATATCCCTTGATATTAGCTAGAAGAAAGCTATCTGTGAAACTAGTTTGTGATATGTGCATTCATCTTACAGAGTTAAAGCATTCTTTGGATTCAGCAGGTTGGAAACAGTTTTTTTGTAGACTCTGCAAACAGACATTTGAAAGCCTTGTGAAGCATGTAGTGAAAAACAAAATACTCCCTGATAAAAACTAAAATGAAATTATCTGTGAAACTGTTTTTCAATGTGTACATTCACCTCACAGAAGTAAACCTTTCTTTTGATTCAGCATCTTGTAAACAGTCTTTCTGTAGAATCTGGGAAAGCACATTTGGGAGACCAGTGAATCCTATAGTAATAAAACAAATATCCCCAAATAAAAACAAGAAAGAAGCTATCTGTTAAACCACTTTGTTAGGTGTACATTCACTTCACAAAGTTAAAGCTTTCTTTTGATTCAGCAGATTGGAAACACTCTCTTTGCAGATTCTGCAAAGGTACATTTGAAAGCCCATTGAGGCCTATAAGGAAAATGTGACCATTCCCAAATAAAAACTAGAAAGATGCTATCTGTGAAACTGCTTTTCTTTGTGTGCATTCATTTCACAGAGTTAAATTTTTTCTTTTGATTCACCAGGTTGGAAAAAGTCTTTTTGTAGAAAATGAAAAGGGACATTTGAAAGCCCAGTGAAGCCGATAGTGAAAAATTGAATATCCCCTGATGAAAAACAAAAAGAAAATATCTGTGAAACAGCTTTGCAATGTGTGCATTCATCTCACAGAGATTAACCATTCTTTTGATTCAGGAGTTTGGAAACAGTCTTTTTCTAGAATCTGCAAATGGACATTTGGAAGCCCTTTGAGGCCTATAAGAAAAAGCAGTTATCCCCAGATAAAAACTAGAAAGGGACTATCTATGAAAACACTTTGAGATGTTTGCATTTATCTCACAGGGTTAAATCTTTCTTTTGGCTCAGCAATTTGGAAACAGTCTTTTTGTAGAATCTGCCAAGGGACATTTTGGATCCCAGTGAAGCCTATAGTGAAAAACTGAATATTCCCAGATAAAAACTAGGTAGAGAGTATCTGTGAAACTGCTTCATGATGTATGCATTCATCTCACAGATGTAAATCTTTATTTTGATTCAGCAGGTTGGAAAACGTCTTTTTATAGAATCTGAGATGGGAAATTTGAAAACCCATTGAGGCATATAAGGAAAAAGTGAGTATTCCTTAATAAAAGCTAGAAAGAAACTATCTGTGGAACCGCTTTTCTATATATGCATTCATCTGACAGAGTCAAATCTTTATTTTGATTCAGCAGGTTGGAAACCGTTTCTTTCTAGATTCTGCAAATGGACATTTGAAAGTTCTGTAAAACCTACAGTGAAATATCAAATATCATCTGCTAAAAAGTAGAAAGAAGCCATCTGCGAAACTGCTTTGTGATGTGTGCATTCATCTCATAGAGTTAAATCTTTCTTTTGATTCAGCAGGTTGGAAACAGTTTCTTTGTAGATTCTTCAAAGGGAACTTTGAAAGCCCTGTGAAGCCTATAGTGAAAAACCAAATATCCCCTAATAAAAACTTGAAAGAAGCTATCTGTGAAACCACTTTGTGCTGTGTGCATTCATTTCACAGAGGTAAATTTTTCTTTTGATTCAGTCCGTTGGAAACAGTCTTTTTGTAGAATCTGTGAAGGGACAACTGAAAGCTCACTGAGGCCTATATGGGAAAAGTTAATATTTCCAGATAAAAACTAGAAAGAATCTGTGAATCCACTTTGCAATTTTGCATTCACATCACAGTGTTAAACCTTTCTTTTGATTCAGCAAGTTGGAAAAAGTTTTTGTAGAATCTGCGAAGGGACATTTGGGAGCCCAGTGAAGCCTATATTGTGAAGAACAAAATATGCAAAGATAAAAACTAGGAAGAAATTATCTGTGAAACTGCTTTGTGATGTGTGCATTCATCTCACAGAGTTAAAGCTTTCTTTTTATTCAGCAGGTTGGAAACAGTCTTTTTGTAGAATCTGTCCTGGACATTTCAAAGCCCATTGAGGACTCTAAGGGAAAGTGAATATTCCCTAATAAAATAATGAAAGAAGCTATCTGTGATACTGCTTTGCAAGCTGTTCATTTATCTCACAGAGTCAAATTTTTCTTTTGATTCTGCAGGTTCAAATCCTTCTTTTTGTACAAATTGAAAAGGACATTTGACAGCCCAGTGAAGCCTAAACTGAAGAACTGAATATCTCCTGATAAAAACTAGAAAGAAGCTATCTGTGAAACAGCTTTGCAAAGTGTACATTTATCTCACAGAGTTAAACTTTTCTTTTGATTCAACAGTTTGGAAACAGTCTTTTTGTAAAATCTGCCAAGGGATATTTGGGAGCCCACTGAAGCACATAGTGAAAAACCATACAATTCCAGAGAAAAACTAGAAAGAAGTTATCTGTGAAACTGCTTTGTGATGGGTGCATGCACCTTAGAGAGTTAATCCTTTCTTTTGATTTAGCAGGTTAGAAACAGTGTTTTTGTAGAATCTGCCTAGGGCATTTTGGAGCACAGTGAAGCCTATAATGAAAGTCCGAATATCGTCTGATTAAAACAAGAAAGAAGCTATCTCTGAAATCGCTTTGTGATGTGTGCATTCATCTCAGAGTTAAATCTTCTCTTTGATTCAGCAGATTGGAAACAGTCTTTTTGTAGAATCTGCGAAGGGACATCTGAAAGCCTTTTGAGGCCTATCTTAAAAAAAAAAAAAAAGCTAATATTTTCAGATAAAAACTGGAAAGAAGATATCCGTCAACCCACTTTTCAATCTGTGCATTCCCCTTACATATTTAAACACTTCCTTTGTTTTGTTAGGTTAGACAGAGTCTTTTTGTAGAATTTGTGAAGGGACATTTGAAAGCCCAGTGAAGCCTACAGTTGAAAACTGAATATCTGAATATCCCCTGAGAAAAAGCAGAAAGCAGCTCTCTGTGAAACCTCTTTTCGATGTGTGCATTTATCTCACAGAGTTAAAGCTTTCTTTTGATTCAGCAGTTTGGGAACAGTCTTTTTGTAGAGTCTGCAACGAAACATTTGAAAAGTTGTTGAGGCCACTAAGGAAAAGTGAATAATCTGTAATAAAAACTAGAAAGAAGTTTTCTGTGAAACCACTTTGTGATGTGTGCATTCATCTCTAGAGTTAAGTTTTTTTTTTTTTCTGATTCAGCAGGTTGGAGACAGTCTTTTGTAGAAATTGGAAAGTGACATTTGAAAGTCCAGTGAAACTTATATTGAAAAACAGAATATCCCCTGATAAAAACTAGAAAGAAGCTGTCTCTTAAGCTACTTTTCAATGTGTGTATTTACCTCATAGTGTTAAATCTTTTTTTTTTTTCTTGATTCAAGAGGTTTGAAACAGTTGTTTTGTAAAATCTGCAAAGGCATAATTTTTGAGCTCAGTGTAGCAAATATTTAAAAACTGTCTATTTCCTGAAAAACTAGAAAAAAGCTCTCTGTGAAACCACTTTGTGATATGTGCATGCATCTTACAGAGGTCAACCTTTCTTTTGAGTCAGATCATTAGAAAGAGTCTTTTTGTAGAATCCTCATAGGGACATTTGGGAGCACAGTTAAGGGTATAGTGAAAAACCGAATATCCCTTGAAAAAAAAAAACTAGAAAGGAGTTGTCTATAAAATTGCTTTGAGTAGGGCATTCATCTCACAGAGTTAAACCTTTCTTTCAATTCAGCAGGCTGCAAACAGTCTTTCTGTAGTATCTGCGAATGGACATTTGTAAGTCCTGTAACGCCTATAAGGAAAAAATGAATATTCCCCATAAAAATGGGAAAGAAGCTATCCATGAAACCACTATATGATGTGTGCATCCATTTCACATAAACGATTCCTTTGATTCAGCGTGTTGGAAACAGTCTTTTTGTAGAATCAGAAAAGGGACATTTTGGAGCACAGTGAAGACAATAGCGAAAAACTGAATATCCCCTTTTCAAAACAAGAAAGAAGCTATCTGTGAAATATCTTTGTGATGTATGCATTCATCTCACAGAGTTAAACTTTTCCTTTGATTCAGCAGGTTGGAAACCGTCTTTTTGTATAATCTGCAAATGGATATGAGAAAGCCCATTGGGGCCTATAAAGAAAAATCCAATACTGCCTAATAAAAGAATAGTCTATCTGTGAAACTCATTTGCAAAGTGTGCATTCATCTCACAGAGTTATTTATTTTGTATCATTTTTGATTCAGCAGGTTGGAAACAGTCTTTTTGTAAATCTGGCAAACGGGCATTTTGCAGGCCAGTGAAGCCGTTTGTGAAAATCCAAATATGCCCTGATAAAAACTAGAAGAAAGCTATCTGTGAAACTGGTTTGTGATGTGTGCATTCATCTCACCGAGTTAAATTTTTCTATAGATTTAGCAGTTTGGAAACAGTCTCTTTGTAGAATCGAAGAAGGAACATTTGGGAGCTCAGTGAAGCCTATAGTGAAAAACCGAATATCCCCTGAGAAAAACTTGAAAGCAGCTATTGTGAAATCACTTTGCTTTGTGTGTATTCATCTCACAGAGTTAAACTTTTATGTTGATTCAGCAGGTTGGAAGCAGTTTTTTTGTAGATTTTGAGAAGGGAGTTTTGAAACCCCTGTGAAGCTTATAGTTAAAAACAAAATATCCCATGATAAAAATTAGTAAGAAACTATCTGTTAAACAGCTTCATGATGTGTGCATTCATTTCACAAAGTTAAAACTTTCTTTTGATTCAGCAGGTTGTAAACAGCCTTTTTGTGAAATCTGCGAAGGGACATCTGAAAGCCCTTTGAGGCCTATATGGAAAAAGGAAATATTTCTCTTAAAAGCTAGAAAGAAACTATCTG
Organism: Theropithecus gelada; assembly: GCF_003255815.1. NCBI lineage: Eukaryota > Metazoa > Chordata > Mammalia > Primates > Cercopithecidae > Theropithecus > Theropithecus gelada. Next base: position 43,418,702 of record NC_037676.1, on the reverse strand, counting down.
TGAATCTGCTTTGTAATGTGTGCATTCACCTCACACATTTAAAGCTTTTTTCCATTCAGCAAATTGGAAGCAGTCTTTTTGTAGAATCTGTGATGGACATTTTTGAGCCCAGTGTAGCCTATAATGAAAAACCAAACATCCCCAGATAAAAATTAGAAAGAAGCTATCTGTGAAATTGCTTTGTGATGTGTGCACTCCTCTTACAGACTCAAAGCTTTCTTTTGAATCAGCAGGTTGGAAACAGTCTTTTTGTAGAATCTGTGATGGGACATTTAAAAGCCCAATGAGGCCTAAAAGGAAAAAGTGAACATTCCCTAATAAAAATTAGTGAGATGCTATCTCTGAAACTACTCTACTATGTGTGCATTCATCTCACAGAGTTAAACCTTTCTTTTAATTCAGCAGTTTGCCAATAGTCTCTTTGTAAAATCTATGAAGGGATATATGGGAGCCCACTAAAGCCTAGAGTGAAAAAGTGAAAACCCCCTGATAAAAACTAGAAAGAAGCCACCTGTGAAAAAGCTTAGCAATTTGTGCATCTGCCTCACAAATTTAATTTTTCTTTTTATTCAGCAGTTTGGAAACAGTCTTTTTGTAACATCTGTGTAGGGTTATTTGAAGGCACAGTTAAAAGTGCAGTGAGAAACACTATATTTCCAGTGAAAAACTAGAATGAAGGTATCTCTGAAAGCACTTTGTGATGTATACATTTATCTCACAGAGTTAAATCTTTCTTTTGATTCAGCAGGTTGGAAACTCTTTCTGTAATATCTGCAAAGGAACATTTGAAAGACCTTTGAGGCCTATATGGAAAAAGTGAATATTTCCAGATGGAAACTATAAAGAGGCTATCTGTCAATCCTCTTTGCAATGTGTGCATTCAATTGACAGAGTAAAACCTTTCTTTTGATTCTGCAAGTTGGAAACAGTCTTTTTGTATAGAATCTGTGAAGGAACACTTGGGAGCCCAGTGAAGCCTATAGTAAAAAACCAAATATCCACAAATAAAAACTGGAAAGAAGCCATCTGTGAAACCACTTTGTGATATGTGCATTCATCTCACAGAGATAAAGCTGTCTTTTGATTCAGCAGAGTGGAAACAGTCTTTTGGTAGAATCTGCAAATGGACATTTTTAAGCCCATTGAGGCCTATAAGGAAAAAACCAATATTCCCTAATAAAAAGTAGAAAGAAACTATCTGTGAAACTGCTTTGCGATGTGTGCATTCATCTCATAGAGTTAAATTTTTCTATTGATTCAGCAGGTTCTAAACAGTCCTTCTGTAGAAATTAAAAAGGGACATTGGAAAGCCCTGTGATGCTTACAGTGAAAAACCAAATATCCCCTGATAAAAATAAGAAAGAAACTATCTTTGAAACCCCTTTGCAAATTGTGCACTTGTTTCACAGAGTTAAACCTTTGTTTTGATTCAACACTTTGTAAACAGTCTTTGTGTACAATAAGAGAAGAGACATTTGGGAATCCAGTGAGCCCTATAGTGAAAAATCGAATATCCCCCGAGGAAAACTAGAAAGCTGCTATCTGTGAAACCGCATTGTGAAGTGTACATTCACCTCACATAGTTAAACATTTCTTTTGATTCAGTAGGTTGGAAACCATCTTTTTGTAGAATCTGCAAAGGGACATTTGGGAGCTCAGTGAAGCCTATAGTTAAAAACAGACTATCCCCAGAAAAAACTAGAAAGAAACTATCTGCGAAAGCACTTTATGATGTGTGCATTCATCTCACAGAGTTAAATCATTCTTTTGATTCTGCAGGTTGGAAACTCTTTTTTTGTAGGTCTTTGCAAATAGACATTTGAAAACCCCGTGAAGCCTATAGTGAAAAACCAATAAACCCTGACAAAAACTAGAAAGAAACTAGAAGGAAGCTGTCTGTGAAACTGCTTTTTGATGTGTGCATTCATGTTACAAATTTAAAACTTTCCTTTGATTCAGTAGGTTGGAAACACTGTTTTGTAGAATCTGTGAAAAAAAAATCTGAAAGCTTTTTGAGGTCTATATATAAAAAGTGAATATTTGCAGATAAAAGCAAGAAAGATGTTATCTGTTAATCTGCTTTGCAATGTGTGCATTCACCTCAGAGGGTTAAACTTTTCTTTTCATTCAGCAGGTTGCAAACTGCCTTTTTGTAGAAACAGTGAAGGGACATTTGAAAGTCCAGTGAAGTATAGAGTGAAAAACCGAATATCCCCTGATAAAAATCAGAAAGAAGCTATCTGTGAAACTGCTTTGTGATATATGCATTAATCTCACAAAGTTAAAGCTTTCTTTTGATTTAGCAGGTTGGAAATAGTCTTTTTGTAGAATCTTCGAGTGGACATTAGAAAGCCTCCTGAGGCCTATAAGGAAAAATAGAATATTCTCTAAAAAATACTGGAAAGAAATTTTCTGTGAAACTGCTTTGCAATGTGTGCATTCATCTCACAGAGATAAATTTTTCTTTTGATTTAGCAGGTTGGAAACCGTGTCTTTGTAGAAATTGAAAAGGGACATTTGAAAGCCCAGTGAAGCCTATAGTGAAAAACTGAGTATCTCCTGATAAAAACTAGAAAGAACTATCTGCAGAACTGCTTTGCAATGTGTGCATTTATCTCACAGAGTTACAAACTAGAAAGAAGCTATTTGTTAAACCACTTTTTGATGTGTACATTCAACACACAGAGTTAAACTCTTCTTTTGATTCAGCAGTTTAGAAACAGTCTCTTGGTAGAATCGGCTAAGGAACATTTGGGAACTTAGATAAAACTGGAAAAAAGCTATCTGTGAAACCACTTTTTGATGTATGAATTCATCTCACAGAATTAAAGCTTTCTTTTGGTTCACCAAGTTGGAAACAGTCTTTTTGTAGAAGTTGAGATGGGACATTTGAAAGCCCATTGAGGCCTATAAGGAAAAAGCAAATATTCCTTTAAAAAAACCAAGAAGAAGCTATCTGTGAATCCACTTTGCAATGTGAGCATTTGTCTCATGGAGATTTTTTTAAGCAGATTGGAAATAGTCTTTTTATAGAAATTGAAAAGGGACATTTGAAAGCTCTTTGAAGCCTATAGTGAAAAATGAAATACTCCCTGATTAAAAAAAAAAAAAAAAAACTGGAAGGAAACTATCTGTGACACTGGTTTCTGATGTGTGCATTTGTCTCAGTGATAAAGCTATATTTTGATTGATCAGTGTGGAAACAGCCTCTTTGTAGAATCAGCGAAGAAACATGTAGGAGCCAAGTGAAACCTACAATTCCCTGATAAAAACTGGAAATAAGCTATTTGTGAAACCGCTTTGCAGTGTTTGCATTCATCACAGATAGTTAAATTTTTCTTTTCATTCAGCAGGTTGGAAACAATCTTTTTGTAGAAATTGAAAAGGGACATTTGAAAACCCAGTCGAACCTATAATAAAAAACTGAATAAACCCTGATGAAAACTAAAAAGAAGCTATCTGTGAAACCGCTTTGCAATGTGTTCATTTATCTGACAGAGTTAATACTTTCTCTTGATGCAGCCGCTTGGAAACAGTCTTTTTGTAGAATCTGGAAATGATGTCTGAAAGCCCTTTGAGGCCTACATGGTAAAAGTGAATATTTCCAGATAAAAACTGGAAAGAAGCTATGTGTGAATATGCTTTGTGATGTGCACATTCATCCCATGGAGTTAAACTTTTCTTTTGATTCAGCAGATTGTAGATTCAGCGAAGGGACTTTTGAGAGTGCAGTGAAGCCTATAGTGAAAAACGTAATAGCCCAACATGAAAACTAGACAGAAGCTATCTGTGAAATTACTTTGTGATGTGTGCATTCATCTCACAGAGTTAAAAGTTTCCTTTGATTCAGCTAGTTGGAAACACTCTTTTTGTAGAATCTGCAACAGGACATTTGAAAGCCTGTTGAGGCCTATTAGGAAAAAGGAATATTCCTTAATTAAAAACTAGAAAGATGCTATCTGTGAAATAGCTTTGCTCTGTGTCCATTCATCTGCCATAGTTAAATTTTTCTTTTGACTCACCAGTTCGAAACAGGCTTTTTGTAGAAATTGAATAGGGGCATTTCAAAACTCAGTGAAGCCTATAGAGAAAAAGCAAATACCCCATGATAAAAACTAGAAAGAGGCTATCTGAGAAATCGTTTGCAATGAGTGCATATATCTCACAGGGTTAAACTTTTCTTTCTTTTTTTTTTTTTTTTTGAGACGGAGTCTTGCTCTGTTGCCCAAGCTGGAGTGCAGTGGCGCAATCTCGGCTCACTGCAAGCTCCGCCTCCCGGGTTCACGCCATTCTCCTGCCTCAGCCTCCCGAGTAGCTGGGACTACAGGCGCCCGCCGCTGCGCCCAGCTAATTTTTTCTATTTTTAGTAGAGACGGGGTTTCACCATGGTCTCGATCTCCTGACCTTGTGATCCACCCGCCTCGGCCTCCCAAAGTGCTGGGATTACAGGCGTGAGCCACCGCCCCCGGCCTAAACTTTTCTTTTGATTAAACAGGTTGGAAATAGTCTTTTTGTAGATTCTGCTAAGGGGCATTTTGGAGCCCAGTGAAGCCTATAGTGAATAACTGAATATCATCTGAGAAAAAATAGAAGGAAGTTATCTGTGAAACCACCTTGTGATGTGTACATTCATCTCACAGGTTTAAACATTTTTGGATTCAGCAGGCGAGAAACAGTCTTTTTGTAGAATCTTCTAATGAACATTAGAAGCCCTTCAAGGCCTATAAGGGAAAAGCAAATATTCCCAGACAGAAACTAGAAAGAAGCTATCTGTGAAACTGCTTTGCAATGTGTGCATTTATCTCAGAGTTATAGCTTTCTTTTGATTCAGCACATTGTAAACAGATTTTTGTAGATTCTGTGAAGGGACATTTGCAAGCCCTGTGAATCATACAGTGAAAAATCAAATATGACATGGAAAAACTAGAAGGCAGCAATTTGTTAATGCACTTTGTGTTGTGTGCATTCATCTCACAGAGTTAAACCTGTTTTTTTATTCAGCAGTTTGGAAAGAGTCTCTTGGTAGAATCGGCAAAGGAATATTTGGGAGCTTGTGAAGCCTGTAGTGAAAAACCTAATATCCCCTGAGAAAAACCGGAAAACAGGTTATCTGTGAAACTTCTTTGTAATGTGTGCATTCATCTCACAAAGTTAAGGTTTTCCTTTGATTCAGCAGGATGGAAACAGGCATTCTGTAAAATCTGCGATGGGACATTTAAAAGCCTAATGAGGCCTATAAGGAAAAAGAATATTCCTTAATAGAAACAAGAAAGATGCTATTGTGGAACTGCTTTGCTATGTGTCCATTCATCTGCCAGAGTTAAATTTTTCTTTTGACTCAGCAGCTTGGAAACAGACTTTTTGTAGCAATTGAATAGGGATATTTGAAAGTCCAGTGAAGCCAATAGAGAAAAAGTGAATATCCCATGATAAAAACTAGAAAGAAGCTATCTGTGAAATGGTTTGCAATGAGTGCATTTATATCACAGAGTTAAACTTTTCTTTTGATTCAGGAGGTTGGAAACAGTCTTTTTGTAGAATCGGCCAAGGAATATTTGGGAACCAAGTGAAGCCTATAGTGAAAAACAGGATATCCTCTGATAAAAAATAGAAGGAAGTTATCTGTGAAACCACTTTGTTATGTGTACACTCATCTCACAGATTTAAGCCTTTCTTTGGATTCAGCAGGCTGAAAACAGTATTTCTGAAGAATCCTCTAATGGATATTTGAAACCCTTAAGGCCTATAAGGGAAAAGCAAATAACCTCAGATAAAAACTAGAAAGAAGCTATATGTAAAAACGCTTTGCAAAGTGTGCATTTATTTCACAGAGATAAAGCTTTCTTTTAATTCAGCCATTTGAAAACAGTCTTTTTGTAGAAACTGTGAAGAGATATTTGGGAGCCAGGTGAAGCCTTCATTGAAAACCTGAATATCCCCTGATAAAAACTAGAAGAAAGCTATCTTTGAAACTAGTTTGTGATGTATGAATTAATCTCACAGAGATATAGCTTTCTTTTGATTCAGCAGGTTGGAAACGGTTTCTCGTGGATTATGTGAAAGAACATTTATAAGTCCTGTGAACACTACAGTGAAAACCAAATATCCCCTGATAAAAACAAGAAAGAAGCTATTTGTTAAACTGCTTTATGATGTATGTATTCATCTTAAGGGTGAAACCATTCTTTTGATTCAGTTGTTTGGAAACAGTCTCTTGCTAGAGTCGGCGAAGGAATACTTGGGAGCTTAGTGAAGCCTATAGTGAAAAACCGAATACCCGCTGAGAAAAACTGGAAAGCAGTTATCTGTGAAACTGGTTTGTGATGTGTGCGTTCATCTCACAGAGTTAAACCTTTCTTTTGATTCAACAGGTTGGAAACAATTTTTTTGTAGATTCTGAATAGGGACATTTTTAAAGCCCTGTGAAGCCTATAATGAAAAACAAAACATCCCCTGATAAAAACTAGAAAGAAGCTATCTGTGAAACCACTTTGTGATGTGTGCATTCATCTCACAGTTAAATGATTCTTTTGATCCATCAGGTAAGAAACAGTCTTTTTGTAGAAATTGAAAAGACACATTTGTAAGTCAAGTGAAGCATATCTTGAAAAATGGAATATCCCTGGATAAAAACTAAAAATATGCTCTCTGTAAAACCAGTTTGCAACGTGTGTATTTATCTCACAGAGTTAAACTATTCTTTTGACTCAGCAGTTTGAAAATGGTCTTTTTGTAGAATCTGCAAATTGACATTTGTAAGTTCTTTGAGGCATAAAAGGAGAAAGTAAATATCCCCAGATAAAAACTAGAAAGAAGCTATCTGTGAATCCATATGGCAATGTGTGAATTCACTTCACAGAGTTAAACCTTTATTTTTATTCAGCAGGTTGCAAAAAGTCTTTTTGTAGAGTTTGTGAAGGGATATTTGGGAGCCCATTTAAGCCTGTAGTGAAAAACAGAATATCCCCAGATAAAAGCAAGCATGAAGCTATTTGTGAAACTGCTTTGTGATGGGTATATTTATCTCACAGAGCCAAACACTTCTTTTGATTCTGCATGTTGGAAACAGTCTTTTTGTAGAATCTGCGAAGGGACATTTGAGAGCCCTGTGAAGCCTATAGTCACTGAATATTCCCTGATAACTAGAAGGAAGTCATCTGTGAAACTGGTTTGTGATGTGTGCAATTATCTCACAGAGTTAAGCCTTTCTTTTGATTCGGCAGGTTGGAAACAGTCTTTTTGTAGAATTTACAAGGGGACATTTGGGAGCCCAGTGTATCCGGTAGTGAAAAACCGAATAGACATTTTGGAGCACAGTGCAGCTATTAGTGAAAAAACAAATATTCTATGATAAAAACTGGAAAGAAGCTATCTGTGAAACTGGATTGTGATGTGTCCTTTCATTTCACGGAGTTAGATCTTTCTTTTGATTCAACAGGTTGGAAATACTTTTTTCTATAATCTGCCAAGGGATACCTGAAAGCTTTTTGAGGCCTATATGGAAAAAGCGTATATTTCCAGATAAAAACTAGAAAGAAGCTATCTGTGAATCAGCTTTGAAATGTGTGTATTCAACTCACAGATTTAAATCTTTTGATTCAGTAGGTTGGAAACAGTCTTTTTGTAGAATCTGCGAAGGGACTTTAGGGAGCCCAGTGAAGCCGACCATGAAATAAAAAAATATTCTTAGTTAAAAACTAGAAGGAAGTTGTCTGTGAAACTGCTTTGTGATCTGTGCATTCATCTCACAGAGTTACATCTTCGTTTTCATGCAGCAAGTTGGAAACACTCTTTTTGTAAAATAAACTAAGGGACATTTGAAAACCCGTTGAGGCCTATAAGGAAAAAGTGAATATTCCCTAATAAAAACTAGAAAGAAGCAATCAGTGAAACTTCCTTGCAATGTGTACATTGATCTCACAGAATTAAATATTTCTTTTGATTTAGCAATTTGGAAAGAGTCTTTTTATATAATTGAAAAGGGACATTTCATAGCCCAGTGAAGCCTATAGTGAAAAGCAAAATATCCCCTGATAAAAACTGGATGGAATCTATCTGTGAAACTGCTTTGTGATGTGTGCATTCACCTCACAGAATTAAACCATTCTTTTTGTTCAGTAGCTTGCAGAGTCTCTTTGTAGAATCTGCAAAGGGATATTTAGGAGCTAAGTAAAGCTTAGAGTGAAAAACTGAATATCCCCTGAGAAAAACTAGAAAGCAGCTATCTGTGAAACTGCTTTGTAATGTATGCATTTATCTCCAGTGTTAAATTTTTCTTTTGATTCAGCAGGTTGGAAACAGTATTTTTTACAAACTGCAAAAGGACAATTGACAGCCCAGTAACACTTATAGTGAAAAACAAAATATTCCCTGAAAAAATTACAAAGAATGTATCCATGAAAATGCTTTGTGATGTATCTCACATGGTTAAACCTATTTTTGTTTCATCACATTGGAAACATGCTTTGTGTAAAATTTGTGAAAGGAGTCCAGTGAAGCCTACAGTGAAAAACAGAATATCTACTGAGAAAAACTAGAAATAAATTATCTGTGAAATAGCTTTGTGATATGTGCATACATCTCACAGAATTAAACCCTACTTTTGACTCAGCAGGTTGAAAAGAGTCTTTTTGTAGAATCTGTGAAGGGACATCTGAAAGTCCTTTAAGGCCTATAAGGAAAAAGTGAACATCCCCAGTTAAAAACTAGAAAGAAGTTATCAGTTAAACCACTTTATGATGTGTGCATTCATGTCACAGATTTTAAAAATTATTTTGATTTATCAGGTTTGAAACATTCTTTTTGTAAAAACTGTGAAGGGATATCTGGCAGCCCCATAAAGTGCATAGTGAAAAACAGAATATCCCCTGATAAAAACTAGAAAGAAACTGTCTGTGAAACCACTTTGCAACGTGTGTATTTATCTCACAGAGTTAAAACTATTTTTGATTTAGCAGGTTGAAAACAGTCTTTTTGTAAAATCTGTGATGGGACATCTGGCAGCTCAGTGAAGCATATAATGAAAAATCATATATTTCCTGAGAAAAACTTGTAAAAACTGTCTGTGAAAGCACTTTTTGATGTGTCCATTCATCTCACAGAGTTAAATCTTACTTTTGATTTAGCAGGTTGGAAAGAGTCTTTTTGTAGAATCTGTGAAGGGACACCTGAAAGCTCTTTAAAGCCCATAAGGAAAAATCAATTATCCCCAGATAAAAGCTAGAAAGAAGCTATCCGTGAATCTGTTTTACAATTTGTGCATTCATCTCACTGAGTTAGAGCTTTTTTTTTTTTTTTTTTTTTGATTCAGTAGATTGGAAGCAATCTTTTTGTAGAATTTGCGAAGGGACATTTTGGAGCCAGTGAAGCCTATAGTGTAAAACCGAATATCCACAGATAGAAACGAGAAAGAAGCTATCTGTGAATCTGCATCACAATGTGTGCATTCACCTCACAGAGTTAAACTTCTCTTGTGATTTAGCAGGCTGGAAACAGTCTTTTTATAGAATCTGTGAAGAAACGCATGGGAGCACAGTGAAGCCTACAGTAAAAAAACAAATATCCCCTGATAGAAACTAGAAAGCAGCTACCTGTGAAAACACTTTGTGATGTTCACATGCTTCTTACAGAGTTAAACGTTACTTTTGATTCAGCACGTAGGAAACAGTCTTTTTGTAGAATCTGCAAAGGGACGTCTGAAAACCCTTTAAAGCCTATAAAGAAAAATAGAATATCCCCAGATAAAAACTAGAAAGAAGCTGTCCATGCAACTCTTTTATGATTTGTGCATTCATCTCACAGAGATTAACAACTCTTTTGATTCAGCCGGTTGGAAAGGGTCTTTTTTGTAGAAACTGTGAGCAGATATTTGGGAGTCCAGTAAAGCCTATAATGAAAAACATAATATCCCCTGATAAAAACTAAAAAGAAGCTATCTGTGAAACAGCTTTGTAATGTGTGGATTCATCTTTCAAAGTTTAATTTTTCTTTTGATTCAGCAGGTTGGAAAGAGTTTGTAGAATCTGCAAAGGGATATCGGAAAGACCTTTGAGGCCTATATGGGAAAACTGAATATTTCCAGATAAAAACTGGAAAGAAGGTATCTGTGAATCTGATTTGCAATACATGCATTCATCTCACAGGGTTAAGCTTTTCTTTTTAATCAGCAGGTTGGAAAGAGTCTTCTTGTAGAATCTGCAAAGGGACATTTTGGTGCCCAGTGAAGCCCAGTAAAGCCTATTGTGAAAAACTGAATATCCACAGATAAATACTAGAAAGAAGCTATATGTGAAATCACTTTGTGATGTTTACATTCATCTCACAGAGTTAAACTTTTCTTTTTATTATTCAGCAGTTTGGAAACAGTATTTTTGTAGAATCTGTGAAGGGACATCTGAAATTCCTTTGAGACCTGTTAGAGAAAAGCAAAGATTCCCTAATAAAAACTAGAAACAAGTTATATGTGAAAGTACTTTGCAATTTGTGCATTCATCTCACAGAGTTAAACCTTTCTTTTGATTTAACAGGTTGGAAACAGTCTTTTTGTAGAACTTACGGATGGACATTTGGAGTACAGTGAAGCCTATAGTGAAAAATTTAATATCCCCCGATAAAAGCTAGAAAGAAACTGTGAAACTGCTTTGTGATGTTTGCATTCATCCCACAGAGGTAAACTTTTTTTTTTTTAATTCAGAAAGTTGGAAATCGTGTTTTTGTAGAATCTGCAAAGGGAGATCTTAAACCCCTTTGAGTCCTGATAGGAAAAAGTGAAGATTCCCTGATAAAAACTACAGAGAAGCTATCTGTGAAACAACTTTGTGATGAGTGCATTCATCTTTCAAAGTTTTATTTTTCTTTTGATTTAGCAGGTTGGAAAGACTCTTTATGTAGAATATTAGAAGGGACATCTGAAAGCCCTTTGAGGCCTATATGGAGAAAGCGAGTATTTCCAGATAAAAACAAGAAAGAAGTTATCTGTGAATCTGCTTTGCAATATATGCATTCACTTCACAGACTTAAACCTTTCTTGTGATTTAGCAGGTTGGAAACAGCCTTTTTGTAGAATCTTCAAATGAACATTTGGGGGTTCAGTAAAGCCTATTGTGAAAAATGAAATATCCCCAGATAAATACTAGAAAGAATCTATCTGTGAAACTGATTTGTGACGTTTGCATTCATCTCACAGAGTTAAAAGGTTTTTTTGTTTTTTTGTTTTTTTAATTCAGCAATTTGGAAACAGTCTTTTTGTAGAATCTGTGAAGGGACATGTTAAACTCCTTTGAGGCCTGTTAGGAAAAAGTGAAGATTCCCTGATAAAAACTAGAAACAGTCTATCTGTGAAACCGCTTGGTGATGTGTGCATTCATCTCACAAAGTTAAATCTCTTTTTGATTCAACAGGTTGAAAACAGTTGTTTTGTGGAATATACGAAGTGATATCTGAAAGCCCTTTGAAGCCCATATAGAAAAAGTGAATGTATCAAGATAAAAATTAGGAAGAAGCTATCCGTGAAACTGCTTTGCAATGTGGGCATTTATCTCACAGAGCTAAACTTATCTTTTGATTTAGCAGGTTGGAAACACTGCTAAAAACTTCTGGTGGATTCTGCAAAGGGACATTTCAGAACCCCTTGAGGCCAATAAGGGAAAACCTAATATCTCCCGATAAAAACTAAAACGGAGTTAGCTGTAAAACTGCTTTGTGATGTGTGGATTCAACTAACAGAGTTAAACCTTTCCTTTGATTCAGCAGGTTGGAAACACTCTATTTGTAGAATCAGCAAAAGAATATTTGGGGGCCATTGAGGCATATACTGAAAAACTGAATAACCCCAGATAAAAAGTAGAAAGAAGCTATTAGTGAAACTGCTTTGGGATGTGTGGATTCAGCTCCCAGTGGTAAATCTTACTTTTAATTCAGCAGGTTGGAAACTTTTTTTGGTAAATTCTGCAAAGGGACATTTTGAACCCCATTTAAGCCTATGGTGAATAACCAAATATCTCTAGATAAAAACAAGAAAGAAGCTATCTGTGAAACTCCTTTGTGATATTTGTATGTGACTCACAAAGGGAAACCTTTCCTTTTATTCAGCAGTTAGAAACACTCTATTTGTAGAATTTGTGAAGGGACATTTCGGAGCCAATTGATGCCTACGCTGAAAAACTTAATATCCCCAGATAACAAGAAAGAGGCCATCTGTGAAACTGCTTTGTGATGTGTGAATTCATCTCACAAAGTTAAACTATTTTTTTGATTCAGCAGGTTGGAAACACTCTTCTTAGAGTATATGCGAAGAGACAATTGAAAGCATATTGATGACTATGGTGAAAAAGAAATATGTGTAGATAAAAACTATAAAGAAGTTATCAGTGAAACTGCTTTTTGATTTGTGAATTCAAATCACAGAGGTAAACCTTTCCTTTGATTTAGTAGGTTGGAAACAAACTTCTTGTATAATCTCTGAAGGGACATTTGGGAGCCCATTGAAGCCTATGGTGGAAAAAAGGAATAGACCCAGATAAAAACAAAAAGAAGCTATCAGTGAACTTGCTTTGTGGAGTGTGGATTCATCTCACAGAGTTAAACCTTTCTTTTGATTCAGCAAGTTGGTAATATTCTTCTGGTTGAATATGCGAAGGGACATTTGGGAGCCCTTTTAGGCCTGTGGTGAAAAACTGAATATCCTCAGATAAAAACTAGAAAGAAGCTATATGTGAAACTGCTTTGTGATGTGTGGATTCAATAAAAAAAAGTTAAACCTTTCTTTTGATTCAGTAGGTTGGAAACACTCATTTGGTAGAATCTACAAAGGTATATTTGGGAGTGCATTTTGGCAAATGGTGAAAAATTGAATATTCTCAGATAAAAAACAGAAAAAAATCTATAAGTGAAACTGCCTTGTGATGTGTGGATTCATCTCACAGAGTTAAACCTTTCTTTTTATTCAGCAGTTTGGAAACACTCTACTTGTAGAATATGAGAAGGGAAAATTTGGAGCCCATTGAGGCCTAAGGTGAAAAACCAAATATCCACAGGTAAAAACTAGAAAGAACCTATCTCTGAAACTGCTTTGTGATGTGTGGAATCATCTCACAGAGATAAAGCTTTCTTTCAATTGAGCAGGTTTGAAACACTCTTCTGGTAGAATCTACGAAGGGACATCTGAAATACCATTGAGGCCTATGGTGAAAAACAGAATATCCCCTGATTAAAACTAGAAGGAAGCCACCTTTGAAACTGTTTTGTGTTGTATCAATTCATCTCTCAGTGATAAAACTTCCTTTTGATTCAGCAGGTTGGAAACACCCTTCTTGTAGAGTCTGTGAAGGAACATTTGGGGGCCCATTGAGGCCTATAGTGATAAACCAAATATCTTTAGATAAAAAGAAGCTATCAGTGAAACTTCTTTGTGATTTATGGATTCATCTCACAGAGTTAAATCTTTCTTTTTATTCAGCAGGTTGGAAAACCTCTACTGGAGAGTCTGCGAAAGGACACTTTTGAGGCTTTTGAGGCCTATGGTGAAACACCAAATGTCCTGAGACAAAAACTAGAAAGAAACTCTCTGTGAAATTGCTTTGTGATATGTGGATTCAACTAACAGAGTTAAACATTTATTATGATTCAAAATGTTGTAAACACTCTTACAGAATCTGGAAAAGGCTATTTTGGGGCCAATTGTGGTCTATGGTGAAAAAACTGAATATCTCCTGATAAAATCTAGAAAGAAGCCCTTGGTTAAACTGCTTTGTGATGTATGGATTCAATTCACAGAGTTAAACCTTTATTTTGATTTAGCAGGTTAGAATCACTATTCTTGTAGGATCTGCAAAAGGACATTTGGAGCCCATTGAGACATATGTTGAAAAACTGAATATTCCCAAATAAATATCAGAAAGAAGCTATCTGTGAAACTGTTTTGTGATGTTTGGATTCATCTCACAGAGGAAAAGCTTTCTTTTCATTCAGCACGTTTGAATCACTCTTCTTGTAGTATCTGCAAATTGTTGTTTGGGAGCTCATTGTGGTTTATGGTGAAAAACAGAATAGCCCCAGATAAAAATTAGAAAGAAGTTTTCTATGAAACTGCTTTGTGATATGTGGAATCAACTCATATAGGTAAACTTTCTTGTGATTTAGCAGGTTGGAGACAAACTTCTTTTAAAATCTGTGAAGGGACATTTGGGAGCAAAGTGAGGCCCATTTGGAAAATCAAATATATCCAGATAAAAACTAGAAAGAAGCTACCTGCAAAACTGCTTTTTGAAGTGTACATTAAACTCATGGAAATAAATCTTTGTTTTGATTCAGGAGGTTGGAAACACTCTTCTTGTAGAATCTACGAAGGGACACTTGGGAGCACATTGACACCTATGGTTAAAAAACAAACAAACAAATATCTGCAGGAAAAAAACTAGAAAGAAGCTATCTGTTAAACAGCTTTGTGATGTGTGAATTCATATCACAAAGTTAAACGTTCCTTTTGATTCAGCAAGTTGGAAATACTCTTCTGGTAGAATCTGCTAAGGGATGTTTGGGAGCCCATTGAGGCTTATAATGAAAAGTCACGTATCTCAAGATAAAAGCTGGAACATAGCTATCTGTGACACGGCATTGTGATGTTTGGCATCATCTCACAAGTTTAATCTTTCCCTTTGATTCAGCAGGTTGGAAACACTCTTCTGGTAGAATCTGCAAAGAGACATTTGAGAGTCTTTTGAGGCCTACGGTGAAAAACAGAATATCCCTAGATAAAAACTATAAAGAATTTATCAGTGAAACTGCTTCATGATGTGTGGATCCACCTCACCGAGTTCAACCTTTCTTTTAGTTCAGCAGGTTGAAAACACTCTATTTGTATAATCTTCAAAGGGACATTTGAGAGCCCATTGAGGCCCATGGTGAAAAACAGAATATCCCCAGATAAAAATTAGAAAGAAGGTCTCTGTGATATTACTTTGCCATGGGTGGATTCATCTTAAAAAGTTAAACTTTTCTTTAGATTCAGCAGGTTTAATACACTCTTTTGGTAGAATCGTCAAAGGGACATTTGGAAGCCCTTTGAAGCCTATGGTGTGAAATTGGGCAACCCTATATAGTAACTAAGGATAAGATATCTGTTAAAATACTTTGAGATCTGTGGATTCAACTCACAGAGTTAAACTTCTCTTTAAATAAAACAGGTTGGAAACATTGTTTTTGTAGAATCTCTGAGTGGACATTTGATGGCCCATTGAGACCTCTGCTGAGAAACTGAATATTCCCAGATAAAAACTAGAAATAAGCTATCTGTGAAACTGCTTTTTGATGTGAGGATTCATCTCACAGATTTAAACCTTTGTTTTGATTCAGCAGATTGGAAACACTCTTCTTGTAGAATTTGCGGATTGACATTTGGGATCACATTGATGCATATGTTGAAAAACCACATATACCCAGATAAAAACTGGAAATAAGCTATCTGTGAAACTGCTTTGTGTTGTGTGGATTCAAGTCAAAGAGGTAAACTTTTCTCTTGATTCAGCAGGTTGGAACGACAGATTTTGAAGACTTGGTGAAGGGATATTTCAGACCCCATTGACATCTATGGTGAATAACTGAATATCTCCAGATAATAACAAGAAAGAAGCTGTATGTGAAATTGCTTTGGTATTTGTGGATTCATCTCACAGAGTTAAATCTTCCTTTTGATTCAGCAGGTTTGAAAAAGTCTTTTTGTAGTATCTGCAAAGGGACATTTGCTAGCCCATTGAGGCCTGTGGTGAAAAACAGATAATCCACAGATACAAATTAAAAAGAAGCTATCTTTGAAACTTCTTTGTGATGTGTGGGTTTATCTTTCCAAGATCAACTTTTGTTTTGATTCACCAGGGTTAGAAACACTCTTCTTGTAAAATCAGAGAAGGGACATTTGGGAACGTGTTGATGACTATGGCGAATAACTGAATAATTTCAGATAAGAACTAGAAAGAAGCACTCTGTGAAACTCTTTTTGGATGTGTGGGTTCAACTCATAGAGTTAAACCTTCCTTTCTTTTAGCAGGTTTTAAGTACTCTTTTTGTAGAATCTGGGAAGGGGCATTTGGGAGTCAATTGAGGCCTATGTTGAAAAGCAGAATATCCCTAGATGAAAAATAGAAAGAATCTACCTGTGAAACTGCTTTGCAATGTGTGGATTCACCTCAGAGAGCTAAACTTTTCTTTTCATTCAGCAGGTTGGAAACACTCTTCTGGTAGAATCTACTAAGGGATATTTGGGAACCCATTGAGTACTATGGTGAAAAACTGAATGCTCCCCGGAAAAAAAAAAAAAAAAAAAAAGCAGAAAGAAGCCATCAGTGAAACCACTTTGTGATGTGATGTCAGGGGAAATTCAGCCCCTGATATTTCATGTGGGTCCTTTTCTATTTTCCCTATAAAGGGAAAGAGTACAAAAGAGAGAAATTTTAAAGCTGGGTGCCCGGGGGAGACATCACATGTCAGCAGGTTCAGTGATGCTCCCTGAGTTGTAAAACCAGCAGGTTTTTATTAGCAATTTTCAAAGGGGAGTGAGGTCACGAATAGATTGTGGGTCACAGAGATCACATGCTTCAAGGGTGACAAAAGATCACAAGGCAGGAAGTCAGGGTGAGATCACAAGATCAGAGTGAAACTAGAATCACCAATGAACTTCCATGTCCAGCTGTGCACGCATTGTCATTGATAAACAAGGTTCAAGAGCAGAGAAGCAGTCTGACTAGAATTTGCCAGGCTGGAATTTCCTAATCCTAGCAAGTCTTGGGGGCTGCAGGAGATTAGGGCGTGTTTCATCCCTATCTACATCTGCATAAGGAAGACACCCCCAGGACGGCCATTTCAGAGGCCTCCTCTGGGAATGCATTATTTTCCCAGGGCTGGTTAATTATTAATATTCCTTAATGCAGAAAGAATTCAGTTAATCTTACATGTTTTTGGTAATAAGAGAAATATAGCTCTGTTCCTCCTGGTCCACAGACAGCCAGACTTTAAGGTTATCTCCCCTGTTCTCTGAAAATCACTGTTATCCTGTTCTTAAGGTGCCTAGATGTCATATTGCACAAATACACATGCTCTATGAACAATTTTTGCAGTTAACACAATCATCACGGAACCCTGAGGTGACATTCATCCTCAGCTTACGAAGATGTCAGGATTAAGAGATTAAAGTAAAGACAGGCATAGGAAATCACAAGAGTATTGATTGGGGAAGTGATAAGTGTCCATGAAATCTTCACAATTTATGTTCAGAGATAGCAGTAAAGACAGGCATAAGAAATTAATAAAGTATTAATTTGTGGAACAAATAAATGTCCATGAAATCTTCACAATTTTCTTTCTTCTGCCATGGCTTCAGCTGGTCCCTCCATTTGGGGTCCCTGACTTGCTGCAACACATTCATCTCACAGAGTTTAACCTTGCTTTTTTTTCAGCCGGTTGGAAACACTCTATTTGTAGAATCTGCAAAGGGACGTTTGGGAGCCCTTTGAGAACTATGGGTGAAAATGAATATCCCCAGATAAAAACTAGAGTGAATCTATTTGTGAAACTACTTTGTGATTTGTGCACTCATCTCACAGAGTTAAACCTATTTTTAATTCAGCAGGTGGAAAACACTGTTCTTGAAATATCTGTGAAGAAACATTTGAAAGCCCATTATGGAATATGGTGGAAAACAGAACATCCCCAGATAAAAACTAGACAGAAGCTATCTGTGATACTACATTGTGATGGATGGTTTCACCCCACAGAGTTAAACCTTTATTTTGATTCAGCAGGTTGGAAACACTTTTCTTATAGAATCTGTGATGGGACATTTGGGAGATTATTGAGGTCTATGTCAAAAAAACTTAATATTCTCAGATAAAAACTAGAAAGAATCCATCTGTGAAACTGCTTGTGGATTCATCTCACAAGCAGTTCAATCCATCTGTGAAACTGCTGTGTGGATTCATCTCACAGGGTTAAACTTTTCTTTAGATTCAGCAGGTTTAAAACCCTCTCCTGGTAGAGTCTGTGAAGGGACATTTGGGAACCCATTGAGTCCTATGGTGTGAATCTGAGTATCCCTACATAGTAACTAGGAAGAAGCTATCTGTGAAACTGCTTTGTGATCTGTGGATTCAACTCACAGAGTTAAACGTTTCTTTTGATTCAGCAGTTTGTAAACGCTCTTTTTGTAGAAAGTCTGAGTGGACATTTGAGGGCCCATTGAGGCCTGTGGTGAAACACAGACTATTCCTAGATAAAAAAGAAAAGGTAGCTTTCAGTGAAATGGCTTTGTGATGTGTGGATTCATCTCACAGAGTTCAACTTTCTTTTTTTTTAAGCAGTTGGCAACATTATTTTTGTAGAATCTGTAAAAGGACATTTGAGAGCCCATTGAGGCCTATAGTGAGAAAATAATATCCCAAGATAAAAACTAGAAAGAAGTTATCTGTGAAACTGCTTTGTGATGTGTGGAATCAACCCACGGAGTTAAACATTTCTTTTTATTTAGCTACTTGGAAACTCTCTATATGTAGAATCTGTGAAAGGACATTTGGACACACATTGAGGTGTATGGCGAAAAAATGATTTATCTTAAGATGAAAAGTAGAAAGATGCTATTTGTGAAACTACATTATTATTTGGGTATTAAACTTACAGAGTTAAATTTTTCTTTTGATTTAGCAGGTGGGAAACAAACTTCTTGTAGAATCTGCAAATGGGCATTGGAAGCTCTTTGAGGACTATGATGAAAAACAAAATATCCCCAGATAAAAATTACAGGGAAGCTATCTTTAAAACTGCTTTGTGATATGTGTATTTATCTCAAAGAGTTAAACCTTTCTTTTAATTTAGCAGGTTGGAGACAGTCTTCTAAAAGAATCTGCAAAGGGACAATTTGAAGTCAATTGAGGCCTATGGTGAAAAACTGTATGTCAACAGATATAAAGTAGAAAGAAGCTGAGAGTGAGAGTTCTTTATGACGTTTGGATTAACCTCACAGAGATGAACCTTTCTCTTGATTCAGTAGTTGGAAAGAATCTTTTTGTAGAATCTCTGAAGGGGCATTTTGGAGCACAGTTAAACTTATGCTGAAAAACCATATGTTCCCAGAAAAAGACTAGAAAGAAGATCTCTGTGAAACTGTTTTGTGATATGTGGATTTAACTCATGGAGTTAAACATTTCTTTTGGTTCAGCAGGTTGGAAACACACTGCTTGTAGAATCTATGAGGGGATATTTGGGAGCCCTTTGAAGTCTATGGTGAAAAACCAAATATCCCCAGTTAAAAAGTAGAAAGAAGCTATCTGTGAAACTGTTTTATGATGTGTGGAATCAATTCAAAGAATTAAACCATTCTTTTGATTTAGCAGGTTGGAAACAAATTTCTTGAATCTCTGATGGGACATTTGGAAGCCATTTGAGGACTATGATGAAAAACCAGGTCCCAAAGCAAGATAAGCAAGATGACCAAATAGGAACTGCTCCAGCCTCCAGGTCCCAACACAAGCGACACAGAAGATGGGTGATTTCCACATTTTCAACTGAGGTACTGAGTTCATGTCACTGAGGAGTGCTGTAAAATCGGTGTTGGCCAGCTTGTGCAGCCCGACCAGCAAGCGAGGCATTGCCTCACCTGGGAAGCACCAGGGGGAAGGGAATCGCTTTTCCTAGCCAGCAAAAATGAGACACACAGCACCTGGAAAATCGGGTAACTCCCAACCCAATACTGTGCTTTATCAAAGCTCTTAGCAAACAGCAGACCAGGAGATTATATCCCACATATGACCCAGAGGGTCCCATGCCTATGGAGCCTCCCTCATTGCTAGCACAGCAGTCTGAGATCTAACTGCAAGGCAACAGTGAGGCGGGGGAAGGGTTCCCACAGTTGCTGAAGCTTAAGTACGTAAACAAAGCCTCCAGGAAACTCAAACTGGGTGGAGCCCACCACATCTCAAGAAGGCCTGCCTGTCTCTGTAGACTCCACCTCTGGGGACAGGGCATAGCTAAACAAAAAGCAGCAGAAACCTCTACAGATGTAAATGACCCAGTCTGACAGCTTTGAAGAGGGCAGTGGGTCTCCTGGCATGGAGGGTGAGATCTGAGAACAGACAGACTGCATGCTCAAGTGGGTCTGTGACCCCTGAGTAGCCTAACTGGGAGACATCCCCCACTAGGTGCAGATCAACACCTCACACATCACACAGTGAGTACAACACTGAGATGAAGCTTTCAGAGCAAGAATCAGATAGCAACACTCACTGTTCAGCAATATTCTACCTAATGACAGGATCAAGTTCACACAAAACAATTTTAACCTTAAATGTAAATGGACTAAATGGTCCAATTAAAATACACGGACTGGAAAATTGGATACAGAGTCAAGACCCATCAGTTTGCTGTATTCAGGAGACCCATCTCACATGCAGAGACACACATAGGCTCAAAATAAAGGAATGGAGGAAGATCTACCAAGCAAATGGAAAACAAAAAAAAAGCAGAGGTTGCAATCCTAGTCTCTAATAAAACAGACTTTAAACTATCAAACATCAAAGAGACAAAGAAAGCCATTACATAATGGTAAAGGGATCAATTCATCAGGAAGAGCTAATTATCCCAAATACATATGCACCCAATACAGGAGCACCCAGATTCATAAAGCAAGTCCTTAGAGATTTACAAAGAGACTTAGACTCCCATACAATAATAATGGGAGATTTCAGCATCCCGCTGTCAACATTAGACAGATCAACGAAACAGAAAGTTAACGAGGATATCCAGAAATTGAACTCAACTCTCACCAAATGGACCTAATAGACATCTACAGAACTCTCCACACCAAATCAACAGAATATACGTTATTCTCAGCACCACATCACACTTATTCCAAAATTGACCACATAGTTGGAAGTAAAGCACTCCTCAGCAAATATGAAAGAACACAAATTATAACAAACTGTATCTCAGACCACAGTGCAATCAAACTAGAACTCAGGACTAAGAAACTCAATCAAAACCACACAACTACATGGAAACTGAATAACCTGCTCCTGAATGACTACTGGATACATGATAAAATGAAGGCAGAAATAAAGATGCTCTTTGAAATCAATTAGAACAAAGACACAACATACCAGAATCCCTGGAACACATTTAAAGCAGTGTGTAAAGAGAAATTTATAGCACTAAATGCCCACAAGAGAAAGTTGGAAAGATCTAAAATTGACACCCTAACATCACAATTAAAAGAACTAGAGAAGCAAGAGCAAATACATTCAAAAGCTAGCAGACGGCAAGAAATAACTAAGATCAGAGCAGAACTGAAGGAGATAGGGACACAAAAAACTATCCAAAAAACCAATGAATGCAGGAGCTGGTTTTTTGAAAAGATCAACAAAATGGATAGACCGCTAGCAAGACTAATAAAGAAGAAAAGAGAGAAGAATCAAATAGATGCAATAAAAAACGATAAAGGGGATATCACCACTGACCCCACAGAAATACAAACTACCATCAGAGAATACTATAAACACCTCAAGCAAATAAACTAGAAAATCTAGAAGAAATGGATAATTTCCTGGACACTTACACTCTCCCAAGATTAAACCAGGAAGAAGCTGAATCCCTGAGTAGACCAATAGTAGGCTCTGAAATTGAGGCAATAATTAATATCTCACCAACCAAAAAAAGTCAAGGACCAGCAGATTCACAACCAAAATCTACCAGAGGTACAAGGAGGAGCTGGTACCATTCCTTCTGTAACTATTACAATCAAGAGAAAAAGAGGGAGTCCTCCCTAACCCATTTTATGAGGCCAATATCATCCTGATACCAAAGCCTGGCAAAGACACACCAAAAAAAGAATTTTAGACCAGTATCCCTGATGAACACTGATGCAAAATTCCTCAATAAAATACTGACAAAGCGAATCCAGCAGCACAAGAAAAAAAGCTTATCCACCATGATCAAGTGGGTTTCATCCCTGGGATGCAAGACTGGTTCAACATACGCAAATCAATAAACATAATAAAGCATATACATAGAACCAAAGCAAAAATCACATGATTATCTCAATAGATGCAGAAAAGGCCTTTGACAAAATTCAACAGGACTTCATGCTAAAAACTCTCACCATAATATAGGATATACACAGAATCAAAGACAAAAACCACATGATTATCTCAATAGACACAGAAAAGGCCTTTGACAAAATTCAACAGCCCTTCATGCTAAAAACTCAATAAATTTGGTATTGATGGAACGTATCTCAAAATAATAAGAGTGATTTAGGACAAACTCACAGCCAGTATCATACTGAATGGGCAAAAACTGAAAGCAGTCCCTTTGAAAATTGGCACAAGACAGGGATGCCCTCTCTCACCACCGCTATTCAATGTAGTGTTGGAAGTTCTGGCTAGGGCAATCAGACAAGAGAAAGAAATAAAGGGTATTCAGTTAGGAAAAGAAGAAGTGAAACTGTCCCTGTTTGCAGATGACATGATTGTATATTTAGAAAACCCCATTGTCTCAGCCCAAAATCTCCTTAAGCTGATAAGAAACTTCAGCAAAGTGTCAGGATACAAAATCATTGTGCAAACATCACAAGCATTTTTATACCCCAGTAACAGACAAACAGAGAGCCAAATCATGAATGAACTCCCATTCACAATAGCTTCAAAGAGAATAGAATAACTAGGAATCCAAATTACAAGGGATGTAAAGGACCTCATCAAGGAGAACTGCAAACCACTACTCAGTGAAATAAAATAGGACACTAGCAAATGGAAGAACATATCATGCTCATGGATAGGAAGAATCAATATCGTGAAAATGGCCATACTGCCCAAGGTAACTTATAGAATCAATGCCACCCCCATCAAACTACCAATGACTTTCTTCACAGAATTGGAAGAAACTGCTTTATAGTTCATATGGAACCAAAAAAAGACCCCACACTGCCAAGACAACCCTAAGCCAAAAGAACAAAGCTGGAGGCATCACGCTACCTGACTTCAAACTATAATACAAGGCTACAGTAACCAAGACAGCATGGTACTGGTACCAAAACAGAGATATAGACCAATGGAACAGAACAGAGCCCTCAGAAATAATACTACACGTCTACAGCCATCTGATCTTTGACAAACTTGAGAAAAACAAGAAGTGGGGAAAGGATTCCCTATTTAATAAATGGTGCTGGGAAAATTGGCTAGCCATAAGTAGAAAGCTGAAACTGTATCCCTTCCTCACTCCTTATACGAAAATTAATTCAAGATGGATTAGAGACTTCAATGTTGGACCTAATACCATAGGAACCCTAGGAGAAAACCTAGGTAATGCCGTTCAGGACATAGGCATGAGCAAGGACTTCACGTCTAAA
This sequence comes from Theropithecus gelada, assembly GCF_003255815.1. Lineage (NCBI taxonomy): Eukaryota > Metazoa > Chordata > Mammalia > Primates > Cercopithecidae > Theropithecus > Theropithecus gelada. Next base: position 43,395,319 of record NC_037676.1, on the reverse strand, counting down.
ACACCAAAAGCAACGGCAACAAAAGCCAAAATTGTCAAATGGGATGTAATTAAACTAAAGAGCTTCTACACAGCAAAAGAAACTACCATCAGAGTGAACAGGCAATCTACAGAATGGGAGAAAATTTTTGTAATCTACTCATCTGACAAAAGGCTAATTTCCAAAACCTACAAAGAACTCAAACAAATTTATAAGAAAGAAAGAAACAACCCTATCAGAAAGTGGGCGAAGGATATGAACAGACATTTCTCAAAACAAGACATTGATACAGCCAACAGACACATGAAAACATGCTCGTCATCACAGGCCATCAGAGAAATACAAATCAAAACCACGAGATATCATCTCACACCAGTTAGAATGGCCATCATTAAAAATTCAGGAAACAAAAAGTGCTGGAGAGTGTGTGGAGAAATAGGAACACTATTACACTGTTAGCAGGACTGTAAACTAGGTCAACCATTGTGGAAAACAGTATGGTGTTTCCTCAAGGATCTAGAACTAGAAATACTACATTTCTAGTTCTAGTTCTACCATACTCAGCCATCCAATTACTGAGTATATACCCAAAGGATTATAAATCATGCTGCTATAAAAACACATGCACACGTATGCTTATTGCGGCACTATTCACAATAGCAAAGACTTGAAATCAACCCAAATGTCCATCAGTGACAGACTGGATTAAGAAAACGTGGCACATATACACCATGGAATACTATGTAACCATAGAAAAGGATGAGTTCGTGTCCTTTGTAGGGACATGGATGCAGCTGGAAACCATCATTCTCAGCAAACTATCGCAAGAACAGAAAACCAAACACCACATGTTCTCACTCATAGGTGGGAACTGAACAATGAGATCACTTAGACTCTGGAAGGGGAACATCACACACCGGGGCCTATCACGGGGAGGGGGGAAGGGGGAGGGATGGCTTTGGGAGTTATACGTGATGTAAGTGACAAGTTGATGGGTGCTGACGAGTTGATGGGTGCAGCACACCATCATGGCACATGTATACATATGTAACAAATCTGCATGTTGTGCACATGTACCCTAGAACTTAAAGTACAATAAAAATAAAAATAAAAATAAAAATAAAGAAAAACCAAAAATTTCCATATAAAAACTGAAAAGAATCTGTCTGTGAAACCACTTTGTGGGGTGCATCTCTGAGAGAAAACATTCTTTTGAAGTAGGTTGTAAACACTTTTCTTGTAGAATAGGGAAGGTACATTTTAAAGTCCCTTGAGGACTATGGTGAAAAATTGAATATTCCCAAACAAAAAAAACTAGAAAGAAACTGTGAGAAACTGCTTTGTGATGTGTGGATTCATCTCAAAGAATTAAACCTTTGTTTTGATTCAGTAGATTGGAAACACTCTTCTTGTAGAATCTGTGAATGGACATTTGGGAGCACATTGATGCCTATGGTGAAAAACCAAATATCCCCAGATGAAAATTAGATAGAAGCTATCTGTGAAACTCCTTTGTGATGTGTGGAATCAACTAACAGAGTTAAACGTTTCTTTTGATTCAGCATGTTGGAAACACTCCATTTGTAGAATCTGCAAAGGGATATTTGGGAGCCCTTTGAGGTGTATGGTGAAAAATGAAATATCTTCAGAAAAAAAAAGGAGAAAGAAGCTATTTGTGTATCTGTGAAACTGCTTTGTGAAGTTTACATTCATCTCACAGAGGTAAACCTTTATTTTTATTCAGTAGATGTGAAACAATCTTCGAGTAGAATCTCTGAAGGGACATTTAGGATTCCTTCAAAGCCTATGGTGAAATACTGAATACCCCCAGATAAAAACTAGAAAGTAGCAACCTGTAAAACTGTTTTCTGATGTGTGAATTCACTACACAGAGTTAAACCTTTCTTTTGATTGAGCACATTGGAAACAATCTTCTTGTAGAACCCAAGAACTAAAATTTGGGAGTTCATTGAGGTTGATGGTGAAAAAAAGAATATCCCCAGATAAAAACTAGAAAGAAGCAATCTGTGAAACTGCTTTGTGATGTGTGGATTCATCTGACAGATTTAAATCTTTGTGCTAAATCAGCAAGTTGGGAATTCTTTTTTTGTAGAATCTACAAAGAGACATAGGGAAAATATTGATGACTGGGGGAAAAACCTAATATTCCTAGATAAAAACTAGAAAGAATCTCTCTGTGAAACTGCTTTGTGATGTGTGGATTCAACTCACAGATTTAAAGCTTTATTTTTGTTTAGAATGTTGGAAGCAAACTTCTGTAACACTTGCAAAGGGACATTTCAAAGTCCTTTGAGGACCATGGTGAAAATCCAAATATCCCAGATAAAAACTAGTTCAAAACTCTCTTTAAAACGCTTTTGTGATGTGTGGATTCATCTCACAGAGTTAAATCTTTCTTTTGATTCAGCTTGCTGAAAACACTCTTCTTGCATATTCTGCAAAGAGAAATGTAAAAGCCCATTGATTTCTGTGATGAAAAACTGAATATCTTCAGCTGAATACTAGAGTGAAGTTATCTGTCAAACTGTTTTGTGATGTGTGGATTCATCTCTCAGAGATAAACCTTTCTTTTGATTCAGCAGTTTGGAAACACTGTTCTTGTAGAATATGCAAAGGGATGTTTGGGAGCCTATTGAAGCCTGTGGTGTAGAACTGAATATCTTCAGATAAAAACTAGAAAGAAACTGTCTGTCAAACTGCTTAGTTATGTGTGGATTCATCTTACAGTGTTAAACCTCTCTTTTGATTCAGCAGGTTGGAAACTCTCTTCTTTTAGAATCTGCAAAGGAACATTTGGAAGCCATCTGAGGCCTATGGTAATAAACCAAATATCCCCAGATCAAAACTAGAAAGGAGTTATCCGTGAAACTGCTTTGTGATGTGTGGCTTCATCTCACAGAAATATTTGAAAACCCATTGAGGCCAATGGTGATAAACTGAATATCCCCTGATAAAAACTGGAATGAAGGTATCTGTGAAATTGCTTTGTGCTAAGTGGATTCATCTCACAGAGTTAAACCTTACTTTTGATTCTGCAGGTTAATAACACTCTTATTGGAGAATCTATGAAGGGACATTTGGAACCCATTGAGGACCATGGTGAAAAAATGAAAATTCCCAGACAAAAGCTAGAAAGAAGATATCTGTGAAACTGCTTTGTGATGTCTGGACTAATCTCTCAGTGATAAAACTTTCTTTTGATTCAGCAGGTCGGAAACACTATTCTATTAGAATATGCAAAAAGACATATGGGAGCCCACTGAGGCCTATGGTGAAAAACTGAGTATCCTCAAATAGAAACAGGAAATAATCTATATGTGAAACTGTTCTTTTATTGTGTACATTCACCTCCTAATGTTAAATCTTTCTTTTTATTCAGGAGGTTGGAAACACTCTTTGAGAATATGTGAAGAAACATTTGGGAGTCTGCTGGGGCTTATGGTGAAAAATAGAAATCTCGCCAATATAAACTAGAAAGAAATTATCTGTGAAACGACTTTGTGATGTGTGGATTCATCCAATAGAGTTAAAACATTTTTTTTTAATTCAGGAGGTTGAAAATGCTCTTCTTGATGACTCTGTGATGGGACGTTTTGTGGCCCATTGAGGCTGATGCTGAAAAGCTGTCTGTGAAACTGCTTTGTGATGTGTGGATTCATTTGATAGAATTACACCTTTTTCAGTAAGTAGGAAACACTATTTTTGTTGAAACTGCAAAGGGTCATTTGGAAGCAAATTGATGCTCATGGTGAAAATCCGATATCCCAATATGAAAACTAGAAAAGATCTATCTGTGAAACTGTTTTGTGATGTGTAGATTCATCTCACAGAGTTAAACCTATATTTTGCTTCAGAAGATTGGAAACACTCTTCTGATAGAATCTGCAAAGGGACATTTGGGAGCCCATGAGTCAGAAGCTATCAGTGAACTATTTTGTTATGTTGGATTCATCTCTCAGAGATAAACCTTTTTTTTTTCATTCAGTAGATTAGAAACACTCTTCTTCTAAAATCTTTGAAGTGACATAGGGGATCCCACGAGGCCTAGGTTGGAAACAAAATATCCCCAGAAAAAAACTACAAAGAAGCTATCTGTCAAACTACTTTGTGGTATTTGGATTCATCTCACAAAGTTAAATTTTTCTTTTGATTCAACTAGTTGGAAACACTCTTTTTGTAGAGTATGCAAAGGAATATTTGGGAATCTATAAGTCCTGTGGAGAAAAATTGAATATCCACAGATAAAGACTAGAAACAAGCTATCTGGGAAACTGCTTTGTGATGTGTAGATTCATCTCACAGGGTTAAACCTAGTTTTGCTTCAGCAGGTTGGAAACACTCTTCTGATAGAATCTGCAAAGGCACATTTGGGAGCCCATGAGGTCAGAAGCTATCGGTGAAACTATTTTGTTATGTTGGATTCATCTCTCAGAGATAAACCTTTTTTTTTTTCATTCGGCAGATTAGAAACACTCTTCTTCTAAAATCTGCAAAGTGACATAGGGGATCCCATGAGGCCTAGGTGAGAAACGAAATATCCCCAGAAAAAAACTACAAAGAAGCTATCTGTCAAACTACTTTGTGATATGTGGATTCATCTTACAAAGTTAAATTTTTCTTTTGATTCAACTAGTTGGAAACACTCTTTTTTGTAGAGTATGCAAAGGAATATTTGGGAATCTATAAATCCTATGGAGAAAAATTGAATATCCACAGATAAAGACTAGAAAGAAGCTACCTGTAAAACTACTTTGTGATGTGTAGATTCATCTCTTAGAGTTAAACCTTTCTTTAGATTCAGCAGGTTGGAAATATTCTTCTGGTAGAATGTACAAAATGACATTTAGGAATCCAGTGAAACCTATAGTGAAAAGAAGAACATCCTCCTATAAAAACTGGAAAGAAGCTATACATGAAACAGTTTTTTGATCTGTACTTTCATCTCTCTGACTTAAACCTTCTTTTGATTCAGCAAGTTGGAAACACTCTTCTTGGAGAACCTGCAATGGAACACTTGGGAGCCCATGGAGGCCTATGGTGAAAAAGAAAAAATCCCCAGATAAAAACAAGGAAGAAGTTACCTGTGAAACTGCTTTGTGATTTGTGGATTCATCTCACAGATTTAAACTTTCCTTTCGATTTATCTAGTTATAAACGGTCTTTTTGTATAACCTTTGAGAAAACATTTGGGACCCTATTAAGGCCTATGGTGAAAAACTGAATATCCCCAAACAAAAAATGCTATGACTGAAACAGCTTTTTAATGTGTGGATTCATCTCACAGAGTTAAAAAATTCTTTTGTTAACCATGTCAGAAAAAGAGGCTTCAAGCCTCTGGTGAAAAACCAAATGTCGCCAGATAACAACTAGAAAGAAGATCTCTGTGAAACTGTTTTTTTGTGACGCATGCATTCATCTTTCAAAAATAAAGCTTTCTTTTGACTCAGCAGCGTGGAAACACTCTTCTTGTAGAATCTGAGGACTGACATTTAGAAACCAATGAGTCTTTGATGAAAAATCGAATACCCCCAGATAAAAACTAGAAAGAAACTATCTGTGAATCTGCTTTTTGACGTGTAGATTCATCTCACAGAGTTAAACGTTCTTTTGCTTCAGCACTTTGGAAACACACTTCTGGTAGAATCTGCTAATAAACATTTTGGAGCCCACTGAGACCTATTGTGATCAACCGAATATCCCCAGATAAAAAGTAGAAAGAAGTTAACTGTGAAACTGTTTTTTGTTGTGTGGATTCAGGACACAGAGCTAAATCTTTCTTTCTATTCAGCAAATGGGAAACACTCTTCTTGTAGAACTGGGAAATTACATTTGGAAGCCCATTGAAGCCTATGGTGAAAAATCAAACATCACCTGAACAAAAATTAAAAGAAAACGATCTGTGAAAGTGTTTTGTGATTAGTAGATTCATCTCGCAGAATTAAACCTTTCTTTTGATATGGCAGGTTGGAAACACTCTGCTTGTAGAATCTGCGATGGTTCATTTTAAATTCCCTTGAGTCCTGTGGTGAAAAATGGAATATCTCAGTTGAAAAGTATAAAGAAACTATCTGTGAAACTTCTTTGTGATGTGTGGATACATCTCACAGAGGTAAGCTTTTCTTAATATTAGCAGCTTGGAAACAACCTTTTTGTAGTAGCTATGAAGGGAAATTTGAGAGGCCATTGATGTCTTTGGTGAAAAACCAAATATCTACAGATGATAACTAGAATGTAGCTATCTGGAAAACTGCTTTGTGATGTTTAGATTCACCTCACGGAGTTAAACGTTTCTCTTGATTCAGAAGGTTAAAAATACTATTTTTGCAGAATCTGCGAAGGGACATTGGGAACACATTGATGCCTACAGTGAAATACCAAATATCTCCAGATATAAAATAGAAAGAAGTTATTTGTGAGGCTACTTAGTGATGTGTGGATTCATCTGACAGAGTTAAAACTTTCTTTTGATTCAGCACATTGTAAACACTGTTCTTGTAGAATCTGTAAAGACATTTCTGGGAGTCCATTGATGTCTATTGTAAAAATCAGAATATCCCCAGATAAAAACTACAAAGAAGCTATCTGTGAAACTCCTTTGTTATGTGTGGATTTGTATCACAGATTTAAAATTTACATTTTATTCAGTATGTTGGAAACTCTCTTCTGGTAGAACCTGTGAAGGGACATTTGGGAACCCTTTGAGACCTATGGTAAAAAACAGAATATCCACAGATAAAAACTAGAAAGAAGGTACCTGTGAAACTGCTTTGTGATGTGTGGATAGATCTCACAAAGATAAAGTTTCTTTTGATGCAGCATGTTGGAAACACACTTCTTGTGGTGTCTACAAAGGGACATTTGAAAGCCCGTTGATGCCTATGGTGAAAAACTGATTTTTCCCAGATAAAAACTAGAAAGAAGCTATTTTTGAAACTCTTTTGTGATGTGTGGCTTCATTTTTCAGAGATAAAACTATCTTTTTTTATTTAGCAGGTTAGAGACAAAACTCTTGTAAAATCTGTGAAGGAACATTTGGGAACCTATTGAGGCCTAAGGGGAAAAACTGAATATCCCCAGATATGAATGAGAAATAAGTTATCTGTGAAACTGCTGTGTAATGTGTGGATTCATCTCATTGAGTTAAACCTTCTCTTTTGATTCAGCAGATTTAAACACTCTTCTTGTAGAATGTGCAAAGGAACATTTGGGAGCCCATTGAGGTCTATGGTAAAAAAAATGAATATACCCAGATAAAAACTAGGAGAAGCTACCTCTGAAACTGCCTTGTGATGGATGGATTCATCTCACAGAATTAAACCTTTCTTTTGATTCAGTAGGTTAGAAACACTATTCTTGTAGAATCTGTGAAAGGATATTTGGGAGTTCATGAAATCTATGGTAAAAACATAACATCCCCAGATAAAAACTAGAAAGAAGGTATCTGTCAAACTGCTTGGCTATGTGTGGATTCATCTCTCAATGTTAAATGTTACTTTTCTTTTGGCAGGTTGGAAACACTCTTCTGGTACAATATGCCAAGGAACTTTTGAGAGTCCTTTGAGGCCTGTGGTGAAAATGGAATATCAAAAAAAAAAAAAAAAAAAGAAATGAAAAGAAAAAACAGAAAAAAGATACCAGTGAAACTACTGCATGATGTGTGGATTCATCTCACAGAGTTAAACCTTCCTTTGATTCAGCAGGTTGGAAAAACTCTTCTTAAAGTATCTGCGGTTGCCAATTATAGCCCTTTAAGGTGAAAAGGAGAATATTCCCAGATAAAAAGTAGAAAGAAGGTAGTTGTGAAAGTGCTTTGTATTGACTACATTCATCTCATAGAGTTAAACCTTTTTATTCAGCAGGTCACATACACTCTTGTTGTGGACTCTGCAAAGGGACATTTGAAATCCCCTTGAGGTATACATTGAAAAACTGAATATCACCTGATGAAAAGCATAAAGAAGCTATCTGTGAAACTGCTTTGTGATGTGTATATACATCTCACAGAGGTAAAGCTTTCTTTAGATTCAGCAGGTTGGAAACACTCTTCTTGTAGAATTTGCAAAGTAAAATTTTAGAGCCCATTGAGATATACGGTGAAAAACAGACTATCCACAGATAAGAACTAGAAAGCAAATATCTGGAAACTGCTTTGTGATGTTTGGATTCATCTCACAGAATGAAACCTTTCTTTTGATTCTGTGTGTTGAAACAATTTTCATGTAGAATCTGTGATGGAACATTTGGGAGTCTGGTGAGGCCTATGTTGAAAAACCGAATATCCCCAGATAAAAACTAGAAAGAAGCATTCTGTGAAAGTACGTTCTGATGTGTTGTTTCGCCACATAGAGGTAAACCACTCTTTTGATTCAGCAGGTTATACATATTTTTTTGCAGAATCTGTGAAGGGACATTTGGTAGGACTTTGACGCTTATGGTGAAAAGCCGAATATCCCCAGATATAAACTAGAAAAGAGCTACTGTGAGACTACCTTGTGATGTTTGTATTCAACTCCAGAGTTAAACCTTTCTTCTCATCCAGGAGGTTGGAATAACTATTCTGGTAGAATCTGTGAAAAGACATTTTGAAGAACATTTAGGCCTATGATGAAAACCTGAATATCCCCAAATAAATACTAGAAAGAAACTATGTGTGAAAGTTTCGTGATATGTGGATTCATCCCTCAGAGACAAACATTTCTTTTGATACAACAGGTTGGAAACACCCTTCTCGAATCTGTGAAGGCACATTGTGGAGCCCATTGAAGCCTATGGTGAAAAATTGAATTTCCCCAGGTAAAACGAGCTGGAAGCTATCTGTGAAACTGCTTTGCATTGTGTTGATTCATCTCACCGTGTTAAACGATTCTTTGGATTCAACAGGTTGTAAACACTCTTCTTGTAGAACCTTAAAAGGGGTATTTCAAAGCCCATTGATGCCTATGCAGAAAAACCGAATATCCCCAGATAGAAACTATAAAGAAGATATCTGTGAAACTGCTTTGTTATTTGTGGATTCGTCTCACGTAGTTAAATCTTTCTTTTGATTCAGGAGGTTTGAAACACTCTTCTTGTAGTATCTGCAAAGGGACATTTGGGAGCCCATTGATGTTTGTGGTGAGAAACCAAATATCCACAGATAAAAACTAGAAAGTACCCTTGTGGGAAACTTCTTTGTGATTAGTGGATTCACCTAGTGGAGGGAAACCTTTCTCTTGGTTCAGCAGGTTGGAAACACTCTTTTTGCAGTATCTGTGAAGGGACATTTAGGAACACATTGACGCTTATGCTGAAAATTTGAATATTCCCAGATTAAAAAAAAACTATCTATGAGAATGCAGAGTGATGTTTGGATTTATCTCACAGAGTTATACCTTTCTTTGATTCAGCAGATTGGAAACACTGCTCTTGTAGAATCTGAAAAGGGGCATGTCGGAGCCTGTCGTTATCTATGTTAAAAAACTGAATATGTTCAGAAAAAGCTAGAAAGAAACTACCTGTGAAACCACATTGTGATGTATGGATTCATCTTACAGAGTTTAACTTTTCTTTTGATTCAGTAGGTTGGAAACATTCTTCTGATAGAATCTGCGAAGGGAATTTTGGAAGCCCTTTGAGGCCGATGGTGATAAACAGAATATCCACAGATAAAAACTAGAAAAAAGCTATCTGTGAAACTGCTTTGTGATGTGTGGATTCATCTCAAAAAGTTAACACTTTCTTTTGATGCAGCATGGTGGAAACACTCTTCTAGTAGTATCTGCAAGGGATATTTGGAAGTCCATTGATGCGTATGGTGAAAAATTGAATATCACCATATCAAAACTAGAAATAAACCATCTGTGATACTGTTTTGTGATGTGTGTATCTATCTCAAAGAGAAAAACCTTTCTGTTTATTTAGTAGATTGGAAAGAAACTTCTCTAGAATCTGTGAAGAGACATTTGGAAGCCCACTGAGACCTATGATGAAAAAAACAAATATCCCCAGATATAAACTGTGAAATTGTTTTGTGATGTGTGTATTCATCTCACAAAGTTAAACCTTCCTTTTGATTTGGCAGGTTGGAAACACACTTTTTGTAGAATCTGTGAAGGGACATTTGGGAGTTCTTGAGGTCTGTGGTGAAAAACTGAATTTCCCTAGATAAAAACTAGTAAGAAGGTATGTGTCAAACTGCTTGGTGATGGGTGGATTCATTCCTCAACGTTAAAGGTTTATTTCAATTTTGCAAGTTGAAAATAGTCTTTTTGTAGAATCTATGACGGGACATTTGGAAGCCCATTGTGGCCTATAGTGAAAAACTGAATATCCTCACATTAACACGAGAAATTAGCTATCTTTGTAACTCCTTGGTTATGTGTGGATTCATCTCACAGAGTTAAACCTTTCTTTTGATTCAACAGGTTAGAAATACTCTTCTGGTTGAATCTGCAAAGGGACATTTGAGAGCCCTTTGAGGCCCTTGGTGAAAAATGAAATATCCTCAGGAAAAAAACCGGTAGGAAGCAATCTGTGAAACTGCTTTGTGATGTGTGGATTCATCTCACAGATTTAAACCTTTCTTTCCATTCAGCATGTTGGAAACACTCTTTTTGATGAATCTGTGATTTGACATTTGGGAGTCCGTTGAGGCCTATGGTTAACAAAAACAAATATTCCTAGAAAAAAAATAGAAAGAAGTTATCTGTGAAAGTGCTTTTTGAGAAGTGCATTCGTCTCTCAGAATTATATCTTTCTTTTGATTAAACAGGTTGGAAATGCTCTTCTTGTAGCATCTGCAAAGGAACATTTGAAAGTCCCTTGAGGCCTACATTGATAAACTGAATATCCAAAGGTAACAACTAGAAAGTAGCTATGTGTGAAACTGACTTGTGATGTGGTGATTCATCTCACATAGTCAATTTTTCTTTTTGATTCTGCAGGTTGGAAACAGTCTTCTTGTAGAATGCAAAGGGATGTTTGGGAGCACATTGAGGCCTGTGGTTAGAAAAAGGAAATCTTTAGATTAAAAACTAGAAAGAAGCTATCTGTGAGACTTCTTTGTGATGTGTGCATTTGTCTCACAGATTTGGGTCTTATTTTTCTTTCAGCATATTGGAAACTCTTTTCTTGTAGAATCTGAGAAGAGCCATTTGAAAGCTTATTGAGACCTATGGGGAAACACCAAATATCTCCAGGTAAAAACTAGAAAGACAATATCTGTGTAACTGCTTTGTCATATGTTGATTCACCTCACAGTGTTAAACTTTTATTTTAATTCAGCAGATTGTAAACACTCCTTTTGTAGAATCCGAGAAGGGACATTTGGGATCCCAATATGCCAATGGTGAAGAACAGAATATCACACATAAAAACTGGAACGAAGCTATCTGTGAAACTGCTTCATGATATGTGGATTCATGTCACCATAGTAAGCGTTTATTTTTATTTAGCTGGTTAGAAACACTTTTCTTGTATAATCTGCAAAAGGACATTTAAAAATTCATTGATGTTCATGGTGAAAAACTGAATATCCACAGATGAAAACTAGAATGAAACTATCTGTGAAACTGTTTTGTGATGTGTGGATTAATATCTCAGAGAGAAACGTTTCTTTTGATTCAGCAGTTTGGAAACACTGTTCTTTTAGAATATGCCAAGGGATATTTAGAAACCCCTTGAAACCTATAGTGAAAAACAGAGCATCCTCAGATAAAAACTAAAAAGAAGCTATCTGTCAAACTGCTTTGTGATGTGTGGATTCATCTCAATGAATTAAATGACTCTTTTGATTTAGGTGGTTGAAAACACTCTACTTTTAGAAACTGTAAAGGGACATTTGGTAGCCGTATGAGGCCTATGGTAAAAACTGAATATCCCCAGATAAAAACTAGAAAGAAGCTATATGTGAACCTGCTTTGTGATTTGTGGATTCATCTCATGGAGTCAAACCTTTCTTTTGATTCAGTAGGTTGGAAACCCTCTTCTTGCAGAATCTGCTTATGGACATTTGAAAGCCCATTGAGGCTACTGGTAATAAAATGAGTATCTTCAAATAAAAACCAGAAAGAAGCTATCTGTTTAACTGTTTCATGATGTGTAGTTTCATCTCACAAAGTTGAGCCTTTTTTTTGATAAAGCAGGTTGGAAACAACCTTCATAATGAATCTACAATGGGACATTTTGGAGCCCACTGTGGTGTATGGTGAGAAAACAAATATCCTCAGATAGAAACTAGAAAGAAGCTACCTGTGAAACTACTTTGTGATGTGGTTTCGTCTCACAGAGTTAAATCTTTCTTTTTGTTCGGCACTTTGGAAATACTCTTCTTGTAGAATCTGTGAAGGGAAATTTGGAAGCCCATGGAGTCTAATGTGAAAAAAATGAATATCTCCAGATAAAAACTAGAAACAAGCTATCTGTGAAACTTCTTTGTGCTGAGTGAATTCATCTCACAGAGATAAATCTCACTTTTGATTTAGCAGGTTGGAAACGCTCTTCTTGTAGAATCTGCAAAGGGACATTTGAAAACTTATTGAGGCTTATGGTGAAAAATGAAATATCTCCAGATTAAAAGTAGAACCTTTCTTTTGATTCAGTAGGTTGGAAACACTACTCCTGTAGAATCAGTGAAGGAACATTTAAGTGCCCTGTGAGGCCTATGGTGAAAAGCTGAATATCCACAGACAACAACTGGAAAGTAGTTGTGTGTGAAACTTCTTTGTAATGTGGGGATTAATCTCAAAAAGTTTACTTTTTTGTTGATTCTGCAAGTTGGAAACAGTCTTTGTAGAATTTGTGTAGGGATATTTGGGAGCTTATTGAGGCCTATGGTTAGAAAAAGAATATCTCCAGGTAAAACTGGAAAGAAGCTCTCTGTGAGACTGCTTTTTGATATATGGATTCATCACACAGATTTGAGTCTCACTTTTCATTCAACTAGTTAAAAACACTTTTCTTGTAGAGTCTGCAAAGAGACATTTGAAGGCTTTTTGAGGCCTGTGGTGAAACACCAAATATCCCGAGAAAAACTGTAAAGATCTTACCTGTGAAACTGCTTTGCAATGTGTTGATTCATCTCACAGATTAAAACCTCTCTTTGATTCAGCAGGTTGGAAACACTCTTTTTGTAGAATCTGCTTAAGGACATTTGAAAACCCATTGAGGCTATTGGTAATAAAATGAATATCTTCAGATAAAAACTAGAAAGAAGCCATCTGTTTAGCTGTTTCATGATGTGTAGATTCATCTCACAAAGTTGAACGTTTCTTTTGATTCAGCAGGTTGGAAACAATCTTCTTGATGAATCTGCAATGGGATATTTAGGAGCCCATTGTGGTATATAGCGAGAAACAAAATATCCTCAGATAGAAACGAGAAAGAAGCTATCTGTGAAACTGTTTTGTGATCTCTGAATATTTGGTTTTTCACCATAGGCCTCACTGGGCACTTAAATGTTCCTTTGCTGATTCTTCAGGAGTAGCGTTTCCAACCTGCTGAATCAAAAGAAAGGTTCTGCTTTTAATCTGGAGATATTTCATTTTTCACCATAAGCCTCAATATGTTTTCAAATGTCCCTTCACAGATACTTTTTCTGTTGATTCTGCAGGTTGGAAACAGTCTTCTTGTAGAATCTGTGAAGGGACATTTGGGAGCTTACTGAAGCCTGTGTCTAGAAAAAGAATATCTCAGGTAAAACTGGAAAGAAGCTCTCTGTAAGACTGCTTTGTGATTTGTGGATTCATCTCACAGATTTGAGTCTTGCTTTTCATTCAACAGATTAAAAATACTTTTCTTGTAGAGTCTGTGAAGGCACATTTGGAAGCTTTTTGAGGCCTGTGGTGAAACACCGAGTATCTCCAGAGAAAAACTGGAAAGACGTTACCTATGAAACTGCTTTGTGATGTGTTGATTCAGCTCACAGAATAAAACCTGTCTTTAGATTCAGCAGGTTGGAAACACTCTTCTGGCAAAAGCTGTGAAGGGACATTTGGAAGCCTATTGAGGCCTATGCTGAAAAATCAACTATCCTCAAACAAAAAAAAAAACTAGAAAAAAGGTATACGTGAAAATATTTTTTGAAGTGTACAACTATCTCTGAGATGATGCAATCAGTGAAACTGCTTTGTGATATGTGGATTCATCTCCAATAGCTAAAACTTTCTTTTGATTCAGCAGGTTGTAAACACTCCTCTTGTAAAGTCTAAAAAAAGATATTTGGGATCCTACTGAGGCCTATGGTGAAAAATCGAGTATCCAAGGTAGACACTAGCAAGAAGCTATCTGTGAAACTGCTTTGAAATGTGTGCATTCGTCTCACAGAGTTAAAACTTTCTTTGGATTCAGCAGGTTGGAAACACTCTTCTGGTACAACCTATGACGGGACATTTGGGGTCCTATTAAGATCTATGGTGAAAAACCGAATATCCCCTGATAAAATTAGAAAGAATCAATCTGTTAACTACATTGTGATGTGTGGATTCACCTCAGAGAGTTAAGCCTTTCTTTGATTCAGCAGGTTGGAAAATCTCTTCTTAAAATGGTGGAAAATTGAAAATGCTCAGATAAAAACTACAAAGAAGCTATCTGCTTTCTGATGAGTAGATTCATCTCAAAGTGTTAAACCTTTATTTTGATTCTACCAGTTGGAAACACTATTTTTGTAGAATCAGTAAAGAGAAGTCAGAGAACACATTAAGGCCTATGGTGAAAAATTGAACATTCTCAGGAAAAAAAAAAAAAAAAGAAAAAGCTATCTGTGAAACTGCTTTGTGATGTGTGCATTCATCTCACAGACTTACAATTTTCTTTTGATTCAGCAAGTTGGAAAAACTTTTCTGGTAGAATAGTGAAGATACATTTGGGAGCCCATTGAAGTGTATGGTGAAAAACCGATTATCTCTAGATATAAACTAGATAGAAGCTATCTGTGAATCTGCTTTGTGATGTGTACATTTATGGCTCAGAGATAAACCTTTTTTGGGGGGATACAACAGGTTGAAAAAACTCTTTTGCAAAATCTGTGAGGGAACATTTGTGAGCTTTTTGAACCCTGTTGTGAAAAACTGAATATCACTAGATAAAGCTAGAAAGAAGGTATCTTTGAAACCGCTTTGTGATACGTGGATTCATTATACAGAGTTAAGCCTTTATTTTGATTCAGCAGCTTGGAAACACTCTTTTTGTAGAATTTGCGAAGGGAAATTTGTGAGCCCATTGAGGCCTATGGAGAAAAATGGAATATCCCATAATAAGAACTATAAACAATCTATCTTTCAAAGTGCTTTGTGATGTGTCAATTCATCTCATATCATTTCTTTTGATTCAGCAGGTTGGAAACATTCTTCTTGTAGAACCTGAGAAAAGGCGTTTGGGGGCCCATTAAGGCTTGTGGTGAAAAACTCATTATCCCCATTTAAAAATTAGTAGGAAGCTATCTATAAGACTGCTTTGTGATGTGTGGATGCATCTCACAGAAATAAACCTTTCTTTTGATTGAACAGATTGGGAAAACTCTTCTTTTAGACTCTGCAAATGGACATTTGGGAGCCTATTGAAGACTATGGTAAAAAACAAAATAACCCCAGATAAAAACCAGAAAGAAGTGACCTGTGAAACTCCTTTGTGATGTGTGAATTAATCTCAGAGAGTTAAATCTTTCTTTCGATTTAGCAGGATGGAAGCAATCTTCTTATAGAATTGACAAAGGGACATTTTGAAGCCCATTGAGGCCTATAGTGAATAACTAAATATAACCAGATAAAAACCATAAAGAAGCTATCAGTAAAACTGCTTTGTGATGTGTGGATTTATATCACAGAATTAAAGCTTTATTTTGATTCAGCAACTTGGAAACACTTTTCTAGTAGAATCTACAAAGGGACATTTGGGAGCCCATTGAGGCCAATAGTGAAAAATTGAATATCCCCAGATTAAACCTGTAAAAAGCTATCTGTGAAACTGCTTTGTGATGTGTGGTTTCATCTCTCAGAGTTAAACCTTTCTTTTGATTCTGCAGATTTGACACAATCTTCCTGTATAATCTGTGAAAAGACACTGGGTGTCCATTGAGGTCTATAATGAAAAACAGAGTATTCACAGAGAAAAACTATCTAACTTAGAAGCTATCTGTGAGACTGCTTTGTTATGTTTGGATTCATCTCACAGAGGTGAACCTTGCTTTTAATTCAGCAGGTTGGAAACACATTTTTTTCTTTGCAGAATCTGTGAAGGGACATTTGGAAGCCCATTGAGGCCTGTGGTGAAAAACCAAATATCCCTAGAAAAAAACTAGATAGAACCTATCTGTGAAACTCCTTTGTAATTTGTGGATTCTTCTCACCAGAACTAAACCTTTCTTTTGATGCAGCAGGTTGGAAAGACTCTGTTTGTAGAATCTGCAAGAGGACTTTTGGGAACCCGTTGAAGCCTATGGTAAAAAACTGAAAAGCCTCAGACAAAAACTAGAAAGAATCTGTATGTGAAACTGTTTTTTGATGTGTACATTCATCTCTGAGAGTTGAAACATTATGTTGATTCAACAGGTTAAAAACACTTTTGGAGAATCTGCAAAGGGATATGTAGAGCCCATTGAGGCCTATGGTGAAAAGCCAAATATACTCATATAAAAACTAAAAAGAAGCTATCTGTGAAACTATTTTGTGCTGTCTGGATTCAACTCTCAAAGATAAACCTTACTTTTGATTCAGCAAGTTGCAAACACTGTCCTTGATAAATCTGCAATTTTTCTTTTATTCAGCAGACTAAAAACACTTTTCCTCTATAATCTGTGAAGGGACATTTCAGAGCCTATGAGGCCCTTGGTGAAACACCGAATATCCCCAGATATAAACTAGAAAGAAATTATCTGTGAAACTGTTTTCTGATGTGTGGATTCATCTCTCAGAGTAGTAACTTTCTTTTGAGTCAGCAGATTGGAAACACTGTTCTTATAGAAATGGCAAAAAGACATTTGGGAACCCATTTGGGCTTAGGGTGAAATATCGAATATCCTCAGATAAAAACTAGAAAGAAGCTATATTTGTACTATTTTCTTATGTGTACATTCGTCTCTCAGAGTTAAACCTTTGTCTTGATTCAACAGGTTGAAACTTATTATTTGTAGAATCTGGGAAGGGACATTTCGGAGTCCATTGAGGCCCATGGTGAAAAACCAAATATCCCCAGATAAAAACTATAAAGAAGCTGTCTGTGGAACTGTTTTCTGAAGTGTGGATACATTGTGCATAGTTAATACCTTTCTTTTGATTCAGTAGGTTGGGAAGAGTATCTTGTAGAATCTGAGAAATGATATTTGGGAGACCTTTGACGCATATGGTGAAAAACTGAATATCCCCCAATCAAAAATAGACAGAAGCTATGTGTCAAACTGCTTTGTAATGTGTGGATTCATTTCACATAGTTAAACCTTTCTTTTGATTCAACAGGTTGGAAACAGTCTTCTTGTAGAATCTGCAAAGGGACCTTTGGGAGCACATTGATACTGATGGTGAGAAACTGAATATCCCCAGATTAAAAAAAGAAAGAAACCACCTGTGAAACTGCTTTGTGATGTGTGGATTCATCTTCAGAGTTAAGCCATTCTTTGATTCAGCAGATTGGAAACACAATTCTTGTAGTATCTGTGAAGGGATATTTGAAAGCCCATTGAGGCCTATGGGGGAAACTGGATATCCTTGGGAAAAAACTGGATATCCTTAGATAAAAACTGGAAAGAAGCTATCTGTGAAAATACTTTGTGATATGTGGATTCCACTCTGAGACTTAAACCCTTCTTTTTGATTCAGGAGGTTTGAAGTCAAGTTTTCGTAGACTCTACGGAGGGATATTTAGGAGCCCATTGAGGCCTATGGTGAAAAAAACGAATATCCCATGATAAAAAATAGAAAGAGGTTATCTTTGAAACTGGTTTGTGATGTCTGGATTCATCTTAAAGAGTTAAACCTTTCTTTTGATTCAGCAGGTTGGAAACACTGTTCTCATAGAATCTGCAAAGGGAAATTTAAGAGGCCATTGAGTCCTGTAATAAAAAACGGAATATCCACAGATAAAAACTAGAAAGAAGCTATCTGTGAATCTGCTTTGTGTTGTGTGGATTTATCTACTGGATTCAAACCTTTCTTTTGATTCAACAGGTTGGAAACCCTCTTCTGGTAGAATCTGCTCAAAGACATTTGAAAGCCCATTCAGGCCTATGGTGAAAAACAGAATATCCCCAGATAAAGCTGACAGAGAAGATATCAGTCAGACTGTTTTGTGATGTGTGAATTAATCTCTCAGAGATAAATCTTTCTTTTTATTCAGTATGTTCAAAACACTCTTCTTGTAGAATCTATGAAGGGACATTTTGGAGCTCATTGAGGTCGATGGTGAAAAATTGAATATCCCCAGATAAAAACTAGAAATAAGGTACCTGTAAAACTTATTTGCAATGTGTGGCTTCATCTCACAGAATTAAGTGTTTCTTTTGATTCAGCAGATTCAAAACACTTTTCTTGTAATATTTGTGCAGAAACATATGGGAGACCATTGAGGCCTTTGGTGAAAAATAGAATATCCCCAGATAAAAACTAGAAAAAAAGCTATCTGTGAAACTGCTTTGTGATGTGTGGATTTATCTCATGTAATTAAAACTTTCTTTTGATTCAGCAGGTTGGAAACACTTTTCTTGTTGAATCTGTGAAGGGTCATTTTTTAGTCCATTGAGGCCTATGAGGAAAAAATGAATATCCCCAGGTAATAACTAGAAATAATCTGTCTGTGAAACTGCTCTGTGGTGTGTAGATTCATCTCACAGATTTAAACCTTTCTTTTGATTCAGTAGCTTGGAAAAAACTTCTTGTAGTATCTGCAAAGGGACATTAAAGATACCATTGAGGGTTATAGTGAAAAACTGAATGGCCACAGATAAAAACTAGAGAGAAGCAATCTGTGAAATTGCTTTGTGATTTACTGATTCATCTGCCAGGTGTAAACCTTTCTTTTAATTCAGCAGGTTGGAAACACTCTTTTTCTAGAATCTGCTGAGAGATATTTGGCAGCCCATTGGGGTCTATAGTAAAAAACTGAATATCTTCAGATAAAAACTAGAAAGAAACTATCTGTGAAACTGCTATGCTGTGGGTAGATTCATATCACAGAGTTTAACCTTTCTTTTGATTCAGTAGGTTGGAATCCCTCGATTTGTAGAATCTGCAAAGTGATATTTGAGAGCCCATGAAAGCTTATGGTGAAAAACCAAGTATGCCTGGATAAAAACTAGAAAAAAGCTATCACTGAAGCAGTTTGTGATGTGTGGATTAATCTCACAGAGTTAAATATCTCTTTTGAGGCAAGAGTTTGGAAACAGTTTTCTGGGAGTGTCTTCAAAATTAAATTTGAAAACCCATTAAAGCCTATGGTGAAAAATTGATTATCCCCAGATAAAAACTAGAAAGAAGCTTTCTGAGAACTGTTTTGTGATGTGTGGATTCATCTCTCAGAAAATAAACATTTCTTTTGATTCAACAATTTGGAAATACTTTTCTTGTAGAATCTGCAAAGCAATATTTGGAAGCCCATTGAGACCCTACAGTGAAAAACGGAATGTCCCAGGATAAAAAACAGAAAGAAGCTTCCTATGAAACTGCTTTGTGATATGTGGATTCATATCACAGAATTAAGCCTTTCTTTTAATTCAGCAAGTTGGAAACACTATTTTCATTGAAACTGCAAAGGGATATTTGGGGGGATATTCACACTTAGGGTGAAAATCCACTATCCCCAGTTAAAAATGAGAAAAACGCTATCTTTTAAATGATTATGTGATTTATGGATTCATCTCTCAGAGGTATACCATCCTTTTGATTCAGAGTGTTGGGAACACTCTTCTTGTAGAATCTGCAAAAGGACATTTAAGATTTCATTGAAGCCTGTCGTGAAAAACTGAATATCCCCAGATAAAAACTGGAAAGAAGGTATGTGTGAATCTGCTTTGCAATGTGTGTATTCATTTCACAAATTTAAATCTTTCTTTTGATTTAGAAGGTTGGAAATGGTCTTCCCGTAGAATTTGTGAAAGGACATTTGGGAACTCATTGAGGCCTACGGTGAAAAACCAAAAGTCCCCAAATTGAAACTAGAAAGAAGCTATCTGTGAAACTTCTGTGATGTGTGGATTCGTCTCTCAGAGATTAAAAGAAAAATCTTTTGATTCAGCATATTGGAAACACTCTCCTTATAGAAATTGTGAAGGGACATTTGCAAGCCCATCAAAGCCTATAATGAAAAACCTAATACCTTCAGATAAAATCTAGAAAGAAGCTATCTGTGAAACTGCTTTGTGATGCATGAATTTATCTCGCAGAGTTAAAACTTTCTTTTTTCTTCAGCAGGTTGGAAACACTTTATTTGTAAAATCTGTAAAGGAACATTTGGAAGATTGTTGAGGCCTATGGTGAAAAACAGAATATCCCCAGATAAAAATGAGAAAAAACTACCTGTGAAATTGCTTTGTGATGTGTTGATTCACCTCAGAGAATTAAATCTTCCTTTTTATTAAGCACATTAGAAACAATCTTCTTGCAGAACAGCTGAAGGGATATTTGGAAGCCCATTGAGACCTATGCTGAAAAACAAAATATCCCCTGAAACAAAAAACATAAAGGAGCTATCACTGAAACTACTACTTGATGTGTGGATTCATCTCACAGAGCTAAATTTTTCTTTTGATTCAGCAGCTTGGAAACATTCTTTCTTAAGAATCAGCATAAGGGTATTTGAAAGCCCCTTGATGCATATGGTATAAAACCAAATATCCCTGGATAAAAGCTAGAAAGAAGCTATCTGTAAAACTGTTTCGGGTTGTGTGGTTCATCTCTCAGTGATAAACATTTCTTTTCATTTAGTAGGTTGGAAACGCTCTTCTTATAGCATCTAAAAATGGACATTTTTTGAGCCCTTTGAGTCCTATGATGAAGACAACGAATATTTTAACATAAAAACTACAAAGAAGCTACCTGTGAAACTGCTTTGTTATGGGAAAATTCATCTAACAGAGATAAACCTGTCTCTTGATTCAGCAGGTTGGAAACACTCTTTTTGTAGAATCTGTGAAAGGACATTTGGGAGCACATTGAGGCCTGCCATGAAAAACAGAATATCCCAATATGAAAACTAGAAAGAAGCTGTCTGCAAAACTGCTTTGTTATGTGTGGATTTATCTCACAGAGTTAAACCTTTCTTTTGATTCAGCAGGTTGGAAACACTCATTTTGTAGTATTGGTGAAGGGACATTTAAGAGCATACTGATGCCTATGGTGAAAAATTGATATTCCCATATAAAAACTTGAAAGAGGCTATGTGAGAAACTGCTTTGCAAAGTGTGGATTCATCTCACAGATTTAAACCTTTTTGGATTAAGCTTTTGGAAATAGTCTTCTGGCAGAATCTGCAATTAGACATTTGATAGCCATTTGAGGCCTATGATGAAAAATCGAATATCCCCAGACAAAAACTGGAAAGAAGCAATCTGTCAAACTGTTTCAATATGTGTGGTTACATCTCTTAGAGATAAACCTTTCTTTTGATTCAGTAGATTGGAAACACTCTTCTTGTAAAATCTGTGAAGGGACATTTGGGAGTCAATTGATGCTTATTGTGAATAGCCGAATATTCCCAGAGGACAACTAGAAAGAATCTATCTGTGAAAATGCTTTTTGATGTGTGGATTCATTTAACAACTTTAAACTTTCTTTGGATTCAGCAGATTGGAAACACTCTTTTTGTAGAATTTGCAAGGAAATATTTTGGAGCCCACTGAGGTCTATGGTGAAAAACTGAATATCCCAGGATAAAAACTAGAAAGAAGCTATCTGTGAAACTGCTTTGTGATGCGTGGATTCACCTCACAGAATTAAACCTTTCTTTTGATTCAGCAAGTTGGAAATACTATTTTTGTAGAATCTATGAAGAAATATTCACAAGCACATTGACCTTATAGTCAAAAACTGATGTCCTCAGGAAAAAGAAAATATAGAAAGAGGCTATCCATGAAACTGCTTTGTGATATGTGAATTCACCTCCTTGAGTTAAAACTTTCTTTTGATTCAGCAACTTGGAAATACTCTTCTTGTAGAATCTGAGAAGCGACATTTCGGAGCCCAATGAGGCCAATGGTAAAAAACAGAATATCCCCAGATAAAAAAATATAAAGAAACTATCTGTGAAACGGCTTTGTGATTTGTGAATTCATCTCACAGATTTAACACTTTTTTAAATTCAGCAAGTTGGAAACACTGTTTTTCTAGAATCTGCAAAGGGATATTTTGGAACTCATGGACAACTATGGTGAAAAATTGATTTCCACAGATAAAAAACTTTAAACAGGCTGTCTGTGAAAATGCTTTGTGATGTGTAGATTCATCTCATAGATTTAAATCTTTCTTTCCATGAAACTGTTGCAAAAATGCCTTCTGGCAGAATCTGCGAAAAGACATTTGAAAGCCCTTTGAGGCCAACGGTGAAAAATTGAATATCCCCAGATAGAAACTAAAAAGAAGTTATCTGTGAAACTCTTTTGATATGGGTAGATTAATCTCTCATAGATAAACCTTTCTTTTCATTCTGCACGTTGGAAACACTCTTCTTGTAGAATCTGGGAAGGGACATTTGGGGTCCATTGAGGCCAATGCTGAAAAGCAGAATATCCCCAGATGAAAACTAGAAAGAAGATATCTGTGAAACTGCTTTATGATGTGTGGATTCATCTCACATAGTTAAACCTTTCTTTTGATTCAGCTGGTTTGAAACACTCTTCTTGCAGAATATGCAAAGGGACATTTTAGAGCCCATTGAAGCCAATGCTGAAAAACTGAATATCCCCAGGTTAAACCTATAAAGAAACTATTTGTAAAACGGCCTTTTGATGTGTGGATTCCATTCGTGTAGTTAAACTTTATTTTGATTCAGCAGTTTGGAAACACTCTACTTGTAGAATTTGTGAAAGGAGACTTGGGAATCCATTGAGGCCTCTGATGAAAAAACGAATATTCCCCAGATATAAACTAGAAAGAAGCTATCATTGAAACTGCTTTGTTTTGTGTGGATTCATCTCACAGAGTTAAATCTTCATTGTGATTCAGCAGGAAACACTCTTCTAGTATAATCTGCAAAGAAACATTTGACAGCCCACTGAAATGGTGAAAAACAAAATATCCCCAGATAAAACCTAGAAAAAAGCTTTCTGTGAAACTGTTTTGTGATTTGTAAATTCATTTCTCAGAGATGAACCTTTCCATTGACTTAGAATATTGTAAAAACTCTTCTTGTAGAATCTACATAGGGATATTTGGGAGTCCATTGAGGCCTATGGTTAAAAACTGAATAACTCCAGATAAAAACTAGGAAGAAGTTATCTATAAAACTGCTTTGTGATGTGTGGATTCATCTTACAAGCTTAAAGATTTCTTTTGATTCAGCAATTTGGAAACACTCTTCTTATAGAATCTCAAGGGAATAATTGCGAGCCCATTGAGGCCTATGTTTTATCCCAGATAAAAACTAGAAAGGATCTATTCATCAAATTGTTTTGTGACGTGTGAATTCAACTCACAGAATAAAATCTTTCTTTTAATTCAGCAGGTTGGAAACAAAGTACTTGTAGAATCTACAAAGGGGCCTTTGGTAATCCATTGAGGTATATGTTGAAAAGCTAAATATCACCAGATAAAAAACTAGAAAGAAGCTGTGTGTGAAATTGCTTTTGTGATGTGGGGATTCATCTCACAGACTTAAACCTTTCTTTTGATTCAGCAAGTTGGAAGCACTCTTTTTGTAAAATCCACAAGGGGACATTTTGGGGTAAATTGAGGACTCCAGTGAAAAACTGAATATCCCCAGATAAAACTAGAAAGAAATCAACCATCTGTGAAACTACTTTGTGATGTGTTGAATCATCTCACAGAATTAAATCTTTCTTTTGATTCAGCAGTTTGGAAACACTGTTTTTGTAGAATTTGTGAAGAGCAATTTAAGAATGCCTTGAGGTCTATGGTGAAAAAGCAAATATAGACAGATAAAAACTAGAAAGAATATATCTGTGGAACTGTTTTGTTATATGTGGATTCATCTCACAGAGTTAAATCTTCATTTTGATTCTGCAGGTTGGAAACTCTCTTTCTGCATAATCTGCAAAGAAACATTTGAAAGCCCACTGAAGCTTATGGTTAAAAAAAACCCAAATACTTCCAGTTAAAACCTAGAAATAATCTTTCTGTGAAATTATTTTGTTATTTGTAAATTCATCTCTCAGAGTTGAAACTTTCTATTGATTTAGTGGGTTGGAAAACTTTTAGAATCTGCAAATGAATGTTTTGGAACCCATTGAGCCTATGGTGAAATACTGAATATCCCTAGATGAAAACTAGAAAGAAACTATATGTGAAACTGATTTTAATTGTGTGTATTCCTCTTACAGAGTTAAACCTTTATTTTCATTCAGTAGATTGGAAACACTTTTCTTGTAGAACCTGTTGGGGGACATTTGTGAGTCCACTGAGGACTTTGGTGAAAAACTGAACATCCCCAGATAAAAACTAGAAAGAAGCTATCTGTGAAAATGCTTTGTGATGTGTGAAACTGCTTTGAGATGAACTATGCTCATCTCACATAGTTAAACCTTTATTTGGATTCAGCATGTTATAAACACTCTTCTTATAGAATCTACAAGGGGATAATTTTGAGCCCATTGAGGTCTATGGTAAGAAATCAAATATCCCCAGTAAAGACCTGGAAAGAAACTATCTGTGAAATTGTTTTGTGATGTGTGGATACATCTCTCAGAGATGAAACTTTCCTTTAATTCAGCAGGTTGGAAAGAAAGGACTTGTAGAATCTGTGAAGGATTCTTTTGTAGCTCACTGAGGCCTATGTTGAAAAAATAAATATAACCACATAAAAACTAGAAATAAACTATTTGTGAAACTGCTTTGTGATGTGTGGATTCATCTTACAGAGTTAAAATTTTCGTTTGATTCAGCAAGTTGGAAACACTATTTTTGTAGAATCTGCAAGGAAACACTTATAAGCACTTTGATGCCTATGATCAAAAAGAGATGTCCCCAGACAAAAACTAGAAAGAAGCTATCCATGAAACTATTTTGTGATATGTGGATTCACCTCACACAGTTAAACCTTTCTTTTGATTTAGCAGGTCAGAAAGAAAGCACTCATATAATTTGCAAAGCGGCCTTTAGTAGTCCATTGAGGCCTATGTTGTAAAACCGAATATCAACAGATAAAAACTAGTAAGAAGCTGTCTCTGAAACCGCTTTGGATGTGTGGATTCATCTCATAGAGTTAAGCCTTTCTTTTCATGCAGCAGGTTGAAAACAGTCTTCCTGAGGTGACTGCAAAGGGATATT
This sequence comes from Theropithecus gelada, assembly GCF_003255815.1. Classification (NCBI taxonomy): domain Eukaryota; kingdom Metazoa; phylum Chordata; class Mammalia; order Primates; family Cercopithecidae; genus Theropithecus; species Theropithecus gelada. The sequence goes on along the minus strand of NC_037676.1, from coordinate 43,369,919 downwards.
TGGGAGCTCATTGAGGACTAAGGTGAATAACTGAATATCCCTTGATAAAAACTAGAAAGAGGCTATCAGTGGAACGACATTGTGATGTGAGGATTCATCTCACGGAGTTAAACGTTTTTCTTTATTCAGCAGGGTGGAAGTACTGTATTTGTAGAACTTGCAAGGTGACATTTTGGAGCCCATTGTGGTCTAAGGTGAAAAACCAATCATCACCATATAAAACCTAGAAACAAGCCATTTGTGAAACTCCTTTGTGATGTGTGGATTCAATTCACAAAGGTAAACCTTTTTCTTTTTTCTTTTTTTTTTTTTTTTGATTCAGCAGTTTGAAAACCCTCTTCTTGTAGAATCTATAATGGGACGTTTTTTGAGCCATTTGAGGCCTATGGCGAAAAACTGAATATCCCCAGATATAAACTAGAAACAAGGTATCTGTGAAACTTCCATTGATTGAGCAGGTTGGAAACACTCTTCTTGTAGAATCTGTGAACAGATATTTGGGAGTCCATTAAAGCCTATGGTGAAAAAACAAATATCTCCAGAAAAAACTAGAAAGAGGCTGTCAAACTGCTTTTTGATGGGTGGATTCATCTCACAGATTTAAAACTTTCTTTTGATTCCATGAGTTGGAAACACTATTTTTGTAGAATCTGCAAAGAAATCTTTACAAGCACATTGACACTTATGGTCAAAAAACTTATACACCCAGATAAAAACTAGAAAGAAACTATCCGTGAAACTGCTTTGAGAAGTGTGGATTCACCTCACATAGTTAAACCTTTCCTTTGATTCAACAGATTGGAAACACTGTTCTTATAGAATCTGCGAAGTAACATTTGGGAGCCCAGTGAGGCATATGGTGAGAAACCGAATATCCCCAGATTAAAACTAGAAAGAATTTATCTGTGAAACTGCTTTGCTATGTGTGGATTCATCTCACAGAGTTAACCATTTCTTTTGATTCAGTAAGTTGGAAACACCATTTTTGTAGAATCTGCAAGAGGATATTTGGGAGCACATAGACACCTATGGTGAAAAATTGATTTCCCCCGTTAAAAACTCCAAAGTGGCTATCTGTGAAACTGCTTTGTGATGTGTGGTTTCATATCACAGAGTTAAACCTTTCTTTTGATTCTGCTGTTGTGAAAAACTATTCTGGTGAAATCTGCGAAAAGACATTTGAAAGTTCTTTGAGGACTACGGTGAAAAACAGAATATCCCAAGATACAAACTAAAAAGAAGTTATCTGTGAAACTCTTTTGATATGTGCAGATTCATCTTTCAGTGGTAAATTTTTCTTTTTGTTCAACAGAATGAAACCACTCTTCTGGTGGATTCTGTAAAGGGACACTTGGGGGCTCATTGAGACCTAAGGTGAAAAACTGAATATCCCCAGATAAAAACTTGAAAGAAGATATCTGTGAAACTGTTTTGTGATGTGTGGATTCATCTCATACTGTTAAACCTTTCTTTTGATTCAGCAGATTGGAAACACTCTACTGGTAGAATCTATGAAGGGACATTTGGGAGCACTTTGAGGCCTATGGTGAAAATCCAAATATCCCTAGATAAAAACTAGAAAGAAGCTCTTTGCTAAACTGTTTTGTGATGTGTGGATTCAACTTACAGTTTTAAACTTTTCTTTTGATTCACCTGTTGGAAACTCTCTTTTGGTAGAATCTGAGAAGGGACATTTGAGGGCCCACTGACACCTATAGTGAAAAACAGAATATCCTCAGATAAAAACTAGAAAGAAGGTATCCATGAAACTGCGTGGTGTGTGGATTTATCTCACAGAGTTAGACCTTTCTTTTGATTTAGCAGATTGGAACATTCTTTTTGTAGAATCAGCAAAGGAACATTTTGGGGCAAATTGAGGCCTACTATAAAAAAAATGAATATACCCAGATAAAAACTAGAAAGAAGCCATCTGGGAAACAGCTCTGTGAGGTGGATTCACTTAAAAGAATAAAAGCTTTCTTTTGATTCAACAGTTTGGAAAAACTCTTCTGGTAATATCTGTGAAGGGACATTGAAATCCCATTGAGGTCTATGTTGAAAATCAGAATATCACTAGACAAAAACTGAAAAGAAGTTATCTGTGAAACTGGTTTGTGATGTCTAGATTCAAATCACAGAGATAAACATTTCTTTTGATTCAGCAAATTGGAAACTCTTTTTTTGTAGAATCTGCAAAAGGATATTTGGAAGCCCAACGAGGTCAATGGTGAAAAACCAAATATCCCCTGATATAAACTAGAAAGAAGGTATCAGTGAAATTGCTTTGTGATATACGGATTCAATTCAGAGTTAAACCTTTATTTTGATTTAGCAAGTTGGAAACAAACTTCTTGTAGAATCTACGAAGGGACATTTGGGAGTCCATTGAGGCCTATGGTGAAAAACTGAATATACACAGATGAAAACTAGAAAAAAACTATCTGTAAAATTGCTTTTTCATGTGTGGATTCATCTGATAGTGTTAAACTTTTGTTCTGATTCAGCAGATTGGAAACACTCTTCTTGCAGAATTCTTAAAGGGACATTTGGGAGCACATTGACTCCTAGGGTGAAAAACAGAATATCCCCAGATAAAAACTAAAAAGGAGCTACCTGTGAAAGTGCTTTGTGATGTGTGGATTCATCTCACAGAGTTAAACCTTTGTTTTAATTCAGTAGGTCAGAAACATTTTATTTGTAGGATCTGCAAAGGAACTTTCTGGAGCACATTGATGCCTGTGGTGCAAAACACAATATCCTCACATTAAAAAATACAAAGAAGCTATGTATGAAACTGGTTTGTGTTGTGTGGATCAAAATCAGAGAGATAAACCTTTCTTTTATATGGCAGGTTGGAAAAAAATTTCTTGTAGAGTCTGTGAAGGAATATTTAAGGGTCCCTTGATGACTATCATGTAAAAAAAATCCACAGATAAAAACTAGAAGAAACTAACTATGAAACTGCTTTGTAATGTGCGGATTCATGTCACAGAGTCAAACCTTTCTTTTGATTCAGCAGGTTTGAAAGCCGCATCTGGTAGAATCTGCAACGAAACGTTTGTGAGTTCATGAGGCTTATGTTGAAAAACAAAATATCCCTAAATAAAAACTGGAAAGAAGGTAACTGTGAAACTGCTTTGTGATTTGTGGGTTAAACTCACAGAATTAAACATTTCTATTGACTTAGCAGGTTAAAAACACTCAATTTGTAGAATCTGCAAAGGGACATTCTGGAGCCCATTGAGGCCTGTAATGAAAAACCGAATATCCCTGGTAAAAACTTAAAAGAAGTTGTCTGTGAAATGACTTTGTGGTGTGTGGATTCATCTCACAGAGTAAAATCTGCCTTTGAATTCAGTAGGTTGGAAACACTCTTTTTGTAGAATCTGTGAAGTGACATTTGAAAGCACATTGTAACTAGGCTGAAAAACCAAATATCCACAAATAAAAACTATAAAGTTGCTATCTGTGAAACTGCTATGTAATGTGTGGATTTGTCTCACAGTTGGTAAACCTTTCTTTTGATTCATCAGGTTCGAAACACCCTTCTGGTAAAATCTGTGAAAGGACGTTTGGGAGTCCTTTGAGGTCTATGGTAAAAAATGAACATCCCAAGATAAAAATTAGAAGGAAGCTCTCTGTGAAACTGCTTTGTGATGTGTGGATTCAAATCACAGATTTAACACTTTATTTTTAGTCAGCAGGTAGGAAACACTCTTTTTGTAGAATCTGTGAAAGGACATTTGGGAGCCCATTGAAGCCTATGGTAATAAACTGAATACTGCAGATAGAAACTAGAAAGAAGCTATTTGTAAAACTACTTTGTGATGTGTGGATACATCTCACAGAGGTAAACCTCTCTTTTGATTCAGTATGTTGGAAACACTCTTCTAGTAGAATCTGCGAGGGGCCATTTTAGAAGCCTTTGAGGCCAACGGTGAAAAACAGAATATCCCTAGATACAAAGTTAGAAAGAACTTATCTGTGAAACTGCTTTGTGAGGTGTGGATTCAACTCAGAGTGTTAAACCTTTCTTTTGATTCAGCAGGTTGGAAACATTCTATTTGTACAATCTGCAAAGGGACATTTGGGAGCCCATTGAGGTCTATGGTGAAAAAAAAAATCCCCAAATAAAAGGTAGAAAGAAGCTATCAGTGAAACTGCCTTGTGATGTTTGGATTTATCTCAAGAAGATAAACGTTTGTTTTGATTCAACAGGATGGAAACACTCTTCTGTAGAATGTGGGAAGAGATATTTGGGAGCCCATTGAGGTTTATGGTGAAAAACCATACTTTTCTAGATAAAAACTAGAAAGAAGCTATCTGTAAAATTGCCTTGCAATGTGTGGATTTATCTCACAGAGTTAAACTATTCTTTCAATTCAGTAGGTTGGAAACAATCTTCTTGTAGAATCTGTGAAGGGACATTTAGGAGACCGTTGAGCCCTAAGGTGAAAAACCAAATGTACCCAGATAAAAACCAGAAATAAATCATCAGTGAAACTGATTTGTGATGTGTGGATTCATCTCACAGAGTTAAACCTTTCTTTCTATTCAGCACCTAAGAAACACCCTATTTGTAGTATCTGCAAGTAGACATTTGGGAGCCCTTTGCAGCCTATTGTGAAAAACTGAACATCCCCAGATAAAAACTAGAAAGAAGCTATCTGTGAAACTGTTTTGTGATGTGTGGATTCATTTCACAGAGTTAAACCTTTCTTTTGTTTCATCAGGTTGAAAAAACTCTTCTGGTACAATCTGTGATGGGACATCTGGGAACCCATTGAGGCATATGGTGAAAAACCCAATATTCCCAGATAAAATTTAGAAATAAGCTATCTGTGAAACTGCTTTGTGATTTGTGGATTAAATTCACAGAAGTAAAGCTTTGTTTTGATTCTACACGTTGAAAACTTTCTTCTTGTAGAATCTGTGAAGAAACATTTGGGAGCCCTTTGAGACTTATGGTGAAAAATAGAGTATCACTAGATAAAAACTAGAAAGAAGTTAACTGTGAAATTTCTTTGTGATATATGGATTCCACTTGAAGACTTCAAACTTTCTTTTTCATTCAGCAGGTTGGAAACACTTTATTTGTAGAATCAGGGAAGGGATATTTGGGAGCCCTTTGGAGCCTATGGTGAAAAAACAAATATCCCCAGATAAAAACTAGAAACAAGCCATCAGAGAAACTGCTTTGTGATGTGTAAATTCATCTCACAGAGTTGAACTTTTTTTTTTTCATTCAGCAGGTTGGAATCACTTTATTTGTAGAATATGTGAAGGGACATTTGAAAGCCCATTGAGGCTTATGGTGAAAAACCGAATATCCCCAGACAAAAAGTAGAAAGGATATATCTCTGAAACTGATTTGTGATGTGTGTATACAACTTAACAGAGGTAAACTTCTCTTCTGATTCAGCAAGTTGAAATTACTCTTTTTGTATAGTCTCAGAAGAAATATTTGGGAGCACATTGACGCCTATGTTCAAAAAGAGATATACTCAGATATATACTAGAAAGAAGCTTTCTGTGAAACTGCTTTGTGATTTGTGGATTCATCTTACAAAGGTAAACCTTTATTTTGATTTAGCAGGTTGGAAACACTGTTCTGATAGAAACTGTGAAGGGAGGTCTGAAAATCCATCGAGGCCTATGATGGAAAGTAGAATATCTCCAAATAAAAACTAGAAAGCAGCTATCTGTGAAACTATTTTGTGAAGTGTGGATTCATCTCTCAGAGATAAAACTTTCTTTTGATTCAGCAGTTGGAAACACTATTCTTGTAGAATCTCGGAAGGGACATTTGGGAGCCCATTGAATCCTATAGTGAAGAACAGATTATCTCTAAATAAAAATTACAAATAAGACAGCTGTGAAAGTGTTTTGTTTTGTGTGGATTCAACTTACGGAATTAAAACCTTCTTTTCATTCAGCAGGTTAGAAAAACTGTATTTGTAGAATCTTTGAAAAGATATTTGGGGGCCTATTGAGGCCAACAATGAAAACCCGAATATCCCCACATGAAAGCTAGAAAGAAGTTATTTGTGAAACTGTTTTGTGATGTGTGAGTTCATTTCACAGAGTCAAATCTTTTTTTTTTTCCTTTTCTTGATTCATTATGTTGGAAACACACTGGTAAAATGTGTGAGGAAACATTTGGGAAACCATTGAGGTTTATGGTTAAAAACAGAATATCCCAAGATAAAAACTAGAGAGAAGCTATCTGTGAAACTGCTCTGTGATGTGTGGGTTCATCTCACCGAGTTAAAGAACGTCTTTGATTCAGCAGCTTGGAAACACCCTTCCTGTAGAATCTGTGAAGGGATATTTGGGAGCTCACTGAAGCCTATGGTGAAAACCAGAATATCCCCAGATAAAAACTCAAAAGAAGCTCTCTGTGAAAATATTTTGTGATGCGTGGATTCATCTTAAAAAGTTAAGCATTTCTTTTGATTCAGCAGGTTGGAAACACTCTATTTGTAGAATCTGTGAAAAGACATTTGTGAGCACATTGCACCTGGGGTGAAAAACTGAATATCCCCAGATAAAAACGAGAAAGAAGCTATCTGTGAAACTGCTTTGTGATGTGTGGAATCACCTCACAGAATTAAACTTTGTTTCTGATTCAGCAGCTTGAAAACACTGTTCTGGTTAAATCTGCCAGGGGACATTTTGGAGTCCATTGAGGCTTATGAAAAATGGAATATCCTCAGATGAAACTTTGATAGATGTTATCTGTGAATCTTCTTTGTGATGTGTGGATGCAACTCACAACCCAACTTTATTTATTTATTTTTTTTGAGACGGAGTCTTGCGCTGTCGCCCAGGCTGGAGTGCAGTGGTGCGATCTCGGCTCACTGCAAGCTCCGCCTCCCGGGTTCACGCCATTCTCCTGCCTCAGCCTCCTGAGTAGCTGGGACTACAGGCGCCCACCACCGCGCCCGGCTAATTTTTTGTATTTTTAGTAGAGACGGGGTTTCACTGTGGTCTCGATCTCCTGACCTTGTGATCCGCCCGCCTCGGCCTCCCAAAGTGCTGGGATTACAGGCGTGAGCCACCGCGCCCGGCCCCCAACTTTATTTTTATTCAGCAGGTTAAAAACACTCTATTTGTAAAATCTGTGAAGACACATTTGGAACTATTTGAGGCCTATAATGAAAAAAAAGAATATCTGCACATAAAAATTGAAAGAAGCTATCTGTGAAACTGTGTCGTGATGTGTGGATTAACGTCACAGAGTTAAACATTTTTTTTTTCTGATTCCATAGGTTGGGAACACTTTTCTTGTAGAATCTGTGAGAAAGATTTGGGAGCACATTGACACTTATGGGGAAAAACCTAATATCTCCAGATAAAAACTAGACAGAACTTATCTGTGAAATTACTTAGAGATGTGTGAATTAACCTCTAAAAGATAAAACTTTGTTTTCATTCAGCAGGTTAAAAACATTCATCTTGTAGTATCTACAAAGGGACATTTGACAGCGTAGTGAGGCCTATGGTAAAAAATTGAACATCCCCAGAAAAAAAACCTTGAAAGAAGCTATCTGGGAGACTGATTTTTTATGTGTGGATTATACTCACAGAGATAAATCTTTCTTTTGATTCAGCAGGTTGAAAATACCTTTTTGTAGACTCTGCGAAGGGATGTTTTTTGGCAAGTTGAGGCATAGGGTGAAAAACCAAATATTCCCAGATAAAAATTAGAAAGAAACTATCTGTGAAACTGCTTTGTGATGTGTGGATTCATCTCACAGAGGTAAACTTTTCTTTTTATTCAGCAGGTTTGAAACACTCCAGGTAGAATCTGCGAATGGACATTTGGGAGGCCATGGAGGCCTATGGTGAACAACTGAATATCTGTACATAGAAACTAGAAAAAAGCTATCTGTGAAACTGCTTTGTGATGTGTGGATTAATCTTACAGAGTTAGCCCTTTACTTTGATTCAGAAGGTTGGAAACACGTTTTTTAAGATTCTCCAAAAGGACGTTTTGGAGCTCAATGACAACTGTGGTGAAAAACCGAATATCCCAAGATAAAAACTACAAAGAAGCTATCTGTGAAATTCCTTTGTGATGTGTGGATTCATCTCACAGTGTTAAACCTTTCTTTTGATTCAGCATGTTGGAAATACTTTGTTTGTAAAATCTGTGAAAAAGCATTTGAGAGTTTATTGAGGCCTGCGGCAAAAAACAGAATATCTTTAGATAAAAACTAGAAAGAATGTATTTGTGAAACTATTTTGGGAAGACTGGATTCATCTCACAGAGATAAACCTTTTTTTTCATTCAGCAGGTTGGACACACTCTTTTTGTAGAATCTGTGAAGGGACATTTGGAAGCACATTGCGCCTTGGGTGAAAAATGAAATATCCCCAGTTAAAAACTAGAAACAAGATCTCCGTGAAACTGCTTTGTGATGCGTGGATTCAACTCAGAAGTAACTTTTATTTTGATTCGTAGGTTGGAATCAATCTTTTTTAAAATCTGTGAGGGGACACTTGGGAAACTATTGAGGCCTATGCTGAAAAATCAAATATCCTCAGATAAAAACTAGAAGGAAACTACTTGTGAAACTGCTTTGTGATAGGTGGATTTATCTCACAGAGTTAAAATTTTATTTTTATTCAGCAGGTTAAAAACACTCTGTTTGTAGAATCTGGAAAGAGACATTTGGGAGCCTATTGAGGCCTATAATGAAAAAGCAAATATCCCCAAAGAAAAATTAGAAAGAAGCTATCTGTGAAGCTTCCCTGTGATAGGTGGATTCATCTCACAAACTTAAAGCTTTATTTTGATTCAGCAGGTTGGAAACACTCGTAGAATCTGCGAAGGGAGATTTGGGAGCACATTGATGCCAATGGTAAAAAAACAAATATCCCCAGATAAAAACTAGAAATAAGCTATCTGTGAAACTGCTTTATTATGTGTGGATTTATCTTACAGAGTTATAGCTTTGTTTTGATTCAATAGGCTCGAAACACTTTTCTTTTAGAATTGTGAAGGTAAGTTTGAAAGCAAATTGACACCTATAGTGAAAAAACAAATATCATAATATAAAAACTGGAAAGAAGTTATCAGTGAAACTGGTTTTTGATGTGTGGATTCACCTCACACAGTCAAACCTTTCTTTTGATTCAGCAGATTAAAAACACTCTTCTGGTGGAATCTGCAATGGGACATTGAGGAGCCCATTAAGGCTTATGGTGAAAAACAAAATATACCCAGATATAGACTAGAAAGAAGCTATATATGAAATTGCTTTGTGATGTTTGGATTCAACTTACAGTGCCAAACATTTCTATTGATTCAGCAGTTTGGAAACACTCTTTTGGTAGTATCTGCCAAGGGATATTTCAAACCCCATTAAGGCTTACAATTAAAAACCTAATATAGTATTCTTAGATAAAAATTAGAAAGAATGTATTTGTGAAGCTGCTTTGTGATGTGGAGATTTATCTCACAGAGTTAAACATTTCTTGTGCTTCAGCAGGTCGGAAACACTATTCTGGGAGATTCTGTGTAGGAACACTTGGGAGCTATTTGTGGTCTATGGTGAATAACCAAATAATCCTACAGAAAAACTAGAAAGAATCTCTCAAAAAACCAACTCCTGGATTCATTGATTTTTTGGAGGGTTTTTTGTGTCTCTATCTCCTTCAGTTCTGCTCTGATCTTAGTTATTTCTAGCCTTCTGCTAGCTTTCGAATGTGTTTGCTCTTGCTTCTCTAGTTCTTTTAAT